>NC_050077.1:25057759-25360259 GCF_009764565.3 Dermochelys coriacea
AGTAGTGAGAAAGCATCTGAATCTTCTGTCAAATTTTGGTTATATAAAAACAGTTTTCAGAGTAGCAGCCGTGTTAGTCTGTATTCGCAAAAAGAAAAGGAGTACTTGTGGCACCTTAGAGACTAGCAAATTTATTTGAGCATAAGCTTTTGTAAGCTACAGCTCACTTCATCGGATGCATTTGGTGGAAAAAACAGAGGAGAGATTTATATACACACACACAGAGAACATGAAACAATGGGTTTATCACACACACTGTAAGGAGAGTGATCACTTAAGATAAGCCATCACCAGCAGCAGGGGGGGGAAAGGAGGAAAACCTTTCATGGTGACAAGCAAGGTAGGCTATTTCCAGCAGTTAACAAGAATATCTGAGGAACAGTGCGGGGTGGGGTGGGGGGGAGAAATAACATGGGGAAATAGTTTTACTTTGTGTAATGACTCATCCATTCCCAGGCTCTATTCAAGCCTAAGTTAATTGTATCCAGTTTGCAAATTAATTCCAATTCAGCAGTCTCTCGTTGGAGTCTGTTTTTGAAGTTTTTTTGTTGAAGAATAGCCACTCTCAGGTCTGTAATCGAGTGACCAGAGAGATTGAAGTGTTCTCCAACTGGTTTTTGAATGTTATAATTCTTGACGTCTGATTTGTGTCCATTTATTCTTTTACATAGAGACTGTCCAGTTTGACCAATGTACATGGCACAGGGGCATTGCTGGCACATGATGGCATAGATCACATTGGTAGATATGCAGGTGAACGAGCCTCTGATAGTGTGGCTTATGTGATTAGGCCCTATGATGGTGTCCCCTGAATAGATATGTGGACAGAGTTGGTAACAGGCTTTGTTGCAAGGATAGGTTCCTGGGTTAGTGGTTCTGTTGTGTGGTGTGTAGTTGCTGGTGAGTATTTGCTTCAGATCGGGGGGCTGTCTGTAAGCAAGGACCGGTCTGTCTCGATCTGTGAGAGTGATGGGTCGTCCTTCAGGATAGGTTGTAGATCCTTGATGATGCGTTGGAGAGGTTTTAGTTGGGGGCTGAAGGTGATGGCAAGTGGCATTCTGTTATTTTCTTTGTTGGGCCTGTCCTGTAGTAGATGACTTCTGGGTACTCTTCTGGCTCTGTCAATCTGTTTCTTCACTTCAGCAGGTGGGTATTGTAGTTGTAGGAATGCATGATAGAGATCTTGTAGGTGTTTGTCTCTGTCTGAGGGGTTGGAGCAAATGCGGTTATATCGTAGAGCTTGGCTGTAGACAATGGATCGTGTGGTATGATCTGGATGAAAGCTAGAGGCATGTAGGTAAGAATAGCGGTCAGTAGGTTTCCGATATAGGGTGGTGTTTATGTGACCATCACTTATTAGCACCGTAGTGTCCAGGAAGTGGATCTCTTGTGTGGACTGGTCCAGGCTGAGGTTGATGGTGGGATGGAAATTGTTGAAATCATGGTGGAATTCCTCAAGGGCTTCTTTTCCATGGGTCCAGATGATGAAGCTGTCATCAATGTAGCACAAGTAGAGTAGGGGCATTAGGAGACGAGAGCTGAGGAAGCGTTGTTCTAAGTCAGCCATAAAAATGTTGGCATATTGTGGGCCATGCGGGTACCCATCGCAGTGCCGCTGATTTGAAGGTATACATTGTCCCCAAATGTGAAATAGTTATGGGTGAGGACAAAGTCACAAAGTTCAGCCACCAGGTTAGCCATGACATTATCGGGGATACTGTTCCTGATGGCTTGTAGTCCATCTTTGTGTGTCATCATGAATAGGTCGGAGTATGAACAAGAGGCTACTAGGCAGCTCTCCAACACCACTTTCTACAAGCCATTACCCTCTGATCCCACTGAGAGTTACCAAAAGAAACTAGAGCATTTGCTCAAGAAACTCCCTGAAAAAGCACAAGAACATATCCGCACAGACACACCCCTAGAACCCCGACCTAGGGTATTCTATCTGCTACCCAAGATCCATAAACCTGGAAATCCTGGACGCCCCATCATCTCAGGCATTGGCACCCTGACAGCAGGATTGTCTGGCTATGTAGACTCCCTACTCAGGCCCTACGTTACCAGCACTCCCAGCTATCTTCGAGACACCACTGACTTCCTGAGGAAACTACAATCCATTGGTGATCTTCCTAAAAACACCATCCTAGCCACTATGGATGTAGAAACCCTCTACACCAACATTCCACTCAAAGATGGACCAGAAGCCAGACGTCAAGAATTATAACATTCAAAAACCAGTTGGAGAACACTTCAATTTCTCTGGTCACTCGATTACAGACCTGAGAGTGGCTATTCTTCAACAAAAAAACTTCAAAAACAGACTCCAACGAGAGACTGCTGAATTGGAATTAATTTGCAAACTGGATACAATTAACTTAGGCTTGAATAGAGACTGGGAATGGATGAGTCATTACACAAAGTAAAACTATTTCCCCATGTTATTTTTCCCCCCTCCACCCTCCACTGTTCCTCAGATATTCTTGTTAACTGCTGGAAATAGCCTACCTTGTTTGTCACCATGAAAGGTTTTCCTCCTTCCCCCCCCCCGCTGCTGGTGATGGCTTATCTTAAGTGATCACTCTCCTTACAGTGTGCATGCTAAACCCATTGTTTCATGTTCTCTGTGTGTGTATATCAATCTCCCTCTGTATTTTCCACCAAATGCATCCGATGAAGTGAGCTGTAGCTCACGAAAGCTTATGCTCAAATAAATTTGTTAGTCTCTAAGGTGCCACAAGTACTCCTTTTCTTTTTATAAAAACAGTTGGATTTGATATGAATGTTGGCTATTTGGACAGCAATAAAATTTGAACTCAGATATTTGGGGGTCCAGAAAGCTGGAATTGTCTAGAGCTCAAATCCAGATTTCATGAAACAACTAAAAAGTAAATATCAGGCCAATGATTCAGAACTACCTGTTCTCTTATATTTATATGTTAATTACTATAAACAATAAAAAAACACCATGGCAGGCTGTTGGATGGCCTCTTCAAATACTGGCTAATAGCAGGTATCAGAAAATTCTATTAAACCTTTGATGCTCTGTGAAGGGATGCAGCATAACATGTGATGTGACTTAACATGATGTGATCTACTATAAACCAATATAACATTCTTGAAAGTAGGGAATGCCAAAATGTTCCTGTGTCCATTCTTATGTCACTTCATGTAGCAGACAATGTTTTCCCTGTATACTCACTACACGCTCAATGGGGTATTTGATGGTATGGACTTCTTCCTCACTTTGACATTCTAGGGAACTACCAACTTTTCTATGTCTGTCCCAAGTAGCTTTCCTCATGGCTTATGTAAAGGATCTAGCACCCTGATGTTAGCATTGTTTTATTTACTTGGCTTCTTATTTACCTGAATAAAGCTCACTATTTCTCTAACATGGCTGCAAACCACTGCAATAAACAAACAATATAGGTCATAATTAAGTAGAGCTGGGTTGGAATTTTTCTTTGTAAATGTTTTGAGGATTGGACATCTGGCTGAATGACCATGGTACACCATGGGAGAGGTGGTCTGGCAAGGGAGACCACCTCACAGAGGAGAATGGGAACATGAGGAACCAGATCTACACATTTCATGTAGCACCATGGTACCTCAGGCAGAAACAGTTTAATATTGAACTGAGTAAAAAGAACAGTTTCCATTCTGTTTGGCAAACCTAAACAAAATGTTTCAATTCAGGAATGCTGAAACATTCATTCCAATAAAAAAAAAATACTGAAATGTTCTAGAACCTGTCACACACTTCTTGTGTGACCTTTGGAAAATCACTTAATCACAGGCATAAGTGCTTTTCTAAGTGCATCCTTATTCAACAAAACAGTAATGCACATGGTTAATTTTAAGCACATGCTTAAAATACATTCATTTAATGTTAAATTGATTTAAAAAGTACGTATGTGGTTAAGTGCTTTGCCTTAATGTCTCTATGCCTCAATTCCTGATCTGTAAAGTGTGGATAACAACACTTCATTTCTTCTACATTGTGTCTATCCTGTCTCCTTTGACTGTAAATTCTGAGGGGCAAGGACTGTCTCTCATGTGTACTTGATTTCCCTGGTGTAAGTGAGAGGAAAATCAGATTCATTGAATGCCACTTTGATAATGCAGGCAGAGGAATTTGTCTGGTGCCCCCTGCTGCTGCTGCCTATAGGTATCACGAGCAGCACCTTCACATGCTGCGCTCTCTCTCTCTCTCTCAATGAATGTAAAGCTCAACCTACCACAAGCATTGAAGTGTGCGGCCCTCTAGTAAAAATGGTTTGAGAGATGGAATCAAACTGCAAAATTTGGATCCATTCCTGAATTTCCCCCAAAGTATAAATGTATTCAGAAACCTATTTGTCTTATTGCTTATTTGTATTATAATAACACCCAGATGTCTCAACAGAGATCTGGACTCCAGTTTGCTAGGTACAGTACAAACCCATAATGAGAGATAATCCCTGCTCCCAGGAGTTTACATAAATAGAGCTCTGCCCACTGATGCCTAGAACATTCCCTGAAATTTTGGAGTTGACTGGATGCAGTGTTCAAAATTATTGTGTTACAGAGAAATGCCATTGCAGACAGACAGAAAAATGTTATTGAATTGAATATAAGAGTTGTTCTGCTATAAACAATTACCAAGGACTTTGCTTTTCTGAGTGTCTATGGAAATGTGTTTTCACAAATAGTTTAGCATTAATTAAAGAAGAAAGTCTTAGTACCAGAAAGGGCACCAATTAAATGTAAAGTGTACAGTAATCCATTCAGTAACCCCTTACTTTGCACATTCAAATATCTAATGGGGCTCACAGATTACTGGCAGTGCTATATACAATATTATTACCATGATCACTGAACCCTACAAAAAGGATATCAAGTCAACTTATCTGAAACTGAGATTAAAAAAAATGTATTGCAGGCAGATCACAGATAATATGCATTATGGGAAATTGTCATATTCTTCCATCCTGACCTATGTCAGTATTTTTAACCAAATTCCTGTCCCCACTTGCCTCTACATTGAGTGATATGAAAACAATGACTCATTACTAACCAAGATTTTCATTAGTTACCAAAGAGAATCTACAATGAGTCCCTGGAAGAGATAACCTGCCTGTTTTAAATACTGATGAGAACTGGAATGAATTAAACAGTCACCATCCAACTGAGATTTAAGGAAAACTAGAGGAAATGTAGCACTTTTTTAGGTAAAGCATGTGCAAGGAAAGACACTCCATTTGATATACATACAGAAAGTCATTTAAGCGAATGCTACTAGTGTCTGGCTTTTAACTGTTGCCCTGTCTCAGTTTGCAGGGTGAGAGCTGCACCTGTCATGTCTCAGTCTCTCCATGGACCCTGTCAAGACCCTGCTCCATGGACCCTGCACTTTTCTCAGAGTGGAACCCTGCAATTCACCCACTTTTAGACTGGAACACAGGTATGGCATCCCTGTTTATCAACGACCTTACCTCAGCAGGCCCAACTGCGTTGCCCAGGAGCTCTGACCAATTGATAAATGCAGTGACAGATAAAAGCTTATTAAAAACAGATATGATTTATCCATCCTTAGGAATATGTCAAGCAGAGGGGGATGATTATAAAATAATAAAAGCCTGGACACACATTGTCTTACCTAAACTTAGCCTTTCATTGCCAGTTTAAGTAGGTTCTGCTTGACCCAAGTACCCCCAAACATCAGTGCTGGACAAGACAGGCTGTACCCCTGTAACTTCTGCCCCTCTGACAATCTGACTCCCAAGTAAGTGTCTCTCTCCTTTAAGTCATAGGCTGTCTTTTATCTATTCCAAAGTTCCTTCATTCAAGAGTTCCCACATGAAGACCTCCTGTCGTGTTGAGCAGGACATCTGAACCTGGCCAAACTAGTTTGTGGATTTCTCCAGAGGGATCAGCTGTAATCTTCCACAGATTCAGGTATTATTCATTAAGCATCAACAATTGTGTTAATTATCACCTGGTTCTGTGTATGTGTGAAGACCTCCAGCAGAAATTAACTCTTGGTGTCCATAGAGCAGCACACTAACCACCAAACACACAAAGATTAACCCAATATTTATAAAAAATCATATAGATAACCCCCACATTCTTCACACTACTACAGGACCCAATGGATAATTGGGCAACCCAGATCCCTGACTCTATAAAATGCGCATTAGAATCACATGCACTGAATTCCAAATGTTAAGTCCTGACTTAGGAAAGCACTTAAACTCTCATTTAAATCCCATCCCTATTCAGTAAAACTCTTCAGTCCCAGTTAATCAAATTAATACAAGGATACTACACCTACTTTCATAGATCCAGTAACCACCCTAAACACACCAAGAAATCTATCTACAGCCAAGCACTCACATACCACAGAATATGCTCCCAGGAGAAAGTCTGAGGTATACACCATAATACATTCAAAAATGCCTTCACCAAACAAGGACACTCCACCAGAGAAGTAGATCATATCATGGAACAAGCCGCCCAAATACCCAGAAAGAACCTGCTTCAATACAGAACTAAACCCCCTTCTGATCACACACACCAGCTTGTCACCTAGCACCACATACCAAAACCCATACAGAGTATCATCAAACAGCTACAACCCATACTGAACAGGGACCCCGTTCTGAAAGAAATATTTCTTCCTGCACTCATTTGGAATTCGGTCCCTCGCCTCTGTACAGTGCAACTACACTGGTTCGTCTACAGATGGGGGTCTTTGTTGCACTGGAGGAGGGGATAAGATTTGATCCTTAGCAGTGAGATCTTTCTTTGTTGTCTCTGTTTCCAAAACTCACTATTTCACAGAATAGACTGGATTCTCCACTGCCTTGCACCTTGTGTAGTCGTTTTTACCTGAGCAAAGTGCGGGTAAAACAGCTATCAAATAAAAATATTTTCATTGGGAGCTGCTGGGTAATCATTTTTGGAAATCTGGACAAAAATCCCTTTGCTGTAACTTGTAATTGCAATTAGATTTTTATAACTAAGGAGAAAACAAATCATAAAGCAAAGTTTATTTATGCTTCCCACCAAATACAAATAGGTTATTTTAAAGATAAATGTTTTGAATCTGTAGAAAATATTCTTATTGCCAGTGTACTGTACAATACCCTGAAACTTCAAGTTAGATTTGTTATTTTCAGCTGAAAAGATAGGGACCGACAAGTTCAAATAAATGCTCATAACAATGACATCAGAGAAATTAAGCCATTAGGAACTTTAAAAAATGATAGAAGACACATATGTGAGGAGATAAATTTTCTTGGATGAGTTTTTCAGAACTATGCTCTAGCTTGCAATGGAGAAAAGTAAATATGGAGGCTCTAAACTGTATAGTCTGTTCATTTTGACATATAGGAACAGATGAACTCATGCAAAGTTTACATGATTTCCACTTCCCATTTCCAGAGCTATCCTTATTAGGTGTTCATTGTGTTCATCTAATAGAATTAGATGATCAGTCATTTGCGCTATATTCTGGGCATTAAGTAATATTATTTTTAAAAATAACAGCAGGACGAGCCCTACCTTATTAGAATAAAATAAAGGACCTTTAATACGTGAGTATCTATATGTAACTTTCATTATTGCATTTGATATAAGGAATTCAGATCCTGGTACTATGAACTTGGAGGGCAAAATACTGCATTGTATGAGTAATCTAGAATAGTGGGGAGATTTAACTACAACAGCACCTATTTTTTCAGCTCATAATTTAAAACAAACCACTTCTGATTATGAATGGATTGAAATGTACTTCCAAATAAAACTTGAAACACAGTTGGCATTTCTGTTCCTCTTGGCAATGGTAGGCATCTTGCTGTATACATGATGTTAAACATGAAACTACTAGTAGCATGAGATCCTTATATAGGAGGTGGCAAGCAAGTTTTCTATTTATGAGGTACAGCACCAATTTTATTCTTACCTACACTCATGCAATAAACACGGATTATGCCTGAGAGCAAAATGTAGTCCACAGACTTTTGGAGGAACAGTTGATTATCAGCTAGAGAATGGATTTTGTAATAGGGAGGGAAATATACATGGAAAACATCTTTGAGGAAGGATGGAGTTGCTGGAAAATAATAGGATTCGTTTGGGTGGAGGAAAATGATGCAGAGAAAGGAAGTGCAGGAGCACATTTCAAATGGTTTGGATAGGCATCCTACGAGTCATGTTTTTTTACTTTTGAACTTGCAGATTGATGCACTGAGTATCTCTCTTTCTTGCTGTCTGTCCCACCTCTTATTGAAGCTGTGGCTTGAAGGCTGCTGGCCACAACCACAAGGAGTTGTGCTAAGCTTGTCTCACTAGAAGTCATTCTTGGCCCATCTTACAGAACACACTGAACCAAAGAAGCTGATGTGTATGATTGTATATAGTTTATTGAACACTATGCAGACAATTCATCTAACAGACCACATACAATTACACAAAAGCCTAGAAGTGTCAACATATGACATATTTAAGGATTCAGCCCTTTGGGTATGTAACAAATATGCTAACACTTCTTTTCCTCTTTCCATAGAGAACATACAGCATAATTCCAATGAACTGGTACTTCAGCAAGTAGAAAGTATGCTGTTAGGTACTGCTGCTCCATTTTAAATGAACATGTTTACCTCTAGAGGAGAAGGTAGTTGATATGTTAAGAGGACTCTGTACTACCCTCTAAACAGTAAATCCATCCTGGATTTTTTTTAAAGCTGGTGGGGGATTTATTTGTCATTTCTGCAAAAATTGAATTCATATTGTGATTGCTGAAGTGAAGAATCCACTTTATGTTTCACAAAGGGCCTTCCAAGATATCTCTATTTCTTAATAAAGCTGTAAAATTCCCATGCTCCAAATATTCTAGAAGCTACAAGATCTATCCAAATTGTGTTCATCTGATATTGCCCTAGGTTTTCAGTACAATTTGACCCCAATAAAAATCAAGGTTATTTGTTCTTGGAACTAATAGACCATCCCATACTGAAATTCACCAGTCAGATGTTATTTGATTTAATTAACTCTAAAGGCTATACTGCAGGATTTGAGCTGGAAAAAAAATCAGAGAATGTTAACTGAGTTTCCATTACTTAGAAGATCCACCTACTTTGCTCGAAAAATGTGTCTGATATTCAGAACTCATTATGGATTTCTTTTTCTTGCTCCTATTTCAAATTTCTGTTGTTTTTACTGATCAAGCCATAATATAAAGCACATTGCACATTATTTAGTCACATAGCCAATGAGATGATTCTCATTTTCATTTTCTCAATCTCACACCCTGTTATCAGCCTCATGTACATGGGTCAAGAAGAAAATTAAGTTGAGATCCTGAGCTATGCCTGAAAACTGCAAAGTGCAGCTGGGGAAGGGCATGTGCAAAAGGAGTTTAAAGCCATTCTTTTGCTGCCCTGATCCTTGACTGTCTGTGAGAATGCAGGGCCCCCCAGCATAAATTACAGTAGCCTCAAGATTTCTAACCAGTAAAAGACCTCCGAGCACTACCATGATTTTAATTATTAAGTATTAATGAAGGGTTTGGTTTCAGTTTCAAGCAAAGGTTTGGTTTGTGCATTATGGTCAGTGGAACTAGAGTCAGAGGTCCCACGTTCCCTGAGGGAACTGTTCGTGACAGGATACCAGGAAAACAGGGAACTCGAGGAGTTAGACCGAAAGCACCTCAGCCACGTGGACAGAGCAGTGCATGTTCAACTTGCACAATTTGACTTGCATCCAACTTCACTCTTTGCTAATGAAACATAGTGACAGGATCTGAGTCATGAGCTGCAGCTGGTAGCATAAACCATTGCACTCAGTCTGAAGCCCTGGAATTTGTAGACCCAAACAGCCCAGTGGAAGGAGGAGTTTGAGCTGTACACAGACCCTGGCCATGCAGGAGGACAACAAACAGCAGAAAAATAAAAATATGGTTTTAATTTATTGGAGAATAAAGCTGCCCCACTCAGAAGCTCATCACTGCCTCAAGCCTCACAGCAGACCTAGAGGCCCTGAGGATCTATTGCTTCTCCAAAGCAGAATGAGACTGTGAAATAACAGGGTTTTTTTCCATTAGAGACTAATCAAAAGGGGAAGGGATAGACTTACTGCCTTAAGCACACTGGCTGCTACATGCAATTATGGGGATTTGACAGACTGCCTAATGTGGGAAAAGATAATCTGTGGCACTTGGGATCATCACCTGTGGGGACAGCTTCTCTGGGAAGGTGACATCACGTTAGACAGAAGCTTAGACATGAGGCGTGCAGCAGAAACCTCAAGAAGGATGAAAGCCCTAGGAGGCACAACATCCCCAAAAGTAACAGGCAGTGAGACAACAGCAAAGGAGAGCAGGCGGCCAGGGTTCCATACCCATAGTGAGATGCATCACTGTCCAAGATAGCATGAGCGGGTAGAGGAAAAGCGTTCCCTGCTAGGACAGCACTGCAAGGAATGTGGCAGGTTGAACTATTTAGCAGTGTGTGCAAGAGCAGAGGAAGGTCTCAGAAAGATTCAGTTGGACTTTTACAAGAGGGGAATGACACCTCAGAAAGTGGTAATGACATCTCAACTTTCTCTGTTAACCCGAGAGCATATCTGGTTCAGGCTGTCAGGACAGGAAAGCAACAAGGGACAATGCTCTGTGTATGCAACAATGATAATAGGGAAATGTCCTATGTGATTTCAGCTGGATAGCAGGGCCTTCTGCAATGTGATTCCTCAGAGTGAATTGGAGTCAAACACAGCAAGTACAAAGAACAGTCATAATCATGTACAGTGAGAGCATAATGCAGCTCATAGGAAGATGTAACCTCATAGAATTAACCTGAACAATAATAGATGGTACCAATTGAAATTTGTGGTGGTGGATGGTATGCACCACAGCCGTCTCTTGGGTAATATAGCCATAAAAACCTTGGATCTAAATCAAGCTGCAGCATCAGAATTTATAGCTGCAGTGCAAGAAGCGAAAGGTGAAATTGTGTGGACGATGGAGACAATTTTAAAAGCATATGGGGATGTTTTCAAAGGTGAAAGGTGCCTCTAAGGAAAGCTGAAATTGGAAGTAGACTCCACCGTGGAACCTGGGCACTTATCGTGAAGGAAACTTTCAGTGGTGCTATGTAATCTACTATGCAAGGAACTTGACGGTCTGCAGAGGAGGGGTGGATTATGGTTCTGTGGGGCTCTGGACCAGAGCAAGTGGAGGCCCCTCTCCACCGCTTCCACCTGCAGTCTCCTCCCTCCACGATGCTCCTGCTGGGGAGCGGGGTCAGGACACGGGGCTTGCCCCACTCCACCTGGCATTCCCCCAACCCCGCTCGCTGGCAGGAGCACCGGGCAGGTGGGTAGAATGGGGCAAACCCCTGTACTGCGACCCTGCTCCCCAGCAGGAGCACTGGGAGGGCGGGCAGAGCAGGTCAGGACACAGGGTCACCCATTTTTATGGATACCACCAATTGGGTGGGGCCCCACTGGGCCAAAGTGGCTAATCTGCCATTGCTGAAGAGCAGGGGTATCACAGCATCTGTAGAAACCAATACAGCCTGGGTAAGCAGCATGGTGGTGGTAAAGAAACCATCAGGCAAATTTTGTATCTGCACAGACCCAAAGCCACTGGACTGGGCATTAAAAAGGCACCACTATCCACTGCCTATAATTGATGATATCTTGCTAGAGCTCTTCAAAGCCAGAAATGTTATGGTCTGGAATGTGAGGAATGGTTTTGGCACATAAACATGGATTAAGTGTCCAGCACGTTGATAACCTTTGCAACACCATTTGGTCACTACAGATGGCCTTGCTGGCTGATGGGCATAATGATACAGAAGCTGAACACAGCCATGAGAGAACACTATAAGCTTTTCTACAGTGATGCAGGGACAAGAACATAACATTCAACACTGAAAAAAATGTGACTCAAACAGTGTGAGGTGACATACAATGGACATCTGCTGAGAGCAAAAGGACGGAAGGCAGATCCCTATAAGATGAAGGCAGTCAGAAACATGCCAGCTCCAGTGGCTGTGAAAGGGGTACAGTGCTTCACAGGAGTGATATGTTTTCTGTCCACACCTAGCTGCAGTAGCGGAAACCATCCGTCAGCTCACAAGGCACAATGTTGAGTGGCAATGGGCAGGACCCCAAGAGCAAGCCATTCAGATGCTGAAACAAATGATAACAGATGCTCCTATCCTGAAGTATTGCCAGCCCAGAGAGCCACTTATGCTCCAGTGTGATGCGCTGGAGAAATGACCAGCAGAGCTCTGTCAGAGACTGAATGGGGTATAGCCAAATAGAAAATGAGCTTCTGACTGTGGTACTTGTAGTGGAGTGATTCCATCAGTACAGCTATGGCCATCCAGTAACAGTGCAGTCAGACTGCAAACCCCTAGAGACAATCATGGCAAAGTATGGTCTTAGTGCTCCAAACAGATTGCAGTACATGTTGTTGTGCCTTCAGCACCAGCAGGTAGAGATCAGATATTGTCCAGAATGATTGTTGACGTAAGCATGGCAAATATACCCTGTATCAAATGAGCTGGGGGAAAGGGATCAGGACACTGAATCCATTAACATGCTGCAGTATCTCTCTGTTTCAACAGCAAAGCTGATGTAAACCAAAGAGGCTATGGAAAAGGACATCCTACTACAGGCAGTCAAGAGAGCAATACTCACAGAGTGGCTAGTAGACAAAAGCCAAGTACTGGTAGGAGTGAAACCGTATTTTCAAATTAAAGATGAGCTGTGTGTGAAGGATGAAATCATATTTCAAGGACAGATAGGTGTTGTTCCCACCTCATTATATAAAGATGTCATGTGAAAAATGCATGCCTCACACCTGAGCACTGACCAACATCTTAGACAGGCCCAACAGTTTGTTTACTGTCCAGAAATGAATGCACAGCTCCATGATAGAAAAATGTGACACCTGTTGGTAGTGTGATAGCCAGAAGAAAGAGATTCTGTTACCTGACCATGTGAAAACATGGATCTGACCTATTTATAATTTCTAGGAAAAGCGATATTTAATTACAATGGACTATTATTCAATATTTTTGAAGTTTGATGCCCAGTCTGATACAAGAAGCAAGTGAGTGACTGGCTAATTCAAGGCCCACTTTGGGAGATACAGCATTCCAGACACTATTCACTATCAATGGACCCCAGTTTTCCTCAACCAAATTAAAGAGATTTGCAGGCAAATGAAAGTCATCAGACACACTGATGAGAAGAGATGTCCAACAATGAGAGAAAGCAGACACTAGAGTATGACAGATCAGCCAAGGACCTACAGGCCATGGAGACAGGCATTCCTGTGTGAATCCAGCCATTAGAAAGACCCCAGAAGGAGTCATGAGGGGAGCAGTGGCACCCAAGTCATCTGAGGAGACTGCATAGGAGGGACAAGTTATCTGAAGGAACAGGAGACACTTACAAGCCAGCAGACACAACATCCAGGGAGTGCCTACGGAGAGACAGAGAACCCTACCCAAAGGCCAAGCCTACCGGGAGTGAAGAGACTCCAGAGAGAGATAAGGAGTACTTGTGGCACCTTAGAGACTAACAAATTTATTAGAGCATAAGCTTTCATGAGCTACAGCTCACTTCATCGGATGCTCACGAAAGCTTATGCTCTAATAAATTTGTTAGTCTCTAAGGTGCCACAAGTACTCCTTTTCTTTTTGCGAATACAGACTAACACGGCTGCTACTCTGAAACCTGTCACAGAGAGATAGTTTCCTAGATTCCTAGTTTCCTAGAGAGGTGACTAGGAGACAGAGATAGATCACTTCTAATGGTGGTCCCCTGTTGAGGAGACGAAACTATCTCAATGACTATGTAACCAGTTAAGACTGTGGTAAAGAGAAGACTCCAAGGAACAGTATCTCAAAGGAATCTTTTGCTTCAGTTCAGAAAAGAAGGTTAGGTAACATGTTGCACCAATTTACAGTTCATTGTGTGTCATGTGACTTGGCTGATCTCAAGACCTTCAGTGTGTGGGTTAAGAATGGGCTTGAGAACTCAATCTAAACTAAGCTTAGCTTTTGTTTTTGACATCCTTAATAACTCCTCCCTCTTCACCCTTCTGATCTGTCCCTCCATGTAAATGTTTGCCTTCATTTCGTCTCAATGTTTCCAAGGCAGAATTGTTTCACCAGGGTAAAAAGGCACCCTCGAAGCACAACTCTAACGCCTATGTTTCCCTCTTTGACACAAACTGTCTATTTACTTCCACTTGGCCATGAACTTTTTGCCCTGACATCTTTATGTCTATGTATCTGCCTACAATTACTTGTGCAGCACAGCTCATATAAGCCAATGCCTTGACTCGACTGACATTCAATAAATTTCTAAAAATGTGTCGCCACCCTGTCCCTCCATCCATCTCACCACCCTTGGTGCCATAGTCTGATTCCCTGCAGCTCCTTGCCATCTGCAGCCTTTCCATATCTTTCTTACTCATTGATTCTCTGTCTTTATTTAAAATCTCATCTGAGGATATATAATTTATACCCTCATTCTCTGATTGAATTAATGCTTTAATATTCATCATGCCATGTCTTATCTCTTTCCTTTTAATATATCCCATGTCCGCTGTACTTTCAGTATTTAATTCTTAGGTGTACACTTTGCATGAAAGAGACTATACAAAATAAAGTTTTTCAAACATGGAGCTGTACAAATCACTGATAAATACTGTCATACACATGTACATATCACCCACCAATACACAAGTTGTATTCTTGAATAATGTGCATACTGTTAGCCCTTCCAGACTTTTATGTAATTTCTTTGTTGTCTATTGGTTTTCTGTGGGTTTATGCCAATTTAATTTCCACTTCATAATCTAGGGTGACCAGATGTCCCGATATTTAGTTGTTTGTCCCGTGTCCCGACCGATGTACGGTTGGGACGCCATTTGTCCCAATATTTCGCTTCAGAGACACTCCAGTTTTTTTTTTTTTTTGCTTTGGCAGCACCCCGGCTTTTTTTTCCCTTGGGGCGGCAAAAAACCTAGAGCCGGCCCTGATGGTGGGGTGAGCCTGTGGCTGCCCCCCAATGTGTCCCGATATTTTGTTCTTGTCATCTGGTCACCCTAGATAATCTCCTTGTATTTTTCAGGAAGAGTTTCTTAGCTTAAAGTCACCCGAATACACCTTATTTTCCAGGCATGCATTTCTTTTCAACTCTTCCTCATTATTTCATTCTACTAGTTAAGTCATTTTAGTTACCTTTACTCTTACAAATGAGTACACATATGGGTAATACAAAGCTTTCTATGAACATTTTCCTTGGCCTCTAACAACTCCCAGTCTGAACTGATTTGTTTCTTCTGTTATATTACATAATGTGTATGTACTTTAAACTGTGCATTCATATGCACTGGTACACTAGATACTAAAACATCTTGATCCTTAAAATCCCTTACACAATAGCACATTTACACCCAACAGTGAATCATGCCATAATTTTCAAAGAAATCTGTACATCTGCATGCGCTGTTGAACCTCAATCAGGACCCGATCCAAAGCCCATTTAGGTCAATGGATAAGTTCCCCATAGTCCAGATTTTAGAAGTACCACATCTGCCTTTTTTAAGCTACTGTCATGATAAATGAATAATAATATTTTGCACTTAAAGTACCTTCCACCTGGGGATTCATAGAGGGAAAAACTTCATTTTTATCTTTTTGAAAAAATAGCAGTTGGTTTTGTGGCTGAAAGGAAAGTAGTCAAAATGTCCGATATTCTTTTCCTCATACAGGAGTAGAAGCATATATTTTAATGAATTGGAGAGATGGACAATAGACTTGGGGTTAAAAAGAAAATCAGAATTGTCCGAAACCTTAAGAGTCATGGTGATCTAGGCTTTATCCATTGTTTAAGTTCACTTAACAAGTGGAAGTCACGATTAGATCTCTGAATATATGCTTAAAAGTTTTCTTCTTTAGTTTTCTAGACTCAACTTTTACTTAGTCCCTAAGAAAAGTAACCCTGCAAATCCCATTTTCATATGGTCTCATAAGATCACTTTACTTTGGCTATCCACAGCCCAAAACCCCCCAAATAATCAAAACTGGCTAAAGAGGAGAGGATATTGAAGAAAAAAGGGACAAGAATGTGAACCATTATGGGATGGTGAGGATCGCATCGCTTATAAAATGTCAGATTGAAAAGCACCTGAAAAGTTTGGAATAGGTCTTTGGAATTCATATTAACGACTAACAAATTAAAGAACATATGGGATATAGATGATTTAGAAGACTGGACTTCAGCCAGCATCACTTCCTTGCTTTCAAATTGACTTAGTACTTCTTCAAGAGGTACTACTTACTCTTCTGCAACTCGTGTTGCAAATCTGTATTGCAGTAGTGGCTATTGGCCCAACAGGAATGGGGGCCCCATAGTTCTAGGGATCATAAACTGATAAAAAAAAGTTCTCATTCTTGACCTTTTGAAATGGTAATTCGAATGAGGAGGCTGATGGGAACCAAACTGGCAACTGCATGTGAGTGAAAGTGACCTTCATTGCCTTTCCTACTCTATGCTTCTCAACACAACCATTCAGTATTTTTCTATTCATGGATTTCATGGTTCTTCTCAAACTGATAGTGAATAAAGTTTCAATGAGCTAGAACCTTCTTACTTTAAAAAGGGTTTGTCTTCCTGTTTTTTTCCAGTTTTAACAGAATGGCCCAAATGGTCTTCTCTGCAACAGTTATGTCTCTGACATAATTTGTGCTTATAAGGGTTTCCTGCTACTGACTTCTCAGAGGTACTTCCAGACCTCACCTAATTCACAAACACTGACATCTGCCACTCTCATGCAAATGTGTACACTTCTTTGTCCTCCTAGCACTGAATTGTTATTAAAGCATTCACCTTTTTCCATAGCTGAACAGATGATTCTAAGGTATAATCAGATGTGAACAGAAAAGGAGTACTTGTGGCACCTTAGAGACTAACAAATTTATTAGAGCATAAGCTTTCGTGAGCTACAGCTCACTTCATCGGATGCATTTGGTGGAAAAAACAGAGGAGAGATTTATATACACACACACAGAGAACATGAAACAATGGGTTTATCATAAGGAGAGTGATCACTTAAGATAAGCCATCACCCACAGCAGGGGGGGGGAAAGGAGGAAAACCTTCCATGGTGACAAGCAGGTAGGCTAATTCCAGCAGTTAACAAGAATATCAGAGGAACAGTGGGGGGTGGGGTGGGGGGGAGAAATACCATGGGGAAATAGTTTTACTTTGTGTAATGACTCATCCATTCCCAGTCTCTATTCAAGCCTAAGTTAATTGTATCCAGTTTGCAAATTAATTCCAATTCAGCAGTCTCTCGTTGGAGTCTGTTTTTGAAGCTTTTTTGTTGAAGTATAGCCACTCTTAGGTCTGTGATCGAGTGACCAGAGAGATTGAAGTGTTCTCCAACTGGTTTTTGAATGTTATAATTCTTGACGTCTGATTTGTGTCCATTCATTCTTTTACGTAGAGACTGTCCAGTTTGGCCAATGTACATGGCAGAGGGGCATTGCTGGCACATGATGGCATATATCACATTGGTAGATGCGCAGGTGAACGAGCCTCTGATAGTGTGGCTGATGTGATTAGGCCCTATGATGGTATCCCCTGAATAGATATGTGGACAGAGTTGGCAACGGGCTTTGTTGCAAGGATAGGTTCCTGGGTTAGTGGTTCTGTTGTGTGGTGTGTGGCTGCTGGTGAGTATTTGCTTCAGATTGGGGGGCTGTCTGTAAGCAAGGACTGGTCTATCTCCCAAGATCTGAGAGAGCGATGGCTCGTCCTTCAGGATAGGTTGTAGATCCTTGATGATGCGTTGGAGGGGTTTTAGTTGGGGGCTGAAGGTGATGGCTAGTGGCGTTCTGTTGTTTTCTTTGTTGGGCCTGTCCTGTAGTAGGTGACTTCTGGGTACTCTTCTGGCTCTGTCAATCTGTTTCTTCACTTCAGCAGGTGGGTATTGTAGTTGTAGGAATGCATGATAGAGATCTTGTAGGTGTTTGTCTCTGTCTGAGGGGTTGGAGCAAATGCGGTTATATCGTAGCGCTTGGCTGTAGACAATGGATCGAGTGGTATGGTCTGGATGAAAGCTAGAGGCATGTAGGTAGGAATAGCGGTCAGTAGGTTTCCGATATAGGGTGATGTTTATGTGACCATCGCTTATTAGCACCGTAGTGTCCAGGAAGTGGATCTCTTGTGTGGACTGGTCCAGGCTGAGGTTGATGGTGGGATGGAAATTGTTGAAATCATGGTGGAATTCCTCAAGAGCTTCTTTTCCATGGGTCCAGATGATGAAGATGTCATCAATGTAGCGCAAGTAGAGTAGGGGCATTAGGGGACGAGAGCTGAGGAAGCGTTGTTCTAAGTCAGCCATAAAAATGTTGGCATACTGTGGGGCCATGCGGGTACCCATCGCAGTGCCGCTGATTTGAAGGTATACATTGTCACCAAATGTGAAATAGTTATGGGTCAGGACAAAGTCACAAAGTTCTGCCACCAGGTTAGCCGTGACAGTATCGGGGATACTGTTCCTGACGGCTTGTAGTCCATCTTTGTGTGGAATGTTGGTGTAGAGGGCTTCTACATCCATAGTGGCTAGGATGGTGTTTTTAGGAAGATCACCAATGGACTGTAGTTTCCTCAGGAAATCGGTGGTGTCTCGAAGATAGCTGGGAGTGCTGGTAACGAAGGGCCTGAGGAGGGAGTCTACATAGCCAGACAATCCTGCTGTCAGGGTGCCAATGCCTGAGATGATGGGGCGTCCAGGATTTCCAGGTTTATGGATCTTGGGTAGCAGATAGAATACCCCAGGTCGGGGCTCCAGGGGTGTGTCTGTGCGGATTTGTTCTTGTGCTTTTTCAGGGAGTTTCTTGAGCAAATGCTGTAGTTTCTTTTGGTAACTCTCAGTGGGATCAGAGGGTAATGGCTTGTAGAAAGTGGTGTTGGAGAGCTGCCTAGTAGCCTCTTGTTCATACTCCGACCTATTCATGATGACGACAGCACCTCCTTTGTCAGCCTTTTTGATTATGATGTCAGAGTTGTTTCTGAGGCTGTGGATGGCACTGTGTTCTGCATGGCTGAGGTTATGGGGTAAGCGATGCTGCTTTTCCACAATTTCAGCTCGTGCACGTCGGCGGAAGCAGTCTATGTAGAAATCCAGGCTGCTGTTTCAACCTTCAGGAGGAGTCCACCCAGAATCCTTCTTTTTGTAGTGTTGGCAGGAAGGTCTCTGTGGGTTAATATGTTGGTCAGAGGTGTGTTGGAAATATTCCTTGAGTCTGAGACGTCGAAAATAGGATTCTAGGTCACCACAGAACTGTATCATGTTCGTGGGGGTGGAGGGGCAAAAGGAGAGGCCCCGAGATAGGACAGATTCTTCCGCTGGGCTAAGAGTATAGTTGGATAGATTAACAATATTGCTGGGTGGGTTATGGGAACCATTGTTGTGGCCCCTTGTGGCATATAGTAGTTTAGATAGCTTAGTGTCCTTTTTCTTTTGTAGAGAATCAAAGTGTGTTTTGTAAATGGCTTGTCTAGTTTTTGTAAAGTCCAGCCACGAGGAAGTTTGTGTGGAAGGTTGGTTCTTTATGAGAGTATCCAGTTTTGAGAGCTCATTCTTAATCTTTCCCTGTTTGCTGTAGAGGATGTTAATCAGATGGTTCCGCAGTTTCCTTGAGAGTGTGTGGCACAAGCTGTCAGCATAGTCTGTGTGGTATAATTTGTTAGTCTCTAAGGTGCCACAAGTACTCCTTTTCTTTTTGCGAATACAGACTAACACGGCTGCTACTCTGAAACCTGTCAGATGTGAACAGAAGTCCTAAAGCTCTGTTTCTCTATATGCAGAACATACAAGTGTTACATTGTGCTTCTGTAATAGGAAACAGAATTACATTTTTGTCTGTCTGTTTAGAGGGCATGACCCATTGCTCAAGACACTAGATACAGCAACATTATCAGACAGTTTTGAACTCAGCTTCTTAAATAATGCCACAGAACATGCACAGGTGATGCCCCTACCTATGGATTCATTAGCTCAGAGGCAGTAGGTAACCCATAGACCTCTTTATATGGTCCAGCCATGAGAAGTAGACACAGACCAGGACTGGGTTAATGTGGCTACCTTGCTACCCCAGGCAGGAAAGCTCTTCATGAGGTCTACAACAATGCAGTCCTCTTATGAGTCACCATTTGTCACTTTGCCCCTGGCTAGGTTATTTGCAGGGATTGAACCCAGGTCTCTGAATCCAAAAGCATAAGCTACTATTATCTGAGATAAAAAAGATCAGCTCCATTAACTTTTATAAGTAACAAAGTCAAATCTCTTTATGTGAGTAAGCCAATAGAGAAGGCTAGAAATCCAAACTGGATTAATGTGAGTTACATATGGGAATGTGACATACTCTAAGTGGGCTAGTCAATTATTTTGTGGTTTTGTAGGTGATGGAGAGATTTGCCCAGTCACAAACTCTAGTTCAGATTCAAATTTTGCAGTTGGTTTCCATTTTTATGATGAATCAAATCAAATTTTCATATCAAATACTCACTGAACTGTGGAATGTTCAATATCAGAATATAGATACAAGGTCTTGCAACATAATCTTTAATATCATGCAGAAGAACATTTGGCTGTTAGCCAAGGGCAGCAAGCTGGGGAAAATTATTTCACTGACAGATACAGCACACAGAAATCACTGTGTGAAAATTTGCAACAAGATTACATCCACACTTACTGAGTACTCTGAGGCTATGGTACAACATCACTATAGATGGAGTTGTGAACAATAGCCGGAACAGAAACCCATTTCCCAAGAGTCAGTGACTACTATTACTAATTGGGAAAAATGGAAAAGACAATTAACACTTACAATTGTTTGCAGTATTTAAACAATTAATGTAGTGTTTATGGATTATACCAGATCATCAACCTTAGAGAACAAGTGCAAGCTATCAACAAGGCTTCCCCTACCATTACCAGAGCCTCAGTCACCTCTAGAAGGACCATCTTTAGGAGTTAGAGGACAGTTCAGTCTTTGTGCCCTTTTAATTCTAGGACTGCCAATGACAACAAAGATACCAATCAGTACCAACTCTTTGTATTAAAAATTCAAGGAAAAAATAAAATTCAACTTTATACTATTTAAGAATCACTAAACAAGTTTGGTTGTACCTAGATTCCAAGACAATGAGCACATCCCAAAAGTAATAACTATTTTTACTCCAGCTACCACAAAATCCAGCCTTTGAACATTAATTTATATTCAATTTAATTTTACAGAAATACCCATCTAAAACTGACTGTAATAGACTGTACAGGAAGTATGGATTTCTTGGAAAAGTACAATCCCAACTAATGTAATGAGATCTTCTTCTACCTAGTTAATATCAACTAA
Organism: Dermochelys coriacea; assembly: GCF_009764565.3. Lineage (NCBI taxonomy): Eukaryota > Metazoa > Chordata > Testudines > Dermochelyidae > Dermochelys > Dermochelys coriacea. The sequence continues at coordinate 25,079,194 of NC_050077.1, forward strand.
TCTCGTATGCACATCCTTCCTTTAGAAACATTTCAGTAGCAAGTGTCTAAATAAACAGTGGCTGGTATTATCTCTAGTAGAAACCGTGATGACAACATCAAATTAGAACTTTCTCAGAAAGTTCCCATTAACTTACGCTCTTTATTCACATATTGTTTGAGAGTGACTATGCAATCATGTATATTTTAGTGATTTTCACAAAGTACTGATCACAGGAAACTATCAAATCTGTTGAGCATATTTGAGGCTGATGGAAACCATTTTATTATAAAGCTGAGTTTTAATTTCATTGTACACCAGTGGTGGGCAACCTGCAGCCCATCAGGGTAATCCACTGGCAAGCCATGAGACAGTTTGTTTACATTGACCTTCCACAGGCACAGCTGTCCGCAGGTCCCAGTGGCCGCGGTTTGCTGTTCCCAGCCAATGGGAGCTGCGGAAAGCAGAAAGGGCCACAGGGACATGCTGGCCACTGCTTCCCACAGCTCCCATTGGCTGGGAACAGTGAAATGCAGCCACTGGGAGATGCAGGTGTCTGTGTCTACAGGCAGTCAATGTAAACAAACTGTCTCGCAGCCCGCCAGCAGATTACCCTGACGGGCTGGGGGCCACAGGTTGCCTACAACTGTCGTACACACAATTTATAGAGTTCATTGGGATCAGATTCATGGTCTCAATTAGATAGATTCATCTATTCCAGGTATCTTCTATTAGGATTTAATTAAATCTAGAGCTAAGTTTTTCACCAAGGAAGAGGCAAAAGTAGATATTTTATTTAAGATGATATGGGCCAGATCTTCAACTGGCATACATTAGCATAAGAACAGCCATACTAGATCAGACCAATGGTCCAGCTAGCTCAGTATCCTATCTTCTGACAATGGCCAGTGCCAGGTCAGAGGGAATGAAGAGGATAGGCAATCATTGAGTGATCTAGCCCCTGTCATCTAATCCTTGTTTCTGGCAGTCACAGGCTTGGGACACCCAGAGCATGGAGTTGCATCCTGACCATCTTTTTGATAGACCTAGCTTCCCAAACTTATCTAATTCTTTTTTCAACCCTGTTATAGCTTTGGCCTTCACTACATCCCCTGAAAATGAGCTCGACAGGTTGACTGTGCATTGTGTGAAGAAATACTTCCTTTTGTTTTAAACCTGTGGACTATTGATTTCATTGGGTGACCACTGGTTCTTGTGTTATGTGAAGGAGCAAATAACACTTCCTATTCACTTTCTCCACACCAGTCATGATTTTATAGATCTTTATCATATTCCCCCTTAGTCATCTCTTTTCCAAGCTGAAAAGTCCAAGTCCTTTTAATCTCTCCTCATATGGAAGTTATTCCAATTTTTGTTGCCCTTCTCTGTACCTTTTCCAATTCTAATATATCTTTTTTTTGAGATGGGGAGACCAGAACTGCGTATTCAAGGTGTGGGCAGACCACACAAACTTTTGGCCCTATATCTTTAAAATCAAAGAAAAGAGAAGTCAGCTACCATAGGTACAAATTTCTATTTTGGGATTTGTGTGTATGTGCACGCGTGTGTCTCTCCACTGATATATGTAGACACGTTCCTTTTACAGGAATGACAACTTTTATATCAGAGCATAATCTTCTCTGACAAATACAGCCACTTATTTCATGCCAGGTGTATTTCTCCATTTTTAAAGCTACCAAGTGCAAGTGCATTTGGCTTTCTTTATTTGGCTTGTGTGATCAAGAGGACACATAAGATGGCAAATGTTTTGCTGGAGTTGTAAAGGGAAGGTATTACATTCACTATTTTTCTCTGAGTTTGGCAATATTTGCAGTGAAAACATGACCTCATGTTTGAATACGTTACATTTAGCTTGAATTCTAGCTATTAGATTCTATCACTGATGTTAATTTCCAGTGGCAGTTGAATTTTCGAATTGGAGAAGCTAGTGTGCTATTGTTGAATATTCTATTTCCTAGAAGTCCTCCTCCCACTTAGCATTGAACTGACAGAAATGGAGATGAACATTATGAATAAAACTGAAAGCAGATTTTAGGGGTGGGGATCTTGAAAGAATACAGACGAACAATATATGTATGTGATTTGTAGGCCAGGAATTTATTTTTAGCATGCACAACTAAATCAGGGCTGTAGTTTCTGAGAGCCATAAACAGAAAACAGTGTCAGTCGCAATCATAATAACTAGTTGAAATGGAACAATATTATTGATTACCCAACATTTCAAAGGTGCATATTAACCTCTACTGTCTCTACCATTGCAGCATTTTCATAGATTGGTAAATTATCAATTTTGAAAACAATTTATTTCTACAATCTCATAACAGCGAGAACACAGCATGGTATGTGGGTAACAGAGAATAACTATCCTTGAGGATTAAAGAATGTACTTTCACACCAACTGATAATCCACTAATAAATTTATCTTTTGGTTGCCACTCCCTTGGCTGTCCCTTATCACTGTAACATTTGCAACACACATACGATGTGTTCAGCATTGATAAGCATAGCGCACAGTGCCAATAAATTGACTCCACACACAATGCAGGAGCTGTCTGCTTGCATCATGCCATATGCCTATATACCAGAGAGAGAAAACCAGTAATGGAGGAAGCTGTCATTCCAGATTATCACAAGGGCCTTCAGCATGATGGAATTCCATCTGACATTGCCACAGGCAACCTGCCTCCACTTATAGTCAGCTGCACCATTAACATTGCTCCTGATAATTTCAGAGTAAAAAGTTTAAATGATTGAGCAGACCACTTGGCAAGAGAGAGAGCTTTTTAGTACAGTATTAACAATGCAAGGATTTAGACACTTTGCTGTCTTAAGAGATTTGCTTGTTTAAATGTATGGGGGTGGGGGACAGACAATTCATCCATTTTGTAGGGAAAGTATTCTGTAAGAAAGATAGAGTTCTGCTGCTCTTGCCAAATGAAGTAACAATTATGCTTAATTGTGGGGACTGAAAAGAATAAAAATGACTACACCACACCTTTAAGTGGGGGGGCGGGGTAATCTGGCTGGCCGAATGAAAGGAACAGTGCTTTATGGCTTGTGGCGGGGGGGAGGAGGGGAAGAGATGGGGAGCTGGTGGCAGTTCCATGTGTAATTCTGGAATAAATGTGGGGTTATCTGCACTGTACATTTTTATCTTCCAGGTAGCCCCAGACGTCTAATAATAAAATTGCAACCTGATTAAACCCATGTCAAATGTATCCTGTGCTTCTTTTGGTATCACCAGACAATGTGCACTGTGTAGAGAAAAGTTAAATCTACAAAAGGCTCCCATACAAGTGGGTAAGGTGCTTTATATTACTACTCACCAGTAAGCACTTAAAAATTAGGGATCGCTTTTATCAGTGGGATACAGTACCATTAGGGTGACCAGATGTCCCGATTTTATAGGGACAGTCCCGATTTTTAGCTCTTTTTCTTATATATGCTCCTATTACCCTCCACCCCCTGTTTCGATTTTTCACATTTGCTGTCTGGTCACTCTAAGTACCATTTACTTGTGGAATGTCAAGTTAGAGACAGTGAAATGATGGTTTTGCTTTGCAAGACTAGTTAAGTTAAAAGGAATTGCCCCTAGTTGAAAAGCCTTGTGATCTAATGTTAGAAAATTGATGCTAAAAGTTATTTCAATGATACAGCACCCAAATGCCTATTGCTATCGTGGTAAAATGTCTTGATTTGCTAAAATTAATCAAATAGATACTGATTAGAATTCTTGTGCCTGCAGCCCATATCTAGGGTAGCAAAACAAACAGCAGCCAGAGAAATGTAGTTGACCAGAATGAAAGAATTAAAGAAATGGAATGACTTACCCTTCCTATATCAGAGTTTAACAGTTGAACTCCATGAGGGAAGATGGGCCAAATTTACATTACTGTAATTCAACCAATATTGTCTCATTTCACTGCTCTGTTATACCTCTCACCCTCTCTTCCAAAAGAGATGAAAGAAAACAGCCTACATGATCAAAAATTCTATTTTGCTTTAATAAGAATGGTATTAACTAAAGAGACAGGAATCTGTTCATTGTGAATTGAGCTTTATGTGGTTCTGCTAAAATCTTACCAATTATTGAGTATGAGCACTTAAAAGTGATTTCTCAATGACTTAAGTTTTGTTTATGTGTTTCCTCCACTCTCTATTCACTAAAGTTGGTACAGGTTCCCTTAGAGATTTTTGACTTCTTGGTATTTTATTTTAAAGTTTTAAAATACAGAGAGGAAAGACGTATTCTTCACCTATAAACAACTGAAGGGTGTTTCTTTGTATTTTTTTAAAAAAGAATTCTCTGCAGAAAGCGAAGAAAGGAAAGAGTCGTCTGCAAAGGAAAATTTAGCAGAAAATAGGAGTGTGTGAAAATTAAGGATTATAATGAAAGCCCTAACACTGCATTAACACAGCAATTGCTATCCCACAACCTCTATAAGTAATATGCACATTTTAACCAATAAAATAATAAACAATGTATTTGCACAGGTCTGGCTTTAGCTCTATTGATTTTTAATAAGTCTCTAGCTTGATCTTAATATAGCCAGAAAAACACAACTACCTTTCCTAAGCCTTTTCTCATTCTTTGCAACACAGTAATCTCTGCAAAGTATTTCTATATAGACTCAGGCCAACCCCTTTCCCAAGTGTCTGTATTTTGCTCATGGCCCAAACCTGTGCCAGCCGCTATCCTTCGTAACAACCTTCAACTGGTCATATTACCATTCAGACAGATCAGGTGACACAGATTTTTCCTTTTTGCCCTTTGTCTAAATCTTTAACTCTTTGCAACCTCTAAGACACTGACAAGTGATGGGTTAACTTTGAACCATTTCAGACATACCAGACACACTCAAAAACTGTAACTGATAGGAAATTCTGCAAGCTCTTCATTGTCACTACCATGTGTTGTTTTAATATATAGAATGTTTTGTAGATAATAAAAAAGGTAAAAAGATTTGTCCTCCAAAAATGTATCAAACTACTCTGAAGTGATTTATTATTATTATTTATTTGTACTACAGTAACACCCAAGGTTGAGATATCATTTTTCTTGGTGCTGTATAAACGTATCAACAGGGACTCTCCCTGCCCTGAAGAACTTACGGTCTAACAAAGAAGTGGAGGGAGGGGAAATGGAGGCACAGAGAGGCAAGGTGACTTGCCCAAGGGCACACCAGGGAATTGAACCAACATATCATGATTCCCAGGTCTAGTCTTAGAAGCCATGCTTCCTCCCCAGTAGGCAAAGAGTATTTTTCATTTCCAGCCCTGTTACTGGTGTAAACTTTTGAACAGCTTTCCACGTTTCACCTCAAAGGTGGCTATATTTTTGTGATGGATCAAGTGACACCAGTATGTAGTTTTTATATCAGTTTGTGAGGTCTATAAAGCACTTTGGTATCTTTAGGCACCAAAGGTGCTATTTAAATCGAGGATCATTATAATAATGACATAGGAACAACATGTATTTTCATTTACATTTATTAGGAAGTTAAGTCTGTAAAAACATTTTCTTCCACCAAACAGAATATTGCCTCACAGATTTATTCCAACTGTAAATATCTATTTTTGTTATCCATGCTGGCATATGACTTGACATATGCATCTGACAAAACCAAGTCTTCTTCCCATGTTTCTGGAAGCTATTTCCCCTCCTCCACCCCATCTGCCTCACTCCTGGATTCTTAAATCCATTCTGTCTTCAAGCATCTACAACTCAAAATAAATAACATATTCCTTTGTTTGTTAATGTGACTGGCAACCATTTACCACTCCCTATTCCATCTGCTTCCTCCCAGCTGTTCATTCCCAGTGTCGCTTTCACCTTTGACATTCACCAATTGCATTAAATATATACAATAAAAAAGCATTCTTTGCTAAAACCTCCAGCTAATGTCCTTCATCCCAAACACCTCCTCCTCCAAGTTACTCTTTGCTGAACATCCACCTGTTTTCATTTCTTTGCATTACAACTATAGGTTCAGCCTGGAAGATGTTAAAGAAAACACTGTATTAAAAGAGCAGATGGTTTGATTACAACTTAGTAAATAAACATATTAATTAATGGAACCAATGAAGTCAAGCAGAGAAAGTAAAAAATTGCAGGGTTATGTGGAAAATGAGTTTATTGCATCTAAAAAGTATCCTTGATAAAAAAATCAGATTTTTTTATAGGAAGAACACAAACTTAAACAATGTACGACAATGGTAAGCTAGACGTTAGAGTCCAAAGTGATAACATGAAAAAATATTTTTATATATAAATACAAATTCCTTAGAAGACAGCATGTATGATTGTACTGTAGATCCTCCAGATAATTAGGAGGAGATGGGCCAGTTAAAATGGATGTAAAGAAGCAGTGAAATGACTTTATCATGTCAGTCTTTCACTAAAGATGATGAGGAGGAAATTCATTTTCCAGAGATAGTTGTGATCAGAAATGGGAGTGTAGACATGAGAGAAACTGAGGTCTCTGGGAATGAAATTAGGGATCAACCTGAGAAACACAAAAGCAGTAAATTACCAGGAGTGGATGACATTCAACTGATGTTTTGGAAGGAGGAAGGAATACATGAAATAGATACTGATGATGGTATGAAGTATACTCTTAAAAATCAGGACTGAACAGTTCAAAGCTACAGGGGAGGAAAGAACTGGATATAAATTTTAATGGGAATTGGGTATCCAAACCCTAGATAGCTTTGAAAACATCAGCCTACAACCTCTTCCAAAGACTAATGAATACATAACATGAGGCTAAATCCACAAAGGGACTTAGGGCCCAGAGTCTAAAAGATATTTAGGCTCCTAACTGTGATTGATTACAATACCTTTGAGGATTTGGGCCTTAGGTGACTACCAGCCACTTTAGGCACCTAGACCCAACAATTGGGCACCCCTGAGATTCTCAAAATCTCTGCTCAGCTGCCTCCTAACATTGTAAGTGCCTAAATCCCCGAGACACTTAAGTTTTTCTACCGGTGCACATGAACAAAAGCACCTAAATCCTGATGCTCCCATACTTCTCTCAGCTGCAACATATCTTTGAAATATTAATAAAAGAGTCAAGAGGAGCTAAAGAAAGTCTAAATGAATGATTAAGGTGACCTAACGTCTTTACGGTCAAATTTTGCATGCAGTATGACTCTCGTTGAATTAAATGGCAGCCACATGCACAAATCCATTTTTGGTAAGCTCTCTTCTAAAAGACTCTTACAGAAAACAGATAACTATGGGTAAAATCTTCTCATGCTTTAAAAACCAGGTAAGTGATAGAAAACAATTTTAGTGGACTTCTGCTTCTTTGATTAGAGTGATTAAAAGAGGGTCAGGGCTCAGTATTGCAAACAGTGCTTTTTAAAACATGTACCATGATTTAGTAACAGTTTCAAAGAGGAAGTGATCAGCAAGTGGATGATATTTGCTACTGATCCGAAGTTGTTTTGATTTGAAAACTATGGACCATTCTGAGGCTCTCTATACACATTTAAACAAATTGTGGATTAGGGCAGCATGATTACAGAAGAGATGACGTTTAGCATGAATTATATATAGATATATATATATAGATATATATATATATGGTAATACACATTGAAAAAATAATCGGAAGTTCTCATAGACGCTGATAGGCTCTCTAGTTGTGTAATCCATTGACGAAGAGGATGTAGTTTATAAGTAGTTTGTATAAAAAAGCCCTTGCAAACCCATTTCATAAATATATTATACAATTTTCTCAAATCATTTGTATGTCAATTATATTAGGACTGGCATTGTAATCTCCTGCATTTCATTGTGCTTGCAAAATCCAAACATGCAATATGATTATAGCAAATGAAGACCTTCTATTGCATGTTTTTTATTGGAAGAAAGAGAAGAAAAAGATTATATATGTATAGAGAAAACAGCAGCAAAAGTAATAGAAATATCCATCTGGAATCAAATATTAGCAGTGCACTCAACGCTTTTATATAGTGTTTGAGGACTGCCTTACAATTTGCCAGGATGATCCAAACTCCGTGGACTATGACTGCATACACATACACATGGCCAGTTGGGATAGAACGTGGGACCAAAGCACAGGCTTCTGACACTTGAGATGAAGGAGAACTGCTTTAGCTATTTGATAACAATAGGCTAAGTAATCACTGGGAACAGCTATTGGGGAGACAAGATCACATCAATGAGGCTTCTTTATACTCCTCCTGGTACTCTGGACAAATTCATTCCGAGTGTCAAAAGTCCAAAGGACATTAAGTTTCATCTGCAGTCTCAATTTGCACTGGACTATGTCTGCATACAGACAGACAGACAGACATCACAATCATCTGGAGGGGTCAAAACCATAGATTTCTACTATTTGAGCAAAAGGACAACTTCATTAGCTGTCAGATAATATTTGGTTCTATCCATTGAAGAGAGAAATCAACAATTGAACTGGACCATGCTATTGCACAAGTGCAAAAGTTATATGCTGTGCCAGACCTAAAATGTTCTTAAAATACACATTGACATAAGGCCTGATCCAAAGCCCACTGAATTCAATGAAAAGACTCCCATTCACTTCAATGGGGTTTGGATCAGGCCTATAATTGTGATATGATGTGTATTATATGCATGTCTCTCAAAGCCTCTTTTCCCAAGCCCATGCAATAGTTACATAACATACAAAACTGTATTCCAGGATGTGTTGCCAGTTTTTAAAACACGTCACCACTGTATATATTTTGACGTTAGGGACTATACAGTATTTCCCCCACAGAAAAAAAATCACAAACAAGTAGGGCTGTCAAGCGATTAAAAAAATTAATTGTGATTAATCACACTGTTAAACACTAATAGAATACCATTTATTTAAATATTTTGGATGCTACATTTTAAAATCTTTCTACATTTTAAAATTTTTGATTTCTATTACAACACTGAATACAAAGTGTACAGTGATCACTTTATATTTATTTTTATTACAAATATCTGCACTGTAAAAAACAAAAGAAATAGTATATTTCAATTCACCTAATACAAGTACTGTAGTGCAATCTCTTTATAATGAAAGTTGAACTTACAAATATAGAATTATTATAAAAAATAACTGTATTCAAAAATAAAATACTGTAAAACTTTAGAACCTACAAGTCCACATAGTCCTACTTCAGCCAATTGCTCAGACAAACAAGTTTCGTTACAATTAGGAGGAGGTAATGCTGCCCACATCTTGTTTACAATGTCACCTGAGAGTGAGAACAGGCATTCATATGGCACTATTATAGCCAGCATCACATCAATATATTGGTATTCACCAATTCATCAACAGGCATTCACATCTGGCACTATTGTAGCCAGATATTTACGTGCCAGATGTGCTAAAGATTCATATGTCCCTTCATGCTTCAACCACCTCTCCAGAATACATGCATCCATACTGATGACAGGTTCTGCTCGATAATGATCCAAAGCACAGTGGACTGATGCATGTTTTCATTTTCATCATCTGATTCAGATGCCATCAGTAGAAGGTTGATTTTCTTTTTTGGTGGTTCAGGTTCTGTAGTTTCCACATTGGAGTGTTGCTCTTTTAAGACATCTGAAAGCATTCTCCACACCTTGTCCTCTCAGATTTTGGAAGGCACGTCAGATTCTTAAACCTTGGGTCGAGTGCTGTATCTATCCTTAAAAATCTCACATTGGTATTCTTTGCAAATTCTTTGCATTTTGTCAAATCTGCTGTGAAAGTGTTCTTAAAACCAAACATGTCTTTGGGTCATCATCTGAGACTGCTATAACTTGAAATATATGGCAGAATGTGAGTAAAACAGAACAGGATACATACAGTTCTCCACCAAGGAGTTCAGTCACAAATTTAATTAATGCATTATTTTTTTAACGAGTTTCATCAGCATGGAAGCATGTCCTCTGGAATGGTGGCCGAAGCTTGAAGGGACATATGAATGTTTAGTGCATCTGGCACGTAAATACCTTGCAACACCAGCTACAAAAGTGCCAGGCGAAAACCTGTTCTCACTTTCAGGTGACATTGTAACTAAGAAGCAGCCAGCAGTATCTCCCATAAATGTATACAAACTTCTTTGTCTTAGGAATTGGCTGAACTAGAAGTAGGACAGAGTAGACTTGTAGGCTCTAAAGTTTTACATTGTTTTGGGGAGCAGTTATGTAACCAAAAAAAAAATCAACATTTGTAAGTTACACTTTCACAATAAAGAGATTGCACTACAGTACTTGTATGAAATGAATTGAAAAATACTATTTCTTTTGTTTATCATTTTTACAGTGCAAATATTTGTAATAAATAATTATAAAGTGAGCACTGTGCACTTTGTATTCTGTGTTGTAGTAGAAATCAATATATTTGAAAATGTAGAAAAACATCCAAAAATTTAATACATTTCAATTAGTATTGTATTGTTTCACAGTGCAATTAATTACAATTAATTTTTTTTAATCACAGTTAATTGTTTGAGTTAATCACATGAGTTAACTATGACTAATCGACAGCCCTACAAACAAGTCATTTTGCTGGACTATTGTGACATGCATATTCAAAATTCCATGATTCATGTTATTAGTTATCAACTGGCTTGGGGTAGGAAATTCTGCATATAGTTGGCACAGTCAATTATACAACCAAGCATGTCTGAGTCATGATTTTTGGATGTATGGCCAAACTGTATAATATTAATCACAAACTTTGCCACATTTTTAGGGTAACATTTTTCATGGACTATTCCTGAATTCTAATGTGTTTATCATTCATTGGTTGAATAATTTTCAGCCTATAGATTCTTTACAAAACATGTCTAATGGGGTGATTATTTAGGATGAGCAATTGGTCCCATATATCACATGCACCCCAAGACACCCATATAACACACTGCCTCTGAACCATCCACCAACAAGAGATTAACAAATCTTGCATGTAGTGCATCATGGATAGAAGCCAAGTTGAATGCTCTTCCTTCTTCAAAACAGCACAAGGAAAGATTTAAACCATCCTACAGTTCAATATGCCTGGCACCTAAGTCTTGAACCTGCACCATTGATATCAATAGGAGTTTTGCCCTTGACTTTGATGGGAATAGGATCATGTTCATACAGAATCTCTCTCCAATTTTCTTTCCTCTCTCCCTAAAGTGCTCCTCTTTTCCCAGTCTGCTCTATTCTTGGGAAAACCAAAGTTGCAGTGTTTTACCCCCCAGGCATCTTGCCTCCTCTTTGGAAAGCTTGAATTATGTAGTTATATATTATTATAATGTATTATTATTAAACTTCTTATCAAACTCTTAGTTTCTTTTGAAATACAAAAATCTCTATCACAGAGATTAAACAAAAAATTTAACTGTGTGTGATATAGCAACACAACTAAACTCAGAGAATGAAAATCATGATTGTAAATAAATATTTCATATCAGCAACAATATTTTCAACAAAAATAAATTAGTTATTTTAAGAGAACAATACTTAAAACTCTTCCATCTTCAGCTAATAATGAAGTAGAAATGGGATGGTGTTTATAACCTCTGCAGCATATTTCTATGATATATAAATAGGAGTTCACAAGAAAATCTGTTTTATGTTACAGGTTACCAAATGGTATAAAAACATGTCAACTTACAAGCCTAAGAGTGTGTTTGTTTTTTCTTTTAGATGTCAATAGCTTTTAATAGAACTGTGGAGATTGATACTATGGCCCACAGGATCGGGTGTTGGACTAGGAAATACGTGATCCAGGTTTTATTTGTGAATCTGCCATAGATTTATTGTCTGACATTGGGCAAGCCACTTCCTGTCTTTGTTTCTATTCCTACCCTTTGTTTGGCTTGTCTATTTAGACTGTAAGTGCCTTGGGGCAAGTCTCTTTTATGTGTTTGTATGTTGCATAGAATAATTGGGCCCCAATAGAGAGTACATCAATACAAATGAATAATTATTAGTGAGTTGGTGAATGTCAATGTGTCATTTCTTAACAGAAAGTCAAACCTTTTTCTCCACATTTCAGGGTGGTTTGTATCCAGCATTTTTATTTATTTTTTTTTAAAAAAAAACAGGAACCCTTAACAGGTTTTATCAATAATGAGGCCAGTATCGACTGGCTAGATTTGCAGGTGGCTGCACATAGCTTTTTTAGTACAAACCCTCTTCTCTTTCACCGTGTGGAACTCCCACGAAAGTTGGAACATTTATCATCCTGTATGCTACTGCATCTGTAGCATCAGTAACAGAGTCAGATATGAGTGACTTGGAAGTTCTTTTCAATAGGAAAAACTTTATTGCAGGGGTGAAGGATTCTAGACTGATCAGCTTCCTCACAGCTCTAAACAGTGTCACTGGGATAGACCTTAGGAATCTTAAAAAGAGATAGAAAAATCCGCTCTTCTTCACCTCAACACCACAGAAACATTCCAGGAGCTCAAAAAGTCTGGGATCCATAACGGACTTGAGCAAGTCTTCTGCAGCTAGCATTCTAGCCTACTGCCACGCTGCTTTACAAATTGCACATTATGTAAACCAGTCTATCTTTATCCACATTTAAAATAAGCTTATCTTACTTCCACATATGAACTTTTCTTGAGACATCTTTACCCCTTCTATAGCTGTTATGCATGCTCCATTCATTCGTCCACTATCATGTCTGGGCATTTTGTTTTTCATTCCAATGTGTGATCTGTAACCTCAAAAATATACTGTCTAACTTGACCTTGACCAATATTCTTATACCATTATTGTAACACTCATCTCCTTCATACTCAAGAGCAGCGCAGTAAGGAACTTTTACTTTCCCCTTTCCTTCCTTTCCTTCGTTCCCTCCACGAACGATCATCTGACTGTAGAAAGACATTGGATTGATGCAAATCACATATAATATTTCAGAGTAGCAGCCGTGTTAGTCTTAATTCGCAAAAAGAAAAGGAGTACTTGTGGCACCTTAGAGACTAACAAATTTATTAGAGCATAAGCTTTCGTGAGCTACAGATGCATCCGATGAAGTGAGCTGTAGCTCACGAAAGCTTATGCTCTAATAAATTTGTTAGTCTCTAAGGTGCCACAAGTACTCCTTTTCTTTTCACATATAATATTGTATTTATTATGTAGACAAACTTTAGCTGATGTGGTTGCAAAACAACACTGTGTTGAAATGCTGGATTAAGTTTCACTCTGGGCTATAATTAAGCTGCAAAAGCAACTGACGTTCAGATCATTACAGGTGATAATGACAAGATAAAACAGTTTATCTGAGACCATTAGTCCTAGTTTGTTAAAATTTCCCCCAGGAAAAGCCCTGACCTATGGCCATTATTACTAACATAGTCTATTTAGGAATTTATTCAGAAAAAAACCCAACATGATTTACATATCCCTGTAGTGTCATCAGTCTAAACATGAGTTTGACTGACACAACTTCTCAACCAGAAATATCAAGATAAATTATGCAGAGTAAAGCAGCTAATCAAAAGAGCAGTTTTACTGACCAGATACCACTACTACCATGATGTAACATTCAGGTAGCAGAAAAGATTCTGTTCATTACTTCCTTTTTCAAATGGCTTATACAGACATTTTCTTTTCAATTTCCAAAGTTCATTTGTTTTTACTCTCAAACAGAATGCTGGTGTGGCTTGGCCATCTCGCTCCTGAAGAAATTGCTGGGGGTGGGGAGAGAAGCATTCTACAATGTAGGTAAAACAAAATAACCTGATAACTTCAAAGCAACTCCTTCATAATCTGCTGAACGGAAACAGCAATAGACTGATCATAGGCAGAGAGACTTTGCACAGAAATTGACCCACACAAGGACTGAAGGTGACTTCTCCTAGGAAGTGAATCGTCACACATAACCCTGGGGTTCACAAGACTTTTTAACTTGTCTTTACTGATTTTACAATACGTTGATTACCACTAAATATTGATGGTTACAGTAAAGAACTTGGAAATTGAGTCACAAGGGACCTAATTCTGCACCACTGAAGTGAATAGGAGTTTGGGTATTGAATCTGAAAGGAGAAGAATTGAGTCCAATGTGCTTAGAGATTGAGGGCAAGATTGTCAGCTGATGAAAATCATCATAGCTCCATTGACATCACTGACCATGGAATTACTCTGATTTACACCCTTTGAGAATCTTGCCCAAAGTGGCAAATTTGTTGAACTTTAGAAATATTGTAGTGCCTTCCATCATGATGCATCCAAAATAATTTTTTAACAAATGTACAACACCATGCCAAGGGCCAGTCACTGGGCAAAACCAGGGCTCAGTCCAATATAATTTTGCCATTGAGGCCAATGGCAGTAGGGCTAGATCCTTATTCTTTCAAAGGTGAGCAGGATATTATATATCACCATGTAAAAAATGGACCTCAACTAATTATACTACCGAAGATCTGTTGTGGTGACTGGGCCGCCTAACTGTGAGCTCAGCTGTGACAAGTGAAATGTTTCCCATCAATAAATGTTGATCAATAAATCTTGATAGGAAAAGGTATAAAAGGGAGACAGACAGACTGAATTCGTCCAAACAAAAAGACCTACTGGTATAATTCTAAGGACTGTGTTAAGACTATGATTGCTAAACAAGAGAAGTGTGGAACCAGAAACGAGTGAACCAAATTTGGTGTGTTGGAAATTAGACCTCATTGGAAGACAAAATGATGTGGGGATGGGCTATTAAACCCACCACTGCCATTTGGGAGTCCTTAGAAGAAGAGACTTTGGGGAAAAAGTGCCTATCACAATGCTGGTTGACTGAAAGAAGGGGAAGAAGTGAGCTTCACTGTCATGGCTGCCATGCCAACTGTTTCTTGGGGCCCTGGACCTTCTTTGTCCTAGTCCTGAGAGATGTCCTGGCCAGACGGGGCCAGAGAGAGGAAGCCAGATGTCACCACCAGCTCCATCCTGACCACCACCTATGATGTGAAACTTTGGCTTCCTCCCACCCTCAATGTATCCTTTTCCTTCCCCCACTGTATTTCCTCTCTCTCTCTCTCTCTCTCTCTCTCTCTCTCTCTCTCCTTTTTCCTTCTTTCTAAGAAGCATCTGGCATAGCCACCTAGAACCCCTCTGGGGGAAGGGATAGCTCAGTGGTTTGAGCATTGACCTGCTAAACGCAGGGCTGTGAGTTCAATCCTTGAGGGGGCCATTTAGGGATGTGGGGCAAAAATTGGGGACTGGTCCTGCTTTGAGCAGGGGATTGGACTAGATGACCTCCTGAGGTTCCAACCCTCATATTCTATGATAAAATTGTCTTTTTTGCAACACTGCTGTAAACCTGTGACCAGAAAGGAAGCTAAACAGCCTAGGGCTGGTAAAATTTGCCAGGGTGCTGAGTGACTGAAAAGACCATATGCTGTGCCTGTGCTTTTCTCCAACAGTGAGGCTGCATGTGAGAGCTAACCCCAGAGACAGAAGCTGCATTTTGTATCTTTGCCATTCTTTTCTTGCCCCTTTTGTGTGTGTTTATCCTGTTTTGCCTTTGAGGAAACAGGATCAGACTTTAACACCACCAACCATGACAGCTCCAGCCCATGTCAATTAACTTTGTCTCTTTTCCCCAAATGGACAGTTGTTACTATCTTGAATACAATCTAAGAGACTGTCAAACAAGGGAGAGTTCTAAAAACTCTCTACAGCTAAAGAGAAAGGGAACCAGGGATGTTGTTAAAATGAAAGGTTTCAGAGTAGCAGCTGTGTTAGTCTGTATTCGCAAAAAGAAAAGGAGTACTTGTGGCACCTTAGAGACTAACAAATTTATTAGAGCATAAGCTTTCGTGAGCTACAGCTCACTTCATCGGATGCATTTGGTGGAAAAAACAGAGGGGAGATTTATATACACACACAGAGAACATGAAACAATGGGTTTATCACACACATTGTAAGGAGAGTGATCACTTAAGATATGCCATCACCAGCAGGGGGGGAGGCGGGGGGGGGGGAGGAGGGAAACCTTTCATGGTGACAAGCTATGTAGGCTAATTCCAGCAGTTAACAAGAATATCTGAGGAACAGTGGGGGGTGGGATGGGGGGGAGAAATAACATGGGGAAATAGTTTTACTTTGTGTAATGACTCATCCATTCCCAGTCTCTATTCAAGCCTAAGTTAATTGTATCCAGTTTGCAAATTAATTCCAATTCAGCAGTCTCTCGTTGGAGTCTGTTTTTGAAGCTTTTTTGTTGAAGGATAGCCACTCTTAGGTCTGGGAATGGATAAGTCATTACACAAAGTAAAACTATTTCCCCATGGTATTTCTCCCCCCCACCCCACCCCCCACTGTTCCTCTGATATTCTTGTTAATTGCTGGAATTAGCCTACCTTGCTTGTCACCATGAAAGGTTTTCCTCCTTTCCTGCCCCTGCTGCTGGTGATGGCTTATCTTAAGTGATCACTCTCCTTACAGTGTGTATGATAAACCCATTGTTTCATGTTCTCTTTGTGTGTGTATATAAATCTCTCCTCTGTTTTTTCCACCAAATGCATCCGATGAAGTGAGCTGTAGCTCACGAAAGCTTATGCTCTAATAAATTTGTTAGTCTCTAAGGTGCCACAAGTACTCCTTTTCTTTTTACTCTTAGGTCTGTAATCGAGTGACCAGAGAGATTGAAGTGTTCTCCATCTGGTTTTTGAATGTTATAATTCTTGACATCTGATTTGTGTCCATTCATTCTTTCACGTAGAGACTGTCCAGTTTGGCCAATGTACATGGCAGAGGGGCATTGTTGGCACATGATGGCATATATCACATTGGTAGATGCGCAGGTGAACGAGCCTCTGATAGTGTGGCTGATGTGATTAGGCCCTATGATGGTATCCCCTGAATAGATATGTGGACAGAGTTGGCAATGGGCTTTGCTGCAAGGATAGGTTCCTGGGTTAGTGGTGTGTGGTTGCTGGTGAGTATTTGCTTCAGATTGGGGGGCTGTCTGTAAGCAATGGCTGGCATGTCTCCCAAGATCTGTGAGAGTGATGGGTCGTCCTTCAGGATAGTTTGTAGATCCTTGATGATGCGTTGGAGAGGTTTTAGTTGGGGGCTGAAGGTGATGGCTAGTGGCGTTATGTTATTTTCTTTGTTGGGCCTGTCCTGTAGTAGGTGACTTCTGGATACTCTTCTGGCTCTGTCAATCTGTTTCTTCACTTCAGCAGGTGGGTATTGTAGTTGTAGGAATGCATGATAGAGATCTTGTAGGTGTTTGTCTCTGTCTGAGGGGTTGGAGCAAATGCGGTTACATCGCAGAGCTTGGCTGTAGACAATGGATCGAGTGGTATGATCTGGATGAAAGCTAGAGGCATGTAGGTAGGAATAGCGGTCAGTAGGTTTCCGATATAGGGTGGTGTTTATGTGACCATCGCTTATTAGCACCGTAGTGTCCAGGAAGTGGATCTCTTGTGTGGACTGATCCAGGCTGAGGTTGATGGTGGGATGGAAATTGTTGAAATCATGGTGGAATTCCTCAAGGGCTTCTTTTCCAGGGGTCCAGATGATGAAGATGTCATCAATGTAGCACAAGTAGAGTAGGGGCATTAGGGGATGAGAGCTGAGGAAGCGTTGTTCTAAGTCAGCCATAAAAAGGTTGGCATATTGTGGGGCCATGCGGGTACCCATCGCAGTGCCGCTGATTTGAAGGTATACATTGTCCCCAAATGTGAAATAGTTATGGGTGAGGACAAAGTCACAAAGTTCAGCCACCAGGTTATCTGTGACAGTATCGGGGATACTGTTCCTGACGGCTTGTAGTCCATCTTTGTGTGGAATGTTGGTGTAGAGGGCTTCTACATCCATAGTGGCTAGGATGGTGTTTTTAGGAAGATCACCAATGGACTGTAGTTTCCTCAGGAAGTCAGTGGTGTCTCGAAGATAGCTGGGAGTGCAGGTAACGAAGGGCCTGAGGAGGGAGTCTACATAGCCAGACAATCCTGCTGTCAGGGTGCCAAAGCCTGAGATGATGGGGCGTCCAGGATTTCCAGGTTTATGGATCTTGAGTAGCAAATAGAATAACCCAGGTCGGGGTTCTAGGGGTGTGTCTGTGCGGATTTGTTCTTGTGCTTTTTCAGGAAATTTCTTGAGCAAATGCTGTAGTTTCTTTTGGTAACTCTCAGTGGGATCAGAGGATAATGGCTTGTAGAAAGTGGTGTTGGAGAGCTGCCTAGTAGCCTCTTGTTCATACTCCGACCTATTCATGATGACGACAGCACCTGCTTTGTCAGCCTTTTTGATTATGATGTCAGAGTTGTTTCTGAGGCTGTCGATGGCACTGTGTTCTGCATGGCTGAGGTTATGGGGTAAGCGATGCTGCTTTTCCACAATTTCAGCTCGTGCACATCGGTGGAAGCACTCTATGTAGAAATCCAGGCTGCTGTTTCGACCTTCAGGAGGAGTCCACCCAGAATCCTTCTTTTTGTAGTGTTGGTAGGAAGGTCTCTGTGGGTTAATATGTTGGTCAGAGGTGTGTTGGAAATATTCCTTGAGTCTGAGACGTCGAAAATAGGATTCTAGGTCACCACAGAACTGTATCATGTTCGTGGGAGTGGACGGGCAAAAGGAGAGGCCCCGAGATAGGACAGATTCTTCTGCTGGGCTAAGAGTATAGTTGGATAGATTAACAATATTGCTGGGTGGGTTACGGAAACCATTGTTGTGGCCCCTTGTGGCATGTAGTAGTTTAGATAGCTTAGTGTCCTTTTTCTTTTGTAGAGAAGCAAAGTGTGTGTTGTAAATGGCTTGTCTAGTTTTTGTAAAGTCCAGCCACGAGGAACCCACCTGCTGAAGTGAAGAAACAGATTGACAGAGCCAGAAGAGTACCCAGAAGTCACCTACTACAGGACAGGCCCAACAAAGAAAATAACACAACGCCACTAGCCATCACCTTCAGCCCCCAACTAAAACCTCTCCAATGCATCATCAAGGATCTACAAACTATCCTGAAGGACGACCCATCACTCTCACAGATCTTGGGAGACAGGCCAGCCCTTGCTTACAGACAGCCCCCCAATCTGAAGCAAATACTCACC
Organism: Dermochelys coriacea; assembly: GCF_009764565.3. Lineage (NCBI taxonomy): Eukaryota > Metazoa > Chordata > Testudines > Dermochelyidae > Dermochelys > Dermochelys coriacea. The sequence continues at coordinate 25,098,217 of NC_050077.1, forward strand.
AGCAACCACACACCACACAACAGAACCACTAACCCAGGAACCTATCCTTGCAACAAAGCCCATTGCCAACTCTGTCCACATATCTATTCAGGGGATACCATCATAGGGCCTAATCACATCAGCCACACTATCAGAGGCTCGTTCACCTGCGCATCTATCAATGTGATATATGCCATCATGTGCCAGCAATGCCCCTCTGCCATGTACATTGGCCAAACTGGACAGTCTCTACGTGAAAGAATGAATGGACACAAATCAGACGTCAAGAATTATAACATTCAAAAACCAGATGGAGAACACTTCAATCTCTCTGGTCACTCGATTACAGACCTAAGAGTGTCTATCCTTCAACAAAAAAAGCTTCAAAAACAGACTCCAACGAGAGACTGATGAATTGGAATTAATTTGCAAACTGGATACAATTAACTTAGGCTTGAATAGAGATTGGGAATGGATGAGTCATTACACAAAGTAAAACTATTTCCCCATGTTATTTCTCCCTCCCACCTCACCCCCCACTGTTCCTCAGATATTCTTGTTAACTGCTGGAATTAGCCTACCTTGCTTGTCACCATGAAAGGTTTTCCTCCTTCCTCCCCCCCCCCCCCCCCCCCGCTGCTGGTGATGGCTTATCTTAAGTGATCACTCTCCTTACAGTGTGTATGATAAACCCATTGTTTCATGTTCTCTGTGTGTGTATATAAATCTCCCCTCTATTTTTTCCACCAAATGCATCCGATGAAGTGAGCTGTAGCTCACGAAAGCTTATGCTCTAATAAATTTGTTAGTCTCTAAAGTGCCACAAGTACTCCTTTTTTTTTATAAAAACAGTTGGATTTGATATGAATGTTGGGTATTTGGACAGCAATAAAATTTGAACTCAGATATTTGGGGGTCCAGAAAGCTGGAATTGTCTAGAGCTCAAATCCAGATTTCATGAAACAACAAATCTCACAGCTGAATTTTCAAACGAAGTACAACTGATTTTGCAACACACAAGAATCTTGGTCCAATCACAGACAACTACTGTAGGAAACACAGGATTGAAACACAAGAGCCTGCTAGCTAGCATTTTCTTTCAATTGGAGAAAGGATTTATCTATCTATCTATCTATCTATCTTTACATCCATCCATCCGCCTGTCTGTATTTCTAAAGCAGCTGTCACCCTAACATTGAAAAGCTGAAGGAGGACCATAATGGAGACAGCAACTGGTAACTTCTCAAAAATTATAGCCATCCTTCCTTAAGAATAGCTTCCCCTTTGATCTGATTAACAATTTAGGGAAGCTCCAGGAATCCAATATATTTTCTATCTCATTTTGTTTTCCAAAAAGCCTAGTTTGATTGCATTTAAGAACCCGTCTTTGTTAATTCTGACATCATGTTACCATGGTCACTCATTGCAAGATCCAAATCAGTGATCTTTCCATTAGTAGCTTTTAACTGGTTTCAGAATTGCAGCCTTGTTAGTCTGTATTTGCAAAAAAGAAAAGGAGTACTTGTGGCACCTTAGAGAGACTAACAAATTTATTTGAGCATAAGCTTTCGTGAGCTACAGCTCACTGAATGCATCTGATGAAGTGAGCTGTAGCTCACGAAAGCTTATGCTCAAATAAATGTGTTAGTCTCTAAGGTGCCACAAGTACTCCTTTTCTTTTAGCTTTTAACTGTGAACCCAATTGCTGAAATATTGCATCACTTGCAGAGACAGGTTCCTGCAGGGCATCAAAACTTTTTGCCATGAAGTTCATCTCTTTTGCCATCATTTCCTTCAGCCTCGGGAAATGTGCTTTTGTGATTTGATATACTATTATGTTTCTAACAACTTGTTCATTTTGTGTTTAATTTTTGTTTGTTTGTTTCTCAGTTAAATGCAAATTTTTCTGGTTTTGGAAAAACATGTTTAGAGAAACTAAAACACAACAGGAGTCTCTCCAATTGATCAACATTTCACCAATTTTCACTGTTTCACTTTATTGTTGTGGAATATTTTCCACATTTTATCATCAGTTACTTTGGCTCAAAAATCAAATCATCTTAGTGCTAGCCTAGAAGAGGAGCAGATAATTGTCTAAAGGAAATATCTCACCACATAGAGCCAAGCAACTTGGGGGAGAATGGGAACAAGGAGCAGATTGTTCCCCCTCACTTGCTAAGGATCCAACCAAGGGAATAAAAGGAAAGACAGGACTTTCCTATGGGCACAACCTCCCCCATACAAGATTTGGATTTCATAGGTTAGGGTCCTTTTAACTTCATGTGTTGTTAAGAAGTTTTGAAATTAAAACCAAAAGGAATAGGAAGCAAGGGCCTTTTTTCCCTATTCTGTATTAGAATTTATGGAATATATCTGAATATCTCTCTATGTATCTGAAGTTCTGCATAATAAGAATATGATTCGGGTTGTATTGGATACTGTAGGTAGGAGAGCAAAATGTGGTTCTAGTAGCATATTTTACAGACTAGTTTGCCTATCCCTTATTCTTGTCTGTGTATGTGTTTGTTCAGTGCAGACATCTTTACAGTTGCATAAAGGGGAACAAAATGTGTCCCTCATTTTTTCCCTGTTATTTTTTGTTATGTTTGCATTTTTGAGGTGCTCTAAATTATTCATCATGGACATTGCGCCACATAACACAAAAACCAGGGGTTCACCTATGAAATTAATAGGCATCAGGTTTAAAACAAATGTAAGGAAGTACTTCTTCACACAATGCACAGTCAACCTATGGAATTCATTACCTGGGATGCTGAAGGCCAAAAGTATAACGGGTTCAAAAAAGAATTAGATGACTTCATGGAGGATAGGCCCATTAATGGCTATTAGCCAAGATGGTCAGGAATGCAACCCCATGCTCTGGGTGTCCCTAAACTTCTGACTGCCAGAAGCTGGGACTGGACTGCAGGGCATGGATCACTTGAAACTGGCCTGTTCTGCTCATTCACTCTGAAGCATTTGGTACTGGCTACTGTCAAAAGGCAGGAAATGGGACTGTCTGGAACATTGGTCTGATCTAGGGTGGCAGTTTTTATGTGCTTTTCCCACCACCATGTCATGTCTTCCTGATCAGCTTTTATATACCCAACAATAATATATTGGTGGAGAATCCCACTGAACACTAGGCATGGTAGTTTATGGCATGGACTTTGGTATTGCAGTCCCACACAGTGGCTAAATTTATCTGCTGCTGCTGCAACAGCTGTTAATGCATCACTTACTGCTGCTATCTTTGTCTCACCAGCTACTGCCACTGCCTCCATTATATCATCCCCAACTACCACTTAAGTCCCTTATCAAAGAGTGTCTTATAAAAGACGGCTGTTAGTAAAGCTAATGAGCCTCCAAAAGACACAGGGAAATCAATACCACAGAAAAGCAAAGAATGGGCTATCTCGGTTCATTTCCCTCCTCCCACAAGACAAAATGAGAAATAACACTTAGGACAGATGGAAAATGGACAAAATCAAAATGCAGGTACAGTTCACGGGGGCAGGGAATGTTTTGGTGTCTATAACTATTATCACATACTGCAGCAAGGGAGATTGTGGAGCCAAATGGGAAGACACTTTGTGAAAATGAAGCAGATGAAAGAAATCAGGGAATGAAAAAGAGCAATGGCAAGTGACCGTATCAACTGGGGAAAGTATAAGGTGAACACTGTGAAGTCTAAAGAGAAGAGACTGAAGGGACAAGGAGAGCATGTAGGTCAAATTCACGACTGAACAAGCTATTAAATTGCTGAAAGGAGCCTCTAAAAAGAGAAAAAGTGGGAAAGCAAAGATCTAGTCAGGTTGCTTAACTATCAGGTATCATTATCTTATCTATAGTATTGATAAATTCTTACACACATACACACACAAAACCCCCATTACCAGATTGTTACTGTTGGGACACAGTTTAATTTAAGATTTTATTTATAATGTCTTAAAGAGATAATAAAAGATTAATGGATATTTTAATGAATGGTTATTCAGATGTTCTTGGGTCCAACAGGGAAATAGGTTGCCTATTATTATGGCTCAATCATCTATATGGCATACTACTCATGTCTGTAACATGCATCTATGAATGTATTGGTAAATCCCTTATAAATGGGTTCCTTTTAAATGGAAACTTAATGGTGAGGAATAGGGTCAAACAGATGCTATCGCCCCAATCAATTTTAACTGACCATCCAACCTTAACTATTCCCCTTTTATCCTTTAAAATTAACATACATTGATATAAGTGAGATACACATTTTCTCTGGAATGAGTTAATTTTAAAGGGCCAGATCTTCAGCTCTCCTTAGTAGGAAAAATGGAGATTGGATTCCCTTTATGAAAAGGAAACTGTATGTCAGGAAAACATAGCTGAATATTTTCCGATATCTTAAAAGCAGAGAAAATGGCATTTTTTATTACATATGAGGACATGAAAGACAATGTTGGGATAGATTGTAAAAAATATGAAGATAGTACCTTTAAATAAAGATGTTAGAATTCAAATTTCTGAGTGCAGTAAATGTTTTGAGTCCAATTCTCCCCTATATCACACCCATGGAAATCCAAAATAACTCTTTTGAAATTAACTAAATTACCCTTGCTCTGACACAGTGCAAGTTAGTGGAGAATTAGGCTCCCTGACTCTAGCATTCCTGGGATAAGTAATGTAAAGAATTTATAAAGTTCTGCAGAAATTCCATATTTTCACAAAATCTTAGTCAGTGGGAGGTGCCATTCTATATTAACTTTCACTGTGGATTGGATCATTATCCAGGGTTATAGATTTATCTGGTAAAATGGAAAAACAGGCTACATTATTCAAAAAAGACATACATAGTTAACATGTCATCAGTAAATTCTCAACAGTACAGAGACTTGAAATATTTCTCAGACACATGATTAATCACCTGAGCATCTGATGTAAATTCATACATCACTATTGTGCTTCCAAATATGGATTTTTCTTCTGGTTCTTCTACTAAATGTTCAGAAGAGTACAGTACAATATGTTAGCTTCCCCATCTTAACCAATGTGTTAGTACAGCTAAGAGGACATGCATTATTTGTTTAGGTCACTCCCTGATAATTTCCAATGTAAGAGTTATTTCATTCGTTCCACCAATGTTGTAATATTTTAAATATTTTTATTAGAGTTTAGCCTTCTATTTTCTTTTTACTTTTGTGTTTTATCTGAATCAAAATACAGAACTGAAACTCTAGGATTATATGAAGGGGACATTGATGACACTGAAATCAATCAGGAAGTTTTTTTCATACTGGTAGGCTTTTTAGAACACAATCTTGTCAGAGGATCCTTAACTATCTTATTCTTTCAGTTACACATTTTAGTTGGAAACATACAATAAATACATTGTAAATTGCTGCTAATTAAGACTCTGATTCAGGAAGGCACTTTAAGTACAAGCTTAAGTACATCCACATTCAGAAAAACCTTAAGCATGACTTCACTGGGACTTATGAACATGCTTAAATATAAATATATGTACATGCTTCCTCAAATAGGAATATTTTCCTGAACTGGAATGTAAGACCCTAATCCTGCCAAGATTCACACAACTCCTTAATCTTTCCTATGTGAGTGGTTCCATTGATTGTATTCACTATTTATAGCATGTAAAGTTATGTCAGTGCATAAGTCTTCGCACTATCAGTGTCTTAGGGATGAATAATGTGAAGTGGAAAACTATCAAAAGTATCCACTGAAGGTCTGACCACATACTCATTCCTTAAGAAAAAATTCTAATTGGCTCTGAAGGGACTGAGGAATAAAGGATTATGCCACTAGAAGGGAATCAGGATGTGAATATGAATTCTGTCCCCATGGATAAAATGTATTCTTTATACGTACAGTCAGAACCTACTGTCTTCCACCTGGAGGTTATTTTCAATTTAGTGAACTCTCCAGCCTCCTATTGTTGGATCATCTAGACTTGACTTGTCATCTTCATTCCACCCTCACTCTTACCATAATTATTCTTATTATTTATTATCTTTACACATTTCCTTAGCTATTTACCCTCATTTCAGATACTTCACCTTATAGAGAGAGTAGCAACTGTAAGATTGTAATATCAACAAAAAGTGATGACAATATACCTTAATTTAGGGATAACCACCTAACCATTATTGCCTTGATGTAGACTTAGATGGGAACCACAACATATACCAAGAAATGTTATCCAATAAGGCTGAGATGTTCAAGGCTGCCTAAGCAAAATGGACATGCAATTCCCATTAACTTGAAATTGGGCATCCAAATCTCATAAGGCAGTCTTGGAAATCTCAGCCTAAAAATATTGAAAAAGAAATAAAAAGTTTTCTAAGCAAAGTGTAAAAGGTAGGCGAGATTTTGAGAGCAGAAAAATGGAAGAAGATATGCCCAGAGGTACCTGCTGGCTGATTAGCAATGGTGGACATGAACAGAGGCCAGAGGATGCTATGCAAAGCAGAGTCATAAATTAGGAGCAACAGCAGAGATCTAACGGATGCAGGCTAGAAGATAATAAAAGAACATGAAATACTTCTAATATTGATAGAAAGCACCAGCCATTGCTGGTTATTACATTTAGACCCTGATCCTGCAATGAGCTCCGCTCTGACCTTAACCTCCTCATGGTCCCATTGACTTCAGTGGAGTTGTGAAAGAGTGCAAAAGTCTGCCCCCATGCAGGATTGTTTTATTTCAAGCATATCATGAATATAGCTGTTTTCTCTGATGCAGGCCTAATCTGGATTAAAAAAAATCAATTTAGACAAAGAGCTAATTCTATTTACTTATATGTATTGGATGCTGTATTTGGTTGAAACTTTCATAGCATGCAATGAATCCTAAATGGAACTCACTTTGGCATTGATAATGAGGATTGGTTGGGGTTTGGGCGGTGGGGGGGGGGGTTGCTGTGATTAGCTAATTTGGTTAATGATATTCCCTACAAATGCATTTTGTTTTCTTTAAATTTTTGAAAAATTCTACTTAACAATAATGGACACTGTTTCAGATTGATTTGATATTTGTCATTAACATTTGCATTACCAAGACCTTCCTATGCAATTAGATAATCAACTCTATAAACACTGTGCTGTGAGCAGTAATTTGAAAAAAGTTCACAGACTCTTTGCGATCAGTGCGTTTAATTGAGGTCACCCTACCAGATGATACCATGTGGGATTTTTAAAGTGGAGTTCAAACCTTTGCTCCTCCTACCCAGTTAACCTTCACCACAGAATATGTTGTCACCAACTATTGGAATAACAAAAGAAAAAACAAACTATTCTTTTAAACAAAAAGGCATTCTGTAGCCTGATCCAAATCCTAAAGTCAATAGAAAACCTCCCATTGACTTCAACCAAAACCTAAATTGGCACTGTTCTTTGTGTCTCCCTGTGATGTTATATTCCTTCTTCATCAGTCTGCTGAAGGCCTGATCCTGCCCTGAGAATCATGTGGATGGGCTCTGTGTTTGCACGGAGTCCCGCTGAAGTCCATGGGGGTTGCACAGGCCTGTGGGATTTGCTTGTGCTGTTCTCAAGGGTGAAGGCCCGAGTTTATAAACTCCACAGGGGAGGAATACAATGCTGATACTATGGCCAAGGTCACAATATGGATGGATGGATAGTGGGGGCATGCAAGCAGCTCCATAGTAAAGGCTGCATTAGACTTTTGCATTTAATGGGAAATACCAACTGTTTTCTAGCCAAATGGAAAGGCAAAAGAAAAGGAAAAGGGAAATCGGTGATGATTAGGCACCAGGAATACTTGAAGGACATAGCAGCAGTTTCCATGGATTTGGCAATTTTAAATAACTTTAGGTAAAAACAAAATCTGTTTGTTTTAAAAAGAGGGCAAAAAGTGGTTCTCTCCCTTTCCTGTGAAAACTACTCACTGGCTCAGCTTTACATTTGTGTACAATGCAGGTATCCATCCTCCATGGTGCCCAAATGTGTGGGTGTTTTAAAGGACCAGCTTTGGGTGAAAATAAGCATTTTGGGGATAAAGAGTTTCAAACTAACATCCACAAACAGGGGCAGGATTCTGAGGCCCGGCAGATGTTATTTGTCCCTATAGGGCTAACGGGTCTCAGAGATGTTCATACAGATTCTCTCACACACACACACATACATACACACACACAGCACCTGACTCCATAAGTAGCCCCCATTGATTTTAATACAATTATTTGTAGCGTTAGGCACTATAAAACATGATTATAAAGTGACAATATCTGGCCCACTGAACTCAATGTCAAATCTCCCATTGATTTCAGTGGGGCCAGGTTTAGAAGCATTTAGAATTGTTTGCGTATCAGAGGAAGGCGTTGGATCATCAGAGGTCAGATAAGGACAAGGGAGGCAAGGAATGTTTGCCATCTTGTATCAGGGTAATGTATTATTACCATGTTCAAACATGTTCATTAAGTTATGGCCTGTAGTCTTCCACCTACCATACTGTACTGTGTCTGTTTTAATTCGCATCATGCCAGTAGCAACACTTGCTAAAGACCGGTCGTAGGCTAAGTCCTGCATACTAGACAAGAGGGAAGGCAGGAGGTCTTGGGCCAGATCCTCATGTGGTGTAATAAGTGTAGCTCCATTGGCTTCAATAGAACTATGGTGACTTACACCAGATGAGAGTCTGGCCTGTAAATTTCCAGAGGAGTTTAGTTTGCAGTAATTAATAGGTTCTCTCTTTAATATAAATCATTGTTGCTTTATGAAATTACTCAGTTTAATTTGATAGCTGACTGAAACTAATTTAAAAATTTGCTTTGCTAAAGGCTTGTGCACCAGCTTGTACTTTCTAGCATTAATCTTGGAAAATTAAGAGGTGGTGAAATGTGCCTTCATTGCAAAGAATAAGATGCATCATAAAAATTTAGCACCGAATGAATGAATATCTGTCATGTGAACAGACAAGGGCAAAATTAGTAGAGCTTTGTTTGTTTGTTTTGTTTTGGTTTGTTTGTTTTTTGAAGGTTGTTTCTTTTTGTCATTTTCCAGGATACAGATCTGACTTTTTAAAAATCCATACATTGTTAATTGTTGACTGTTTCATGCTTGGCAGACATCTTAGTTTTGCCCAGGTTAAGGACAGTATGATTTAGACCCTGTATCCTGGCTGTGCTAATAAAGTTTACAAGGAGAATCAAGTTTGCCTGGAAAGGTGATTTGGATTTCTTTCAGATCTTATCAATTCATCCATTTTACAGCAAAATGAGGAACAATGGCAATTTGTAAATTAGGACATTAATTAGATTTAAAACACAGTAGTGATCGGCAAAGATGAAAAGATTAATTGCTGATTTCAATGTGCAGTAAAACCCCCTGAAGTGTGGATACATATGAGAAGCAGGACTAATTCCACCTCTTTGCTTAGCAAAATGGACATAGAACGTTTAAAAGAACAGAACAGATCCTGCAACCCTTAAATAACTAGACCTAACTCACACAAGTAAGTTCCAGTGATCTCAGAGAATCCTACTCAGGTGAGTAAGCGTTGCAGAAAATAGCCTTTTCTCTTAAAATTTCCAGTACACCAGCAATCAACTTTTCTTGTGACATTTTGGAGTACTACTCCTGGTTTCAGGCCAAAATGAGAAAGTACAGATCAGGCAGAAAGAAAAAAAAAAGTAGGACATATAGTCAACAAAATCTTTCTAATCTTAAATGTTGGTTCAGTTGTGGCTTAGATTTTGGAAGAAGGTTCAGGGGTGTGTGTGAGAAAGACACCAGTTCACCTTTTCTAGTTTAATATCAGCAAGGAAGATTCCCACTCCGAATTAAATTATTTTCCATTTTAATAACAGGACTCGTGTTTTAAATTGTGACCACAATATTATTTCAAGTACTGACCAAAGTATATTCATAAATTATATTTTTTAACAAACAAAATACACACAAAATATAAAAATCAAGGGTGAGACATAAGGAAGGAAAACGAAATTTATCTGATGCCCTAAACATGCTGTTATTTTATTTTGGGGAAGCTTTTAGTGGGGCAAAATAATTTACAGCCCAGATCTGTCCCTGTTACACTGGAAGCAGTTTCAATGAATCAGTGAGATTACTTGAAGAATATAGCACTACTCAGCAGGAGAACAGGATCAGGCCATTAGACGATAAATAAATTACAAAAGCCCCAAGGGTTTTACTGAAACCCTGGGCTTAAAGGACTTTAAATTAGACATCATGAAACAGTGCCATTTTTGTATGCTGCCCATATTAAGGAGCGATGACTAGGCACACTGCCATGGGGGAGCAGAGGAAAATATTGTACTTTATAGAGACACAAGTCCTCCCAGGGTTTCTATGTGGAATAGGGAAAGGAATAATTTATAACATCCCTTGATGGGGTGTGTGATGGGACTGCCTCCATCCCTCAGACAGCAAGCCTAATGAGTGTCCCTGCACTTCAGGCAGTACGAATTAGGTGCACCTGCAGAGCATGCTCTGCCTGGGGAAAGCAAACTTAAAATGGAGGGGCTGGCCACAGAGTTGGGGGAGGGGGAAGTTTCCCCAAGAAGAGAGGCTGCTAGAGACTGCTAGGGAGCTCAGTAGCCATGGGAGCCCAGCCCAAGTCAGTGACTAGCCATCCCTTTCCCACCTCCTCTCTTGTTTAGGGCAGACAGACACTGCAGCCCTGAGAGGAGCTCTGGATGTTTACTCCCGGTTGGTGCCCTGTAGCTGGATCTGAGAAGTAGCACCAGGGACTGGAGATAATTAGTCTCAGAAAGGACCCTGGAAGTGAGCCCACCTCCCACAGCGAACCAAGAGCTTGCCCAGGAGTAGGTGTTCTGGAGGGGAACTGGGGCAAGTGACAAAAGGGAGGACAGCTAGATCTGGCTGACTACAGACTGTAGCATACTTCCCTTCACACAGCCAGACAGTGCTGCTAGCAGCCTGAATGCAAAGACATAGGTATACCTACTCCTTGCCCACGCCATCCCATCCCAGCTGGGAGCACCCAGCACACACCCGCTGCACTCTTCCAAAAGCCTGGAGATGTGATCCAGGTAGCCTTATTTGTCCAGGTAAGGAGATGAGGAATGCTTGCTCTCCCCTGTTCTCTAGCACAGCTGCATAAAGGCATGTCACAATCTAGTCCATCATTTTATTCCAGAGAAAGTAGATTATTTGGGTTCAAAAACAGTATATGCCACATCATTTTCCCATTTCCCTCTTTCTCCTGAAAGTGACTCCTCTGTAACAGCTATTTTATTTCAAAATGCCTTTCCATATAGATTTCATTTTATAATGTACAACCCTTTCTCATCATGGCCATGGCTATATTTTTTCTGCTATTATAATTCATTGATATAGGACCCATTTAAGGAATCTTTCAAATGCAGTCATATCTATTCTATTTCACGGTCTTTGCCCTCATATCTAGGCTCATTATTTCCTAATCGAAGGAAGGATCTACACACCACATGGAAAGAATAAGTGTCTTCTGAAATGATGCTCCACAAAATAACTGACAAGAGATATATATCTGTGGTTTAAAAATATCATCATTTAGGGTTATTTTATTGTAATTTTTCCTCAGCAAGAACTGTTTTGAAAGTTGAACCCAGAGTGGCAGGAACCTACCTTCCTTTCTGAAGAATTCAGGTGGAACAAAGTCCTCAGACCTTGTAAGTTTCAGGCTCTTTGGACAGAAAATGTTTGTTTGTGGGTTTTTTCCAGTCCAAAAAAAAAATTCAGATGAATTTTCTTTTTAAAATGGTTATAGAACATTTGGAGGTTTGGTGAAAAATCAAAATCTGAAATATTTTGATTCTGAAATGTTGACATAGTGGGAGTTGACATTCATGGGAGTTGTAGTTAAGGAGCCTTATGCTCTCGTTCTCCTCTATAAGCTGTCTCTCTGGTAGGACTACATCTCATGATGCATCATGGTTTCCCCTCTCACTGAGGCAAAGCAATGGATCATGGCAGTCACATGGTCAAAAAATTTGTTTAATCAAACCTCCAATTTTCCATTGTAAAACAGTTTTGATATAAAATTTTCAACCAGCCCTGCTCCTTATACAGTAGGGTTCAGTGTCCTAGTGGAGCGGTTCTCAAGAGCCCCTTATTAAAATATTGACCACCATTTTTCCAATTTATGCTAGTATATATTTTCATAGTGACAGGTTTAAAAAAACCCACAAAAGCCTTTTGTAGTTTCCTCCCCCTTCTATTTGAGACTAGATATGTACAGAAGGAATAATCCTGCAATGGCAAGAGATTCACTGGCTAATCTAACAGGTCTTCTCTGCGTGTAAGTTCTGTGCTTCAGGTGTTCTAAAACATATTTCCCATGATACAACCATAGGTTTAATGTGTCTGATATATGATCATATCAAAAGCTATCTACCAAAAAAGTGTTTTGTGGATGTGCAAAATCCATGACTATGTCAAGCAAAGCAACAAAATATTTCCTAAAATCGTGTACCTATATGCAAATAGAGGCAAATCCTACGCCCATTGAAGACAATGTAAAAACATACGTGCACTCTACATGTTGTTGTTCGCCTTCATGACCAAAGATGACACTGATAACAGTTTTACATCTTGTGTGTTTGGTTGTGGCTAAAAGGATCAAAGCACAAGAGGTAGTCTGTTCCGCATGAAGTGCATAGGTGGCTCGACTCCAAGGAAGGGATTACAATCTGTGCCTGCTGAGTCTGGCGCTGTTTATGACTCAGCCTCTGTCTCTCAGGATTCGTATGGTGTTTAATCTCAAACTGGTTAACCCCATCGTTGACTATTGCTCACCAGCATGGTCTATCCATTGCTGACAACCCCCAGCGGTCAAGGCCAGTGTTGCACTGTTTCAAGTTATGCTTCAGTGTGTCTTTGAAGCTTTCTTCTGGCCACCTTGTATGCAGTTGCCTATGTTCAGTTCACCATGCAGCAACTGGTTTGGCATTCTGGTGTCATCCATTCTCGGCACAAGACCAGCCCAGAGTAACTGTGATGCAATGAGCATGGCTTCAATTCCTGTGGTGTGACTATGTTCCAGAACCTTATTATTGGTAACTTTGCCCTGCCATTTGATGCAGAGTATGATATGCAGATGGCATAAATGGAACTTCTCTAGAAGCTTAATGTGATTACTTTAGCAGGTCCAGGTCTTACACCATACATCAACTTGGACAGCACAACTGCTTTGAAGACTCTTAACTTGGTTTGAAGCTTAATACCATGTTGCTGCCAGATTCTGCCTAATAATCTGCCAAATAAAGAATTGGCTTTGTTGACAATAATGCTCTTATCTTATCTGCTCATATCTTGTCTACTCTTCATCTATAGTAACATTATCTGACAATATACTGCCAAAATAGCAGAAGTCTGTAGCACCATTCAGCTGTGTGTTGCTGATGGTGACTTTTGGTTTCAGGTAGGATTTCCCAGGGGCAGCTACATGGCCTCTGTCTTTTTCAGACCAATTATCAGCCCTTAACGTTCTGCAGATTCTGTGAATCTGTATGTAATCAATTGTATCTCTTCTAGAGTACGTACTTCAAGAGCACAGTCAGCATACAGAAGCTCATGAACAACTGGCTCAAAAACCTTTGTGGAAGACCACAGACTATTCGATTAAATGGAAATATATCCTGTTACCAGCATTTACGTCTCAAAAGTGTTCAAAAGATCACTGAAATGCTATTGCCACCTCTGAAAGATCTCTTCCTTGTCAGTGGTCAATGTTAAGCCATGCACACTCTTCAAAGGCACTGTAGTAGTATGTATAGGACCATATGTGTCTTTCGAAGCAGCACAGAAGTCTTTGGTCTAATGATGGTCGACATAGCCCTGGATTTCACCTGCATTGGTATTCCACCATTGATCTGGCATGTCTCTAAGCTTAGACTGGATGTTATGACACAGACTCCTGTATGTTATAACTGTGTTTACAGGGACATGGGATACAAGAATTTGACAATGCATTTCATGTTTTTTAGCGAGTAGCTATTGAACTTTTGGATCAGTCTCATCAAACCGACCTTGATCACATTGTATTGCTGTACTCATAGTGGTGAGAGCAGCTTGATATGAAAAGTCATCCACTCACTGTTTACATTAACATGAGTAGTCAGGCCAGCAGGGTCAAATGAAGTTGCTGTAATGTTATTAAAGAGTTGCGCTCATGTAGCTTCATTTTGTAATGACTTTAAGTTGAGACATCTGATTGGTTTATAGATGTTGGCTTGTGAATGACTGGTCAAATTACGAATAACAGTTTGGAGCAGATCATGTGATGGTCTATCCAGCAGTCTGCCTGTGCATGGCTGCAGTGATGTGTACATCCTGTAGATCTTGCAGCTGGAATATGATGTAGTCAACAAGATGCCATTGTTTGGATCTTGAGTACATCCATAACATTTTCTTTTTGTCTGATAAGTGGAGAAAGATATTTGTGATCACTCGTTGCCACTTGACGTGCTCACTAAGTAGCAGTACCATTGCTATTCTCTTTCCCTGTCCCATGTAGTCCTACTCCAGACCACCAGATTACCACATTACTTCCAAACCTTCCTTTAAAGTCCCCCATAATAATCAATTTAAATGCCAGTTTAGAAACAATGAGTTTGTCTAAGTTACTATAGAACTTTTTTTCCTCAGTGTTGGCATTTGTCAGGGTAGCAGCATAAGTGTTGATGATGGTTACGTACTGCTTATGTTTCAATGGTAACCAGAGAACCAAAAGGATAATCACTTATGCATTTAGATAGAATTTTGAGCTTGGAAGCAATGGTATTACCGATGCCAAAGACAATACTCGACTATCCTGGCTCTGAAGATGGGCGACCTTGCCAGAAGAACATGTATCCTGCAATGATCTCTGCGAGTTGCCCTTCATCAGTGAGTCTGGTTTCACTCGATGTGGCTGTCAACCCTATATCTAGCCAGTTCTCTTGCAACAAGTACTGCTCCTCTCTCAGATCAGCTGGTCACTGGTAGGGTTGTCACTTAAAGTCCTAACATTCCACAAAGTTATTGTAATTGGTGTCATGAGCTGCCTACATGCAGATCTGGGCTGCAACCACCAATGTCACACCAGGCCTAATGCTTCACAACTCACACATCACTGTAAAACTTTCCTCTGTCATCAGAACACACACATGACTTGTTTTTAGTTCTGGTGGCTTGTGTCACACCATCCACACTCTCTTGCCCGTTCACCTGTGCTCCAATAGCATTCACAAAACAACTGGGGTAGGGCCAATGTCTATGACCCTCGATATGGCATAATTGCATGAGGCCTCTATAGTAGTAGACAACCGTAATGCCTGAATCTGCTTGCTGTGTCGTTGAAAAGTGTAACAAACACTCTTGTCCACCACAGAAACCATTGAGGTCTTTGCTATCGATCTGATAGCTTGGGACATGAGTTAGTGAGTGTCAGGGAGTATTCCACACACTGGTGGGCCTGTTCACAACAACTCTGGGGCCCTGTGATGCTCTGAGACCCTTTGCAGAATTTGCCTGGGCACACAAGGATAGTTATCAATTGGTACCACTCAGGAGGTACTGCAAGGGTCTTGCCTGTAGAGAGGCCATGTACCAACAGGGTGGACGTATGCACTCAACCGCCTTTAACTATGTGATGCACAAGATAGCAGCGAGTATGCAGGATCACAGGCACAAATTTAGGAATGTCTAAGTCAAACCCACAAATTTCAGTCATAAACAATTACAAGAGAAGTCTCCAGAAACACCTTCTCTTAAATCTGCAGAATTCCTAGGAAAGCTTCTTCAGTCGACAGATGTACCCAGGATATTTCTCTAATTCTTTTTTGCATTAGCTGCTGTAGCTCTTTTGTAGTACTGCAACTGCTGACTCAGAGAATCCAGCCATGCATCTTGAAGTCAAAGGTGCTCACTTGTTTGTCTGTCGCTGTTGTTAGTTACACACTGGCAAAATGTTTATTGTGTCCAATTCTAGTAGTCAGTCAAAATTAACAGCCTGTTATTACCAGTAGTCAACAGAGTTACTCATATAGCTCAAGAGTTAGAGATTAGTGCTGACAGTCCCAGGTTGAAACCCTCTTTATGAGGGAACCATTGTGAACTATTTCCATCAGGGACTTTTTGTTGTGCGTTTGTACAGTGCCAAGCACAGTACATGCCTGGTCCACGACTGGAACTCCTAGACCCTACCTCTATTCAAATTGATCTGAGAAAGCAGGGACAGGTAAATGTTGGGCAAGCAGTAGCAGATCTTTAATTACTCTTAAAATCAAAACAGGAGAATGGAAGAGAGTGGGAAAGATGAGGAAAGGCACATGGATGAGAAAGGAATTCATGCAAAATAGAAGAAATGGGGACAGAAGGAAAGGGGAAATGAATGGAGAGGTGAAAAAAGGAGAAAATGCAGAGAAATAAGTAAGAGTATATTAGGTCCAACCCCTTCCTTGCTTCCTTCCACTTCTCCATTCCTTCTGATTCTTCATTTTGTTACCTTTCATTTTCTTTTCTTCACTTTCCCCTGCCATGGCTCCCTTCTTAGTGTGAACCCCTTTGATTCCCACGAAACCCTGCCTGCTTGCATACCTTCTATATGTTATCCTGGGATATACTGACAGGCAAAACAATGATGTTAGCAGTTTCAACCATGGAATGCAAGAATGGTCTGCTATTTCATACAAGTTTAAAGACAGAGAGAGAAAAAAAGGCCAAAACTAAAAGGAAAAAAAAAGATAATTCTTCAAGGTTACGGTTCAAGCACTTGCATTTTACTAGATAGAAAAGAGGCAGCTTCTGAGCCCATTAGTTTTGCTCAGACTCAAAATATATTTTTATAGACCAATCAAAATAATGAAGAAAAGATGCCAGCTGCCAGAGTTCATTTTTCCCTTTGAATAAGCTGAGCTAGGATGAAATTTAGGTGTGATGAGCCAGAACAGTAGATCAACACATAAGGTCTATGGCCCAATATATAAAGCTAACATGTTTTGAATCTTAGCAATGAGAATATTATGATTTGCTAAGACATTTACTAGAGAAATAGGACAATTTAAAAGCTCACAGAGCATGAGTAC
Source organism: Dermochelys coriacea (assembly GCF_009764565.3). Lineage (NCBI taxonomy): Eukaryota > Metazoa > Chordata > Testudines > Dermochelyidae > Dermochelys > Dermochelys coriacea. The sequence goes on from NC_050077.1 coordinate 25,115,252, forward strand.
TCTGGCATGATGGGTCAGCTCCAATAGCCTTTGCACACTATAAATGCATGAAGGGATGGACTCTGAAACTAACTCAAGTCCCAGAAAATAGTGTCTCTCTTTTGTTAGGCCGAGGAACAAATTCACCCTTTCCTATCAATGTATTTTTCTTTGCTGGATATATTTATACTATGCACTTCTGATGAGGGTAGAATGCAGAAGTGAAGCCTCTAAGGACTTGTCACACCAGGCTGGGATATGAATCCACCCTGCACTAGCCTGCCACAGACTAACTGTCCACGTGGACCCTGCTGACATGCATTAATGGTTTGTTAATGATCTAGTTCTTTGAAATAGGACTCGTTATACCAAATGCATTTAGACCCGCTTACTATGTGTAAGGAGGTATAAGCAGCACTTCACTTCCAATTGACCAGCCCAATGACTAAAAATTATTTATTCCCTTTCATACAGAAGAATTGCCAAACTGAGTGTAGAAATCACCAGTAAACTGCAGCCACTTCTGGGGCCACTAATATTGATCACAACTAACTCCCTAATGTTTCCAGTGGGAAGATCTGCTTAAAAACTGGTGTTATGGCTTCAGGGGTGGACACATTGCCAATCGGAACCAGTGGCACAAAGTAGAGAAACCTTGGATCCTCCCCCATCAATGTGTCTGGTGCAAAGGTGGAGTGAGCTGCTATTGGAAAAGATCATAGCAGATTACTTCTACCTGGGAAGAGGAGGAAATTGAGAGAACAAACTGTGAATGTCATAGCCACAACTCATTCCCTCCTCTGCTCCTGAGACAGCTACTTCCCAGCCATCCTTTCAGGTTTCTGGAGCAGCCTGAATGTTTGCTTCCCACTGTGATGAAAGGGTGTAAAAAGGGTGGCTGGCAGAGTTCCTGCTGTCGTTATTTTGAGCTGCACAGATTTTATTGTATGTATTGCATTATTAATAAGCTGCCAGGATGCCTAAGGCCTCGGATAGGTGGGTATTTTTTAATTTGAAATCTAAATAAATAACGTAAATCAGGACAGATTGTAAAGATACGATTTAGCCTTAATATAGCAAATATACTGTCAGGCTCAGATATCAAATAAAGAATTTACAGCTATTTCATGCCACCAATTTTGACCTTGATAGTAATAATAATTATGTATCAGATCACTAACACTTGATGAAACATACAGTGCCAGGAAAATCTAGACTAGCAGAATTGAGATGTTGTTCTTCTCAATGTGAGTGGCTAATCTCTTGATTTTAAATTTCTAGAATATGCATTCCACCAGCTATGGTTAGATATACATGTCTATATTATCAATTTGTGCATCTCTTCCCAGATCCTTCCAATACCATGATGTTAATGCCTCACTCTCTCTCTCTCTCTCTCTCCACATACCAGATCCTCCAATGATATACAAACAACAGAGCAGTTCTCTTTAATTAATATGACTAAAGCTTTCATTGCTAGAAACAAAAAACAAAAATGCACAATGTAATAGTTTTACCAATTCTTTTACAAGCAGTAAATATTTCAGATATAACCCTGCTTCTCCCTTTCACCAGCATTTTTAGCAAATGCCTGGCATTGCATTCCAAAGCTTAATAGCCAAAGAGTTTCCTGCTTTTGAAACATTTATGAGCTGACTCAGATCACATTGGTTTTCTGTTCTATATGAGCAGTATCAGCAATTTCATTTTTAAAAAGAAAAAAGTGTTTAGTTTTAGTTTTGTTTATTCTTCATTGCTCAGTGGGACTTTGTAGATGTTCCTCAGAATGCTGCTTATGATTTTATATATATATGGCTCTCTTCAAGCACTCTGGAGATATTTAACTATTTATTGAAATAGTTGAAACTATTTATTGAAACTGTTTATTGAAATAACTACAAGATATATTATCTAAGCATCAAAATAATTCTCCACTCCACAATGAACTCCTTTTGAATTTCAACATATAATCAACCAGCGTCCCCTCATACCTAACCAGTCACAATCATGGTCAAATGCAAAATTTTATCATATATTTTATGGTATTTTATCATAATGCTAATAACATACATAGACTTCTCAACTACATGACAGTAGGAACATGAGCTAATCTAGAAAAGGTTGGGAGTTTGACTTTCATCGTGAGGCACTGGATGTATACAATGTGCTTGGATATCTGTTGTTGTTGTTATTTGTATTATCACCACCTAGAAGTCATAGTCATGGAACAGGACTCCATTTTGCTTGGTCCTGTGCAAAAACAGAACAAAAAGTCCCTTGAGACAACAGATGAATTGAGAGAGACAGATGAGGGTATACAAGGAAACAATGAGACAATAATGGTTAGCATGATAGGCAGTAGTAATGAATGGGGAATGGACGTTTTGGGGCATTATGTAACTCGGAAGGTAAAATATGTGAACTGAGATTATAATTCTGGTTTAACTCTCAACTTCCTGGATTTTTAGGGTCAATGATTAAAGTCTACAGGAGTCTGGGATCAGACTTCTAAGACCTGATCAAAATCCTGTTGAAGTCAATGGGCTTTGAACCAAGGCCTGAGAAGTGGTTTATTTGACCACAAATGCACTTGGGCAGTATTAACAGTGAGTTAATCAAGTTTTTATGTGGAATTTTTCTGATCATGTACAATGGTGATAAATGATGTGGAGAATGATGATAAGAACTGAGAACAAGATGGACAATTTCCACTAACCTCTGAAGAGATGTCCTTAATTTTACAATTATCTGTTAGGTTTTTTGTTGTTGTTGGGGTTTTTTTTTGGGGGGGGAGGGTAAATAGGGAGGGATGAAGTAAGATCCCTGCTGAATCTTTGCTTCATTTGAGGACTGAAAATAAGCTTTCTTCAGAGGTCCAGAAATATTCAGCAAAGTTTCTCTTTAAATTATCTTTTCATTCTCATGTATCTTTACACTTCCATGTTCTGTCTATGCCCAGAACTAAAAGTGTCAAAATTACATGAGAAAAGGTTACTGTGCTCCCACAGTATTTCTAACCAGGCCAGAAGTAGAAGTGCTAAAATTCTCAAGAAAAAGCCTTTACTTATGAGTTTTCCAGCCTAGTTTTGTAGGCTGAGGAAGTTCTGCTAGTTCAGATATTCTTTATGTATGCATTCAGACTTCTGAGTGCTTAACTGATGTGAACATCAATTCCATTTACTTGAGGTTCTCCATCACTAGTTGTTTGAGTACATTTCTTTCATAGATACTAACAGATATTAAAGTGGTTCCATTTTCTAACTAAGAGGAACTTGGGGGAATTTCATGTCCAGGTAGGAAAATATAGACTGTAAAAAGAGCTTTAGATAGAAATATGTTACAATGTTGGTGACCTACACAACCCACAATTCACTAATGCAACAAACAGTTGCACTATCAGTGCTATCAATGAAAATTGCACAGGTAGATCAACTGGAGTTGGTGGGTATTAAACTTGCCACGTGACATGGGATACAAATGAGCCTGGAGGAAAGAAAGCTTTATTTTTACCTTCCCTGGCTGGTGACTCTGTCCATGGGCTGACATGCACCCTTAAAGAAGAATATGTATCATTCTTTACACACCTTCCCTTTCTGACCCTGTGTCAGAGCCACGCCATCCTACTCTCAGGGATAAATATCTGGGGCTCTTTGTGAAAATAAACAATAACCCTCTTCTTAGATAACCAGAGGAATTATTGTTGAACAACATGAAGCACTCCCCACAAAGAGCTGAGAGCACTCCTCACTGCCTGCAGATACTCCACTGTTTGACTGAGAAAGAAAGACTGGAACCAAACAAACTGCAAAGATACTGAGGTAGAACTGAGAGGAGAGCTCCTCAAATTATTTGGACCCAGAAAAATGTAGCATTATATTTGATCTTCCCTGTTTGCCAGTCTCAGCCCATGTTGTTGAATAGTTCATGAATGCGGGTGGTGTTTGTGGAGCTGAATGCTCTGTGAACCCCATTCAGATTCCCTCTCCCCCAAGAGCTCCACTTTCCTCCACTTTAAGGAGCCCAAGGCATCTCCACCTCTTCTGTGAGATATTCCACTTCCTTGAGATAAACATAGAAGAAGCAGACTAGAAGTGTCAGAAGTAGTCTGGTACCTTAATTAAAAGAATAAAGTGCACAAGTAAATCTGAGAGTGCCAGTGTGACTACACACACTGGGTCAAATCCATCTTTGCTCAGACAAAACACCCATTGAAGTTCATGAGAGTTTGGTTGGAGTACAGACTGTGTAAGGCCGGCTGGATTTGACCCTAGCTGATTTGAAGTGGATCTACTTTTGTTGTAATTGTTTTTTCATTGCAATTCAATTCCCCTTCATTAATATGGAAGGGGATCATTCGGCAATGGGAACATTTCTTGCTAAGTGACTGAGACACTAACATAGATTTAAATTCAAAACAGCATTACTTTATTCTCTGCCTGTTTACGCTATATGTCAATGAGAAGCCACTTAATACCTGGATTATTTACCAACTAATCTTTACTGGGCGTGCATTGTGTTGTGCTCAGGGCAGTTTAGTTCTTATAAATGTATGTTCAATAAGACACAATTGTACACTATCTCCTAGTAAGCCTGTCAGTAATGCTTCAAAACCAAGTTATAATTTACAGTCATGAATTAAGCACTGGATTTGCTATAGCAGTGACAGTGATATATATTAATGGCACAGTTATCACAAAATAACCTGACTCCCCTTTATGCACATTAATGCAGATTACTGAGTGCATGAGCAATTTTCCCCATCATAAGGTCTTGATCAGAGTACCAAGAGACATAAAGGCTGTATGTAATTTAAGCAGTTCACCCCCACATTTTATTTCTAAAGAATCAATTAATTCTCTTCTTTATATCTGAGATTTACATCTCACAATTTGTCTGAGAATGGAGTCCCAGTCAGAATGCATTTGCCATGCCCCAAATTTAGCAAGGGTTTGTGAATAATCTGTGAGAAGCGGACAACTAGCTTCTGTTATATTGAGGAGATAGCAGTGTTGGGTCCTTTATCATGATGATAATAATACCTTCCTCCTATATAGCACTTTTCATCTGTAGATCTCAAAGCATTTTACAAAGACGGCCATTTTTCCTCATTTCACAGATGGGGAAACTGAGGCAAAGAGAGGGGAAGACTTGCCCAAGGTCACCAGCAGAGTTGGAAATTGAACCCAGTTCTTCTAACTCCCAGTCCTATAGTTTAGCTACTAAGCCACACTACAGCCCCATGCAGGATTTGAGTTTCATAATTAAAGTATCATTGTCAGCTGTAAAAGAGACTCTTCTATTAACAGAATAGAATGTTGTTTTATGCTACATATTATAGGTGCTAGAAAAAAAAAGGTGTTCTTTGCTACTTAGAACTTCTGTGACTTTTGGGAATACATCTATTACTTCTTAAAAGATGGATCCAACCCACAGCTTCTTTTTTTCTGAAAACTTGATGTTTTAAAATAAAGCTGGAGAAAGGAAATCAGATAAAAGCAGTGTCCTGATCTATAACTTGTATTGAATAAGACATTTCAGATTACTAGAATAATAAAATATTTCATTGCAATCCTGTCTCCCTGTAACTGACTGAAAATATAAGCACAAGGATTTAACCACTTACTTCAGCCATCATGCTGAAAAATAGTTGCTTATGTCTGAGGCCAAGATTCTGAAGGCACAGAGCCTGGGACCAGTTTCCTCACCTTTTAACAAGAAATTGAAAAGACTGGGTCTGTTTACCTTTGAAAGGAAACTAATATGAGGGGACAAGATAAAAGCACATAGCAGAATGAATGGGATAGAACACATAGGCAGAAGCAGCAGCGACATTTATTTATATTAAATAAGGTGGAAAATTCAAATGATAAAAAGAGAGGCATTTAAATACATTTTCAAACAACACACAATTAGACAATCCACACCATCCTCCAGATCATTTATGGGTTTTGGTCAGTATTTGTTGTATGGGTTTTGGTCAGTATTTGTAGGGATTCAGTTCAGTGGATAATTTCACATTGAAAACCTGAGAGGCACAAATCCTTTTCCTCTATAATTCATGATATTCAAAGGAAAACCACATACATTTGGCTCAGCTGAGTGGGACAGTGAGAAATCTTAAAAGATAGGAAATACCACTCAATAGGAATGAGCTCCAGGACATACAGTCTAGGAAAAATAATTTCCCATCATTCAATTTGAAAGTTCAAGTATCAAGGATGAGTGAAATTACTAGATTTTTCTTCAAACAGCTGATAAATTGCATGGGATATTTCCCTTCACTGTGAATGCAGATTGCTACTCAAAATGTGTGAGATGTTTGACATGTGTGATGTACACATATTGAAGAGAGAGGCATGTCACACAGCTGCTTCTCACCGGTGGCATACCATCCGTGATGATGCACATCTTGGTAACCTTGTCACAGCTGAAAAATGGGAAGATGATGTATATTTTTATTTAAATGACATTCATGGCATAGTACACTGGAAGTTGCTTTATGATTAACTTAATCCTGTATATTTGATTTCCTGCAGTATCCAGTACTGCACTTCACTTGTGATATGAGAGATTTCTAATGTGTGTCATTTTTGGCAACTATTGTTTGAAATAATGGACTATAGCTTGTTAATCGCATGTAGTAGGAAACTGGAATATAGCTTGAAACTGGACTATATCTTGCTAATCATAAGTAGTAACTGAGCATTTCATTTTATAGATTATTTTTTGGGCTCCTGGTTTTAAATAAACTTCAGATAACACTGTTCCAATTAGGATTAGGATTATTTTAATTTCAAATGGTGAAATGTCTTGGGATCCTGTTTTGTTATTTGAGAACTAGGTCACTCCAAGTTAGCAAAAACATATTTCAATGTGTAACTCCAAGACAGGATTGCTCCCTGCCCTTGTGCTCAAATTGTATATCTGCAAACTTCTCCCATGTCATGTTCACATCTAGATGTACACCCAGTAAGAATATATTTGTGACCATCAGGAATATCGTGAACCTATGACAGTAGTTCCCATGTGGAAAGATCTAGATACTTTTGAAAGTTGAGCATTAATATCTCCATGACAGGAGAATTTTACCCAAAGGATTAACTGATGGATAGAATTTGTGCCATTCACTTCCACTCCTGATGGATCCACTGATAATTCTAAATACCCTAGCTGTTAAGCTACATTAGCTCTTGACATGAAAAGAATGGTGATAGTTACAAAGTTATTTTCCTGCAAGTTACTTCAAACATACATCAATGATGATGAGCTATTCAAAGTGCTTGATTCCCTCAGGTGCCAAGAAGTACATGTTTCATGGCAGTAGCATGGTTGATGATAATATGAAAATAGTAGGCTTATAAAGAATAATTTTCTTCTTTTAGAGTGCTGGGTCAAGAAATGGGTGTCAGCCCTGGTCAATAGCTTCTTCAAATTTGCGGATGATACTAAACTGGGAGGAGTGGTAGATACGCTGGAGGGGAGGGATAGGATACAGAAGGACCTAGACAAATTGGAAGATTGGGCCAAAAGAAATCTAATGAGGTTCAATAAGGATAAGTGCAGGGTCCTGCACTTAGGATGGAAGAATCCAATGCACCGCTACAGACTAGGGACCGAATGGCTCGGCAGCAGTTCTGCGGAAAAGGACCTAGGGGTGACAGTGGACGAGAAGCTGGATATGAGTCAGCAGTGTGCCCTTGTTGCCAAGAAGGCCAATGGCATTTTGGGATGTATAAGTAGGGGCATAGCGAGCAGATCGAGGGACGTGATCGTTCCCCTCTATTCGACACTGGTGAGGCCTCATCTGGAGTACTGTGTCCAGTTTTGGGCCCCACACTACAGGAAGGATGTGGATAAATTGGAAAGAGTACAACGAAGGGCAACGAAAATGATTAGGGGTCTAGAGCACATGACTTATGAGGAGAGGCTGAGGGAGCTGGGATTGTTTAGTCTGCAGAAGAGAAGAATGAGGGGGGATTTGATAGCTGCTTTCAACTACCTGAAAGGGGGTTTCAAAGAGGATGGCTCTAGACTGTTCTCAATGGTAGCAGATGACAGAACGAGGAGCAATGGTCTCAAGTTGCAGTGGAGGAGGCTTAGGTTGGATATTAGGAAAAACTTTTTCACTAGGAGGGTGGTGAAGCACTGGAATGCATTACCTAGGGAGGTGGTAGAATCTCCTTCCTTAGAGGTTTTTAAGGTCAGGCTTGACAAAGCCCTGGCTAGGATGATTTAACTGGGACTTGGTCCTGCTTTGAGCAGGGGGTTGGACTAGATGACCTTCTGGGGTCCCTTCCAACCCTGATATTCTATGATTCTATGATTCTATGAAACGTTGTATATCATCTTTAAAAGCTTTGAAGTATTATCTTTATATTATTGTATCTATTCCTATATAAATCTTCTACTGACACAACACTACTTGCTTTTCTGAAATATAGAAATCAGTGGATCTACTCATGAAGTAATACATCACTCCAGGGGTGAAATCCCAGCTCTGCTGAAGTCAATGGCAAAACTCCCATTAACTTCAGTGGGGTCAAGGTTTCACCAAAGGTCAATAAAAGAGGGGCTCAATATGGCCCAAAATAAACAAACAGCAAACCCAACAACAAGGCAAACTAGCTGGGCAACTGAGTAAAAAAACAAATAGCTTACTCTCCCTAAAGACTATCTATCCATGCCAGCCGACCCCAGAAACCCAGAAAAGATAGATGAGCCTTGAAACATGATCCTAAAGTCAACAGCTTCTTGGGTGTTTGGACCAATTTAGAGGTGAATTTCAAATTCAAGGGAGACCTTCACAGAAAGAAGCTTTCCACTAGCCTCCTCCCTTCTAAACTAGGGAGTTGATGGCTTGTATGTTCACTGAAATGTGCAAGTGTCACATGGATATGGTAAGCAAGTTCCAAGCCATTCAGGTCTCTGTAAATCAAGATGAATATTTTAAACTCTCCTTGGCAGTCAGCTCTAATATGAAGTCAATACAGATTATGGCGCATTGCTCTTATGTGCTCCCAGGAGGATAAGTAGCTTAATAAGAGGGCAGTTGGACCCTGCACTAGCTTGAGTTTCCTTAATGGTTTTAAAGAGATCCCCGTGGAAACTATATATTGCAGTATGAAGTCTAATCTCAGAGGGTTAATACTCACAGAATAAGGTGCTGCTCAATTTAAGAGTAGAAGAATCACATTGTAAGTAACAAAGTCAACTTCACCATTGTGGGGCCAGACAGCGCTGGCGCCACTTGTGGGGGGGGGGGGGGCTTGCTCTGCAGTCCTTGTGGCAGTGAGAACATTTTTGATTGTTTTCAACTGATGCATTTTTTTCTGGGAGGATTCCTTGCAGATCCAGCAGACCTGGAGGAACTAATTGCATTTCTTTGATATAACTTCTAACACTGTTTAATGTGTAGGTCTCACATAGAAGTAAGGTTTGCCATGAAAGGAGGCATAGCACTTGGTATTGGGTGCATGGGCAGTCAGCTCACTTTGCTCCTCCTCAGGCTTCTGGGAACATCTAGCTAACAACAGACATGCTCAGAGGCTTAACAGAGCTGGAAGCATAGTCACTTCCACCCTGGCATTAAAATGATTACATTTGCATAATCACTCCCATACCATGATATTGATGTCTTTCTTCCTGTGGCCTGTTTCAACAATCTAGTAAAACATCAGCAGGATGCAGGAGTGAAAACTGTGAGATGAGGAGGGCAAAGAAGTGCAGATGGCCAGAGGTTATTCACAGCCATTGCTGAGAGGAATTTGAGATTCAAAGCTCTACATCACAAGATCTATAGAGGCAGTGGGTACATGAGTACATAAGGGGTGCTGATGGGATCCAGTAACCCTGAATTAAATTTGTCTCACTCTGGTGGTGAGGTGAGAATATTGAAGGAGGGTAGGTACTAAGTAGTTTTTGTTTGAGAAATGAAGTTCAGTTAGCAATCTTCAGCTGTTAAAAGTGGAACAATTCCCCCATTGTGCTAAGAGTCCCACTTTTGGGCCAAACCACTTTTCTTTTTAGAAGCCCATAACCTGAAACATAATGGAGATAAAAAAAAATCTGGGAGTTAAACATTTTGGGACCAGAGAAGAAATCAGAAAAGCATCAGTAGAGCAGTTCTTCCCACAAGAGATTTCCCATAAGTCACTTTTCAGAGATAAGCATGTGGGGAAGCTGACAGGAGATGTCTGTTATCAGAGAGAAGAATTAAACTGAACTTATGGTCAAATTCCGCTCCAAACACCATGGCACATTGTTACTTTGCTTAAGGAAAGACATGTTTCTCATCAATTGTATGTGGCTGTTCCGCTTAGCAATTAGGAGAGACACAAAATAGGAGGCTTTGGGGCAAGTTAATAATTACGTGCATGACTTGCTGCATATACAAACAGACACTATGGATCATCAGTGGTGACTTAAACCTCAGACCTTAAGTTTCCTAAATACTGTACTCTATCACTTAAGCCTTGGGATAGATTCTCATACAAAGTGGGTCAGCTGTTCACAGTAGGTTGTATAATGTATTCATTTATTAATAGCATTTCCCTCCCCCCCCCGACCTGCGCACTCTTCTCTTCCCCACCAGACTCTCTCTGGCATCAATCCTGCAAATACACACACACACACACGTGTTTAACTTTAAGTCTATGAGTACCAGTGAAGCCAAATGTGAAAAGCTCTGCTTCAGCAATGCACTTAATTGACTTCAAACAGACAAAGTTAGGTGCATGCTTAAGTGCTTTGCTGAATCAAGCCCTAACCCGTGTGACAGTATATAAATCAATTAATTACATTCTATAAGGTTACACTGGGTCCTGGTCAGAGCAGAAATTGATCCATACAGCCTGAGCTAAATAAGTCTGTTCAGCAACATGGAATGCTATTATTTTGTTTTGCTTTGGTCCAGGCTCAAACCTTAAATCTTTATCATAGTGACAACCGGAGCTTTCCCCTAAATGTGAGATGTTCTTACAGAAGATTCTGTACATCCCTTTATCTCCATTCCTGACCTCTGATGATCGTCAAACGAACAGACCCTGTTAAGTGGGGGTTTCCTGTCAGTCAATGTATAGTATTCTAAGGATTTCCTTTTTGAAGTTGCCCTGCTAGTAAAGATCTAGCCAATATTGCCACAGCCACTGTGCCACTTCCAGAGCCAACTTTCTGTACACTTCTATGAATTTATTAATTTACTTGACCCATGTAAAGTATGTGCCCCTGTAGATGAGAACATTTCTCTTCAACTGTAAATCTGACATGTCACAGATAAATATGTAAACTTAAAAAAAAATATAGAGAACAACAACCATTGGCTTCATGTGGTCTCTCAGTGGGATATTAACCTTCATTTTTAAAGGGCTTAAGTCAATTTCCAACTATTAGAGCTCAGCATGAGACCTTTGTGGGGGCACATTATTCCACAGCTACTAGCTATGGGGTCCTCTGAAACTGGTATGGGCCACTGCCAGAAACAGAACACTGGACTAGATGGACCTTGGGTTTGATCCAGTCTGGCAATTCCTCTGTTTGCCTTTCCACTGTAGATGAATATTACCCAAAAGGGCAATCTTATGGCGTTCCTTCAAACACTAATGCATTGCATAAAGCCATTGACAACAATAAAGCTAAAAAGTAGAATTTCTTAATTCTCTAAATGGCATTTTTGTTGCAAAGGTGTAAAGCGAATTTGCTGACTTTATGCTAAACTCCTTTTCTCTTACCGTTTAAACTGACCTTTGATGCAAACTAGAATGTGCAGGTGTCAAAGTGCATCAGTATCGTTTACCGAAGATGTGTACAACTGTTTTCTTTTGGCACTTTCTCCTTCCAATTTATTAAAGGTTGTGTCAAAATAAATTTATGTAAGTTTGGATCAGATTTTATTAGTGCAGCATCATTTGTTTTTAATGAATAAGGCTACTGCAGGGGAATAGTTGATTAGGTTAGAGAGAAGCAAAAATAACTAAGCAGAGCATGTGAAAGATCAGCTCTTTCATCTGGCCTATATCTCACTCCCTCTCTTTCTCTACCTGTTTACCCAAAGTCCTGAAATATTGAGAACTATGGTCCTAGTTTTGCAGAGCATTTAAGCATGTGCTTATGTCCATCCTTCTTCAGGATAGCACTTAAACACGTTTACATCTTAACGATTTTAATGGGACTTAAGCTCATGCTTAAAGTTAATTTATATGTGGAAATGCTTTGTAGGATAGGGATGGTTTGCTGAATTAGCCCTTACAATCTTGATAATTTGTTGGATCGTAGAATGGTTGTGACACCTCTCCATAACAGTGTGTTTTAATATCTTTAACACTTCTACACAAACAGTGTAGATCAAGTATTTGCCAATCAAAGGATAAGAAACAGAAGGTCAGATTTTATAACAGTGAAAGTAAGCATAGATCCCTTGGCAAGAGCTTTGCTGATTTACACCAGATTGGAATATTTTGCCCCATCTCCTCTGATAAGTATCTTTGGGCCAGATTGCCCCTTACCACATTAAAAGTTGCAGGAGGGAATTTTTTACTTGAAAATCCCCTGGGGATCGCCTCATGGAGATTTGCCCTCATCACCTCAGGGGACTGGAGTTTGCCTCCCACAGAGAAGTCACCTCCAAACCTTTGGGATCCCCAGGTAGCCAGAGCGTAGAGTCTGTGTAGAGTCACTTTGCCCACATTGTGGCTCCTCCTCCAATCAGCTTTTCAAGTGGCAGTTTCATTGGAACTGAGCTACTAGGGACATCCATTGGCTACAGTGGGGTTGAGATGGGGAGAGGGCATTAATAAATACAGTCTGGGGCTATGGCACAGTCCTTGGGTAGGCTGGCCTTTCTGAGACCATTTTCCAGTCTTCCATACCCCTTTCATGCAACAGCCCGTGCTTCCACTTCCCTTTGAGGTGGGAGCCCACAATCGAATCTCACTCTGACTGAGTCTCCAATTTATACCCCTGACTGGTAGCAAACTGGGATACCTAGCAGGCCCAATGGGTTTGGCACCTGTAAGAGTTTTCCTTCAGGAGCCTCTGGGTAGTATTATGTAGTGACACTGGAACAGCAACTTCAATACAAAGTATGATTTATTTGAAGAAAGGTTCACAGCATTCAGAGAAATTGATTTAAAACAACAGAACCCTATACGCATACTGTTACCTATGCTTGACATTCCCCTCAACCTCCTATATAGACCTGACTCAGCCTTGCTGCCCCCTCTTCTCTTAGGTACCAAGTTACAGCTTGCTTGTTGCAGACCCTGAATCCCACTTTCTGTATCTCCTTGCATATCCCTCATGTTGACCATCCCTGGGTAGCCTTGGGCCACTCTCTCAAGTCATTGTCATCTTAACCGTTTTGAAGCTGTTGACCCCAGGTATCTTATCTTTGCCATGCTTTTGTTTCCTGTAAGGTTCTCTCTTAAAGCCTGCTTTGATTCCACTGTATGCATTCAGGCTGAATAATATGGCATAAACTCAAATGAAAACAGAGCCGGCCTAGCAGTCAGTTCAGAAGGTTTATACAATCTTAACATATTTACTTCTACTTTGAAAAACAAAATTTAATATTACAAAATGGAACTTCACCAAGTTTTCCACCAAGCTGTACCACTAATGAAATGGAAAATGTATCTGAATTACCTTCCATTAGCAAAGAAGCCAATTGCACGGAGTAACAGATGCAGATTTCGGAGTTTGGAAGTCATACCACTTCTACAGCTGAGGACCTCTTTGCTTTCTTATCAACTGGAAAATAACTGACAAATTTGTTAACATTCCATGCCTGTCCCCCCTTACCTCTGTTTTTGATAAAAAGGTACACATTTGTTTCTCAGCACCCATTTGGATTTATTCATGTACATCGGGTTTCTGTGGATCGCATCTGAGTAAGACAGAATAAATGTCCTTCTCCAGGTTTTGTAATATACTATAGAAAATATGTCAGTATTTTTCTCCAATAATAAGACACTTATCAGAATAGCCAATGAATCAGTACCTCTGGGAATACAGTATATTGAAGTTAATTGACAGAATGATAAGCACATCTTGATACCACTAGGAACAAAGCAGATACTGGGGCCTGCTGCATCTAAAATGTCATATGGTTAAAATATTTCTTAGACTGGAGCTCAACAGAACAAAATTCCTTCCCAAAAAGTGTGTAAAAGAAACCAATCTGGTCCAAATCCACCTTGATGTCAGACTCCAACACATCAGCAATAAATCTGACTGTTATTTTGGTCCTGGATACTATGGAAAAGAATTACCTTTGTAAACTGAATGCCAATTAAAAAGGGGTATTTAAAAACACCAGTGAGACTAATATTTAAAACCAATTTTTGTTACCTTAGTCCATCCTTAGAAGCCCTCTGGTCTGGATTCTGGTGCTTCTTGAAAATAACTGTCCTGTGACACAAAAACAACAAACAAAAACAGAAAAGTCAATTATTTTAGCTTTGTGGGCATTTACATCACTGGGGAGAAATTGCTCAGTGCTACACAAGAAACGATTACCTGCAATATTTGCTGTAAAATATTCTATGCTTATGAGAGGCAGCATAGTCTAAAGGGTAAGGCGTCATCTGGAACGATGGGGAGCTGGGATCTATTTCCAGCTCTGCCACTGACCTTTAGCAAATCACTTCACATTTCTATGCCTATGCTTCCCCTCCTCCCCTTTGTCTCTGTAAGCTCTCTGGGGCAGTGATTGTCTCTTACTAATCATTTTTACAGTGCCTACTAGCGCAAAGGGGAGCTGATCTCAGCTGGAGCCTGTAGGCACTACTGTAACACAAATAATAATGATTATATGAATAGGTTGGTCATCAATCTTTAGTTTGTTCAGCTGTGTGAGCCTTATCAGAATGAACCCATGGGACTTCCACCTTTGAAAACCTCCACAGCAGCCCCAGTTGCTTTCAGAGGGTGAATGCACAGTTCAGTATTATGCCTGTAAGAGGCATTTCAGAGCAGACACTGCTTATCATTACCTGACATGTGATACCTTAGGAGGTAGCCATCCCAAGAGGCGCTATTATATTAACTAGAAAGCTTGCAATTATTTTGCTGATGCAGCTGTGCAGATTGAGGAATACTACATACTGGCAGTTTTCTTTTTTTTTTTCTTCTTTCTTGCACAGTAATTGGGAGGAACAATATCCTTTTAGAAATCAGACATAGCCTTCACCTCTCAAGGGAGGACCTGCAAGAGCAGCCAGTAGGTTTCACATCACTGTTCAAAAGATAGCCTTGCCATCTTGATCTTAGCTAACTGTCAGGGGTTTTAATGAGACGCTCTAAAGGAGGAATATTTTTCTCATGAGATTCCTGGCCACCCCTAACAGCAGTAGCATGTTTTTGTTTCCAGACTGAAAACAGAATCATAGAACTGGAAGGGACCTCGAGAGGTCATCTAGTCCAGTCCCCTGCACTCAAGGCAGGACTAAGTATTATCTAGACGATCCCTGACAGGTGTTTGTCCAACCTGCTCTTAAAATTCCCCAATTATGGAGATTCCACAACCTCCCTAGGGAATTTATTCCAGTTCTTAACCATTCTGACAGTTAGGAAGTTTTTCCTAATGTCCAACCTAAATCACCCTTGCTGCATTTTAAGTCCATTACTTCTTCTTAACCTCCTATCCTCAGAGGTTAAGAAGAACAATTTTTCCCTCCTCCTTGTAACAACCTTTTATGTACTTGAAAACTGTTATCATGTCCCCTCTCAGTCTTCTCTTCTCCAGACTAAACAAACCCAATTTTTTCAATCTTCCATCACAGGTCATGTTTTCTAGACCTCTCATCATTTTTGTTGCTCTTCTTTGGACTCTCTCCAATTTGTCCACATCCTTCCTGAAATGTGGCACCCAGAACTAGACACAATACTCCAGTTGAGGCCTAATCAGCATGGAGTAGAGCAGAAGAATAACTTCTCGTGTCTTGCTTACAATACTCCTGCTAATACATCCCAGAATGATGTTTGCTTTTTTTGCAACAGAGTTACACTGTTGACTCATGTTTAGCTTGTAGTCCACCATGACCCCCAATACTGCAATATTCCTTCCTAGGCAGTCATTTCCCATTTTGTATGTGTACAACTGATTATTTCTTTCTAAGTGGAATACTCTGCATTTGTCCTTATTGAATTTCATCCTATTTACTTCAGACCATTTCTCCAGTTTGTCCAGATCATTTTGAATTTTAATCCTATCTTCCAAAGCACTTGCAACCCCTCCCAGCTTGGTATCATCCACAAACTTTATAAGTGTACTCTGTATGCAATTATCTAAATCATTGATGAAGATATTGAACAGAACAGACCCAGAACTGATCCCTGGGACCCCATTCATTATGCCCTTCCAACATCACTGTGAACCACTAATAATTACTCTCCAGGAATGATTTTCCATCCAGTTATGCACCCATCGTGATAAACTCAGGACAGACAGCTTCAAGGAGGGGGTAGAAAACAATCCTAGAAGGTTAAAAGGCCCTCCTCCCTATCAACTGAGGAGGGGTGACTACAGGTCAATCAGGTTCACCTGAGAAGAGGGTTACCAGAGATCAGTTAGGATCAGCCGGGAAGGGAATTACCTGAGGTCAATTAGGATCACCTGATTCCAACTAAGGGCTGCCTGAGACCTTTTTAAACCTTCCTCTGTTAGGAGAAGAGAGAGAGAGGGTCATGCTGCTAGTAGGTTAGGAGCAACAAGATGGTAAGCCTTGTCAGGAGGGGAGGCTGCATTCCCTCCCCTAACAGAGAAAATGCAAGCCTAAAGGACTGGTGGAGAGAAGGAATGGACTGTCCTGTGCAGCCAAATGGGACTGTTTTACCCAAGCCCATCTTGCCGGGGCTAAAAACAGCTGAGGCTGGTGAGACCAAGAAGGTGCCTTGCCGCACCACCTTATAGTAGTAAGTGCACTGCCAAGAAATCTGAACTGAAAAGAGGCAACTTTGCCATAAGTGCCCAATTTACCAAACCCCCTGAGATATGATCTTTACTCAAATCCCACCTTTGCCAGGTGACCAATCATTGCAGGTCCCTGTGTGTCCACTTAAGACAGGCTTAAATTCAAATGAACTATATGAGTCCTTACAGAGAAGGATGCAGGGGGTCTGTTTTCCTAGTGTAGCTTTGCTTATGTTTGCACCCGCTAACATAAAACAGGGATTTGGACATTCCCTGTTTGGGAACATTTGGATATTTTTTAAAATTAAGTAAACATGAATAGTGCCTACCTATGTATGCATTTTTTCATAAGAAAAAGAAATTGCACTGAAGCCTAGCAACTGGAATTTGTGTATGTACAGATGAGTTCTCAACATATATGCTTCTTCCCTGCCATAGAATATATGGTTGAGATTTTCAAAGTCATCCAAGACAGTAGCTCTCATCCTTTACAGATTATTGTAGCCCTTTCCAGGAGTCTGATTTGTCTTGTGTACCCCCAAGTTTCACCTCACTTAAAAACTACTTGCTTACAAAATCAGACAAATACAAAAATGTCACAGCACCCTATTACTGAAAAATTGCTTACTTTCTCATTTTTACCATATATTAAATAAATCAATTGGAATATAAATATTGTACTTACCTTTCAGTGTATAGTATATAGAGCAGAACAAACAAGTCATTGTATGAAGTTTTAGTTTTTACTGACTGTGCTATACTTGTTATGTAGCTTGTAAAACTAGCTAGATGAGCGGATGTACCCTCTGGAAGACCTTTACGTATCCCTGGGTTGAGAACCACTGATCTAAGAGATTTGGACACCTAATTCCAGTTAATTTTGGGAAGTCTTTGATGAACTTCATGGATGCTTTTGCTCTTCTCCCTTTCATTGTTATGGAGATAAAGACTGAAGAAAGATACAAGCTAAACTTTTAAATCAACTAGGTCACAAGAGACAAAAAGAAAAAAGGTTTGGGCAGCAGAAATTGGATACAATGCTGAATCCACAACCTAAATAAACTGATTCCTCTCAAAAGTGTCATATACAGTAGATTCTTTTCCACCACACACACTCTAACTTCCACATTCTTACAGCTTTTTGGCACATAAGGTGTCAGCTTAGACCATCTGAGGCAATTCCATCACTGGTGTAACTCTATTAGCTTCAGTGGAATCATACAATGAAGAATCTGCCTTCCTTAAGCCTTTTCCACACTCTCTTGGATGTATAACTTTCACCACCTCACACATTACCTCTAAAATTTACTGTCTCTATGGAGTTTATGGATAGATAAAGCTTACTTTATCAAAACTAAGGAGGTTAAATATAGGTAGACAGATCCACTTTGGAGGCTAGTCATGTTATTTGAAAAGAGAATTTTGAGTAGGGCTTATTAAAGACAAATGGACAGATCCTCAGCAGGTGTAAATTAGACCATCTCCATCAACTTCAGTTGAATTATCCCAATTTAAATCAACTGAGAATCTGATCCATAAAGTTTACGGAGTTTATAGAAACTATAAATTAAGTCCTTTGAATTATCTAGCCAAACAAGTGCACTCATTTTCTACATTCTGGTATTCCCCATAGTTTGGTCCATTTAATGTGCTAAACTATGCCACAGTATACAATTTCTCTAAACCTGCTAGAAGTAGAGCATAATAAGGGTGAATTATTAAATTGCATAATCTGAAAGTGTATTTGAAGTATAGCTCCCCACTCTCTTTCCCACCAGGTTGCATTTTACTGATCTTTCTTTGATGAATCATAATTTGATCACTTTAAAGAACTCTAAGTAATAGCTGTACCTTTTATCTTATTCAAAACTTTTATTATAGTTATGATGTGTCAGAATTCGGCATGGTTATTAAAGCAATGATATTCACTAATTTATCTGTTAAAATGTTACCTGTTACACACTTTCCCTTAATCAGGAAGCTACATGTTGAACAATGGTGGCTGTCTTTCCAATGTGCTCTTGAACATATTTTACTTCTTTATCCTTTTTTGATATTGTGATCTTTGCTTTAAAATACAAAAGCCTATACACACCAATAACTATACCCATTCTAGATGTCATATTTTCGAAAGAATAACTGCAGGGCTCAGAATGGCATTGGCAAGAAGATGGATGACAGATCCTACTAGAATAGATCTTTTCAACCTTTAGTTTTCACAGTTCTGTATTAGATATTGTGCCCCAGATTTCAGAGCACTGGACAGGAAGTCAGGAGACTTGAGTTCTCTTTTTGGCTCTGCCTCTGACCTGCTGGGTAACCTTGGCCAAGTCACTTCACTTCTGTTTCCCCTCTCATACTTTACCTGTGTTCTCTGATTAGATTGGAAGCTCTTCCAGGGTGGGACTCTTTTACAAGAAAGTGCACTCTCACTGGGGCCTCTGGGTGCTACCATAATATGAACTAATAAGTGGTAGACAGAAAAGTGCTTTCCATACAGTAACAGTTTAAAATGCCCCTTGTTATTTCACCTCTATTTCATTTCATTAATTTCATTCTACCCTTAAGTTTGTTTATTTCAGGCCCGATCATGTCTGACCCTAATGCATGTGCACATGGAGAGGGGAATGACAGGAAAGGTAATTGCTATTTGCATTTTTGGAAGCCACTCAGATGCCATGGTATAAGAACCTGAATAAAACAGAAAAATGGTACAAAAAACTTTACCCTGGTCCTCGTCACCCCAGCATAAAGGTCAGAGGAATCTCTGTTCTAACAGAGAGTTCCTCTTGGGATATGAATGTGTTGCATACACAACCCCATGCTGTCCCCTTCATGGTCTCCATCATTTTGATGGCATGTTAGTGATGGATCTGGAGGTAGGAGCACACTGTGGGCAGGAATAGCTGGATCTGATCTGAATGCAGCAGTGAAACAAAGACAGACATACGGAGGGAATTTATGCAGCAGGCTACAACTTTTATTAAACTTAAATGCAGGGGAGGTGCTTTAACTGTCCATTACCCATACTCTCCTATACCAAGCATTTAAGTGACTCCAGTGCAGGGATAAGAAATCTCCTACCAGTAGGGTCTCATTATCTTACCCCACCCTCCAGGACTTGGCTCACTCTGAGTCCTACCCTCCCCCTTCCCCACCCCAATGAGGGGGAAAGAAGATGCAGAAGGGTGGAAGACCTCAGCCAGTTGGGGCCACAAGGTCTGACCCTATCCTATGAGCCCAAGGCTCCTCTCCAAAATCCCAGGTCTTTTACTTCTGCAAATTGTTCACCTCTCCTTTTAACTGCCCTGGAAACTGGCTGCAAGTTGAGATGAACTCAAACCAAGTACCTCGGTTAAGTACTAAGCACATTCCTGCTTAACCTGCTGTAGCTTTGAAGATGCTCCGAGGAAGGCAAAAAACCTCCCTGGTCCTTTGCCAGCTGGCCCTGTGGGAGAAAAATTCCTTCGTGACACCCAAATGTGCAATCAACTAGACCAGCTGCATCTGTCAGGCTGGGTTCCCATTCCTAGTTCAGAGTGGGGAACATTGGGCTCATGGAATGGAGTCCAAAGAGGTTCCACATGGTGCCTGCTCCAGATTAAATTGTGGGGGGGTGGGGAATGCTGGTCAACTATCACCCCTCTCCTCCAGCTGGCCAATGGGTGCCAAAGACTCTGTGGTGGGGAGGAGCTACCTGGTGTCCTGCAGCGAATATCTCCTTTCACCACTGTGCCATCAAGTTCTCTCACCTGTTGAGGCAGGTGTGTGACATTTCTCTGCACTCTGGCAATTCTGAGGTGGAGATCACCCTACTGGAAGGCAAACAGACTTGCAGTAACTTACACCATGGGCTGGAGAAGCACAAAGGTCACCTTTTGAAAGATACAGCACAGGATCTCCCTCTTTATGTATAAAATAAATACAAATCACAGCTCGGGAACAAACAAGACAAGACTCAATTCCACCTTTTTTAAACTTTCACATAATCTTATCCTGCCAAGGTGCTTTTGTTCAGAGTGAACAGACAACAATAAATGACTCACCCCTGCACACACCAGGCCTGCAATTCAAGTATAATATTACCACTTAGGCAGCAAGACAAATCCAAAATCCATATTGCTAGTCAGGTGATCCAGGGTCAAAGACTCCATGAATCACAATCCCTTTTCTTCTCCTTCTCCTCTTTTCCATTTGCCTCTCACTTCTTTCTATTCCTCTGACTTTATTGGTATCATGCATCATTTGATCTTCCTTACTTCTGCTGTAGACAATAACCATTGATTTTATTATATTATTCTGTGTTTTCCATCAATCTAGACTCTGCTTTGAATGCTACTGATCTGGATTTTGGCAGTGGACAACAGAGCAAGGTGGACTAAGTTTAATCTTAAAACAAAAAAACCCCACAGATCGAGAGCCCAGAGGATATACAGTGTAGGTATAGAGGCAATCAAAGACTATCCCATGTAAAAGTATAGGCATAGACTAGCAAATGGCCTTTATTTAAAGAACCAATAAAAATAGCTTAGATGGATGAAAATCAGTGGCAATTCTATTCTACCTGGTAGCATTATGAAGTCAAAGCTCAAATATTTTGCAAATGGCATCAGATCTGCATGATCTAAAGACAATTTCCTATACAAAGTTGAGTTTATCTGCTATAATACATGACAATACAAGAACCTATGTGCATTGTAGCAAGGTATTTTAATTCATTGGTCATTTTAAAAAGAATCATGTAATACATTTTTATGAGTCATTTTTAAATACTGACACTGACCTTGTTTGTTTTTATGGATTCATGGGAGAAGCATTTAGATTACTAAGTGTTTGAATTGTTACCTTCCTGATGCTGCAGTAGGGTAATGCATTTGGCAGCAGGTAAGCCTGCCTGAAGCTGGGTACTACATGTCATATTCCTCATTTTGTTAAATCCTTTCTTCACGGCAAAGATACTGTACTTCACGCTCAGAGTTATGATGGGAGAAGGGTAAAGAGGTAAGTTTCAGCTGCCCAAATGTGATGGTCTGTTTTTTAAGGTGCAATTTTTGTAAAGGCTGAATTTTCAGGCTCCATTGATGTTGGTGCCATTAGAATACATTTCTGGTACAACAGTCTTAATGTCTTTTTAGATTCTTCCCAATTTGTGTTGTTGTCTTTTCTTCCTAATATTCATGGAAATTCCACAGCAAACCCCTGTAACATCTTCCATACTGCAAGCCTCACTACTCTTTGTTTGTACATCAAAATACCAGCTCCTCCGCCCCATTTGTAAAAAAAAAAAAAAAAACCACACACACACACACACAAAATCAACTTATTAAGCAATAGAATTTTTAGTGCACTTGCCTTTTTGATGGTTGGAATAGCACAATCATACTGTTTGTTTCCTTAACTGCTTTCTAGGACAGCTACCCACACTGAGGACATGCCAACACTGCCTCTGAGATCAGCCCAGAGGGTGTAAATAGCAGTCCGCTCCAAAGAGCTGTGCTGTAACTCCCCCATGTGGATGCTGCAGGCAGGAACTAAAAGGTTCTAGTTCACAATGATATAATCCTTTTAGCAGAGGGTTACATTAATGTGAATTAGGAACCTTTTAGTTTATGCCTGCAGCATCTACATGGGGGAGTTACAGTGCAGCACTTTGGCGGGCACTCCGATTCACAACCCATAATCCGAACTGTGGGGCAGTATAGATAAGCCCAAAGTTTCTTTAAATGAAATATACCTGCCTGTCTTATATTCAGGCCATAATTTCCATAAAGTATTGAATATGGATATCTGTGCAGAAGTTGCCACCTGTCCACATAACTTAGGATAGTACTGGGACTGCATTGCTCATCCTAATCACAACTGCACATTTATTTCATCTAGCCACTGAAAATGGAACTGTTAATCATTTATGTCATGTGCATCATTCTATTATCTTAAATCCTGGATTTTTCAATTAGCAAAACATAAAGGGGAAGAGAAGATAAAGACCCCAAAGGCAACATTCACATAGACTTCAGGAGTCAGGATTTCACCCTTTGTGTGCTGAAGCAAAGTTAACAATGCACAGGGTAGAATCCCACCTTCAAATCCACATGTATATTTCTGAACACTGACTTACAGGCCATATTGCCCTGTGGCCTCAGTTTGCATTGTGGCGCTTCAGTTCGTGCCACCGAGAGGTCTGCACATATCCAGGAGCATATGAATTAAACACAGTTTGTGACCTAAGTGAGATCTCTTCTGGACAAAACAATTAAGGTCCCGATATTGTAAGCACTTATGCATGTGAGTAACTTTATACATGACAAAAAGAAAAGGAGTACTTGTGGCACCTTAGAGACTAACAAATTTATTAGAGCGTAAGCTTTCGTGAGCTACAGCTCACTTCATCGGATGCCTCTGTTTGCATTTGGAGAGGAAGATGATGTCTGTCTGTATCTGTATGAGTTTTTTCATGAAGTTGACAGATTTCCACTCTATACGGCTAAATGCAGTGCCTTGCATAATGACAGGTTTCAGAGTAGCAGCCGTGTTAGTCTGTATTCGCAAAAAGAAAAGGAGTACTTGTGGCACCTTAGAGACTAACAAATTTATTAGAGCATAAGCTTTCGTGAGCTACAGCTGTTGAATGAGGCTGTGTGTAGGACTCAGTGGAATAACTCATGTGTACAGTAACTCAGGCATAGGAGTTTGCAGGACTGGTATCTTACTGAGGATCTCTGCAATTGCCTTATTCACCAAAATGAACTTGACTCCCCACTAAGGATGCACAACACGTCTGGTGTTGAAACTTCACAATATTTGCGTACCCAGGGTTTTAGGGAGAATAATACATCACTTATTCCAAGTATGCCCTCTAAAGCTGTCTTAATTGATGTAGATTTAAGGATTGTGAAGTATTGCTGATGCTAGGTGGGATAACTCTTTTCTCCGCACCTTCCTCAGACAGATAACTGTGTGTGTGCCCCTGTATCTGCTAATGTTATGGTCTCAGTCTCTCTCTCTTGGATAAAGATTCAAAAATGAAATCAGTAAACACTATGCCTCTGTAGAAAATAACCTCCCTTTTCTGCCTTTAGTCACTTAGTAATAAAGGTTCTTTTTCTAGATTTCTATTACAGATTATCCAGTTCCTTCTTATCTAACAACAAAATCCCCAGCAAAAATATCTGGTTTGTCCTTTTACTGTCAAAACAAACCATTTGTATAACATTAAACTCACACAAAATGAAACATCGTTCTCCCAGGTTGTTGGCAAGGGCTTCTCTTCCCCCTTTCCCAGTGTATGTCTAAGCACTACATTTGTCAGACCTCAGCAAGAGACACCAGACTTTCACACTGCTCCCCTAGTTGTTCAGTATGACAGTGTAATTGTTTCCCCCTTTATCTCAGGCACAGCTGCACATGGAAGGGCTCTTTGGCACTACAGACAATTAGAATAGACAGCTGATGGGGCCCAGTCAGTGCTGGTGGAATCATGTGCTACCTCACAATTTCATTTAGAGATGGTGATCTGCATTTTAAACAATGGTAGTTCCAAGATACTCACCACCATGTGAAAAGCACTTTGAGATCTACATGTAAAAACAATATTTAGGGGCTAACTACTAGTATGTCATGATAAGTAAATAGCATGATGTACACAACCATGGTCTATTCTAATTTTTTTATTTATTTTCAGATGAAAAAGCAGGCAACCACATCCCCAGTCTAAATGACCAGCATGTTACACCATTTACACCTCGCTTCCTACCTTGGTCCCTGCCAGCCTGAGCTTGTTAGCCCCCAGTCCATGCTCCAAGGTCCATCTTTCCTGTCTGGCCTGTTGGGAATTGGGGGATGGGTGAGGCTGAGCATTATTTAGAGGGGATTCTGGTGGAATGCATTGATAGAGTTTATTAAATTTTTGCCATATTTATATTGCGGTCAGATTAGTATAATCTGAAGGTATTTGCTGGAGTCTTACTCCCTCTGATTTCCATTTATTGTGATTATTTATTTGTACTGTGGTTGCTGCTCGAAGCCTCAGCCATGCTACACCTCAAGTTTACAAATAAAGATGGTTACTGCCCCCAAAGAGCTTGCAATCTGTGATTGAATCAGGGCTGTATTGGACTCCCAAGTATGGCTAAATA
Source organism: Dermochelys coriacea (assembly GCF_009764565.3). Lineage (NCBI taxonomy): Eukaryota > Metazoa > Chordata > Testudines > Dermochelyidae > Dermochelys > Dermochelys coriacea. The sequence continues at coordinate 25,140,272 of NC_050077.1, forward strand.
ATAGAATAGAGTTGCCATCACATACATACCTTTTAACAATACGAGGAGGTTTTATTTCTATACAGTGTAATACTTCATATCCAAGCTACGGCCAGCAGGCATAACTCCTTTCCTAGTCAGGCATCAGTTTGTTTTTTTATAATCAGCAAAGGTTTCCTGAGTTGAGATAACATGATGGGGGGAAATGCCCGTCGTGAATAGGTTATTATCTACACCCCATCCGGCACCAGCCTTTGTAAATACCCTGCAAAATACCCTGCAATCATTTGAGAGAGTTTGGGATCCATTTCCACCCCAAAGGTGGGGACCCTATCATGCTCCAGAAGTCAGTCAATTGGACATGCATTTCATTCAGGAAATCATACTGTTAAGCATGTGCTTGTTAAAAGAAATGGCTGAGGTTAATACTGACTGACCATTTTGTTACGTAAGAATGGCCATACTGGGTTAGATCAATGGTTCATCTAGCCCAGTATCCTTTCCTCTGATGTTGGCGAGTGATGGACACTACAGACGAAATTAACAGAACAGGGCAATCATCAAGCGATCTATCCCCTGTAGTCCAGTCTCAGCTTCTGGCACTCTGACATTTATGGTCACCCAAAGCATGGGGTTGTGTTCCTGACCATCTTGGATAGTAACCGTTGATGGATCTATCCTCCATGAACTTATCTAATTCTTTTTTGAACCCAGTTAAACATTTGGCCTTCACAACATAACCTAAACAAGGAAGTACTACTTTACACAATGCACAGTCAACTTGTGTGAAGTAGTACTTCCTTGTTTAGTTTTAAACCTGCTGCCTATTAATTTCATTGGGTGACCCCTGCTTCATGAGTTAAGTGAAGGGGTAAATAACACTTCCTTATTCGTTTTCTCAACACCATGCAATGATTTTATAGATCTCTATCATATCCTCCCCTAGTAGCTTCTTTTCTAAACTGAATAATCTCTCCTCATCTGGAAGCTGTTCCCTATCCCTAATCATTTCTGTTGCCCTTCTTTGTAGCTTTTTCAATTCTAATATATCTTTTGAGATGGGGCAATCAGAAGTGAATGCAGTATTCAAGGTTTGGGCATACCCTGGCTTTATAGAGTGGCATTGTAATATCTTCTGTTTCATGATCTATACTTTTCTGAATGGTTCCCAACATTCTGTTAGCTTTTTTGGCTGCTGCTGCTCAGTGAGCAGATGTTTTCAGAGAAATGTCCACAATGACTCCTAGATCTCTTTCTTGAGTGGTAACAGCTAATTTAGATCCCATTATTTTGTATGTATAGTTGGGATTATGTTTTCCAATGTGAATTACACTTGGCATTTATCAACTTTGAATTTCATCTGCCATTTTCTTGCCCAGTCACCCAGTTTTCTGAGATCCCTTTAATTCTTCGCAGTGGAGTTTGGACTTAGCTATCTTGAGTAATTTTGTATCTGCCAATTTTGCCTCTTCACTGTTCATTTTTTATTTCTAAGAAGAACTTACTGAGACAGCACATTCCCTTTCTATCTAGGGTGGATCCCCTTGGCCTGAGGCTCAGTTCCATGCCTCAGGATGACTGATGCTCGAATCTAAACATAGACAAAAACCCTCAGTCTGGAAACCCACAAGAATGGGATTCCTTTGCGGGTTTTCAGCCCCTCCTGGTTTGGGTGGTATGGAAATACTTTGTGAATATTAATGCTGTACTTCTGCTTCTATTCTGGGCTGCTGCCAATTGGCACAAAGATATATCTACAAACCCCTTTCCTGATTCAAATTTTTTCCCAAGTTCCAGAGTATTTGGATCTGAGGTTTTGGTTTGTTCTATCTTACAGGTCAGGACCAGTCATAAAATTTAGATCCCAGTCTGATTTCAGCTCCTACAATGCAGACAGGAAGTCTGAGCCAGAGGTTTATTTCACATCCATTCCTCCTTTTGTACTTTGCATTTCCTGAGTTGCTTGTTTTTGTGAAGCTGAGAGAAAAGGCAGGTGAGAGAGGGGGAGGAACAGCATTAAGAGAAGCTTTCTTTAAAAAGATTATGAAATGAGGGGCAGTTTATCTTCAAGCCCACATCAGACAGAGTTGACTGTGACCAACAGTTGTTGGGGGATTTCTAGCCTTTTTACAATGAGATTTTTGGAATGAGTTAAAGTCGAGAACAAAAGTATGTTATAAAAGCTTGATCCTGTAACATGCTCCTGCCAAGAGCTACGGGCATCCAACTCCCACTGACGTCGATGCATTTTGAGAATGTTCATAACCTCTCAGGACTGAGTCTTTAAAAACTGTCTATTATGATGCCATGACTGACCATAAACATTTGACTGTAACACATCACCTGATTGACCATGGTCCTGATCTAAAGTCCATTGAAATGAATGGAATCCCAAGATCGCTGCAATCAATGGTTTTCCACTGACTTTAATGGCCTTGGAATCAGGTCTGCCCTCCTCTGTATTCCATTGTGATACGTGCAGCCAGGGAGCAAAACTACAGTTGATCATTAGAGCCGAAGTCTAGGCAACCATGGGAAGAGTTACTTTAATTTTCTTTGGAGCTTCCACTCGTAACTTAATTCATTTCCAAAGATGTAACATGTAATGTACAGGTATTTTAACATAACTGATCAGTAGCCACATCACACAATGCTATTTTTGTGTCACTTTCTGTTAAATCACTTCCGCTTGTATTGAAATGCAACATAACATGCTATAATGCATCATAAATTTTAAATACAAATACAGCACGTTTGCTCTGAAGATGTGCGGTATATTTGAGCAGCAAATATTTAATCAAAACTCTGCAGACCAAACAGCCAATGCTTCTTCACACTGGTGAACTAGTGCTGTGGTTTACCCACTAGTCATACTGACCTGATTATCTGAAGAGTCAGTCATGAATGAAGACTATATTGAACACAAAATGTGTATGTGAAATATGTTCCTTGTTGTCTGTTAATAAGCATTCAAATAAATACTATCATTACGCTAACAGGACTACTCATGTGAGCAAGTACTCAGCATGAGAAAGGGTTGTAGAACAAGCCCTTTAAATTTTAACCCGTTAATCACAGTGTAGCATGATTGCTTAAGACATACAGTTGGCTTGACAAGGGTGGTACTAATTTCTTTCCTTTTGTTTGAATTCAGGCTATAATGAAAAACAATGATACCATTGTACAATGAGGAGAACTTCAGGGCTCTATTCTTAGCCCTGTGTTAGGGGTGGCAGGTCTGTATAATTTTTGGTGGTGTCCAGAATGGGTCCAAGTCCCTCCACCCCCCCAAACCTACCACCTACACCTGCCTAAGTCTCTGGGAGGCAGTTTGTGTGCAGGCTCTGGGAGGGAGTTTGAATGCTGGGTGCAGGCTCTGGGCTGGGGCAGGGGTGCAGGAGGGAGTGAGGTGTGTGGGCTCTGGGAGGGACTTTGCATGCAGGAGGCGGTTCAGGCTCTGGGAGGGAGTTTGGGTGCGGGCTCTGGGCTGGGGCAGAGGTGCAGGAAAGGGTGAGGCGTGTGGCGTTTATCTTGGGTAGCTCCAGAGAGCAACCCGCACACCCCTCTGGCAGTGGTTCCTAGGTGAGGGGACCGGGGGGGGGTCTCCACGTGCTGCTGCCTGCAGGCTCCGCCCCTGCAGCTCCCATTGGCCCCAGTTCCCGGCCAACGGGAGCTGCAGAGTCAGTGCGAGAAGACCATCCCCACGGGGCCACAGGGACGTGCCGGCCGCTTCCAGGAGTGGTGTGGAGCGAGGGTGAGCAGGAAGCCGGCTTAGCCCCGCTGTGCTGCCAGTGGCGGTGGTCGGGGGCCCCGGGCCCTTTTAAATTACCCAGGGGTAGCAGGCAGGGCCGGGAGATGCTCCAGGGGAATCAAGCAGAGGCTATACGAGGGGCCAGGAGAGAGACCAGGCCCCAAACATTGGTGGAGCCAGGCCCGCAATATTCCTGGAGCATGAGCAACACAGGCCCATATAACTCACCACGCCTGGTGTTCTAGACCAGGGATATGTAGATAATATACAGATTAATGCCGCTATGCCAAGCAACATTTTAAAATGCAGTCTTAACGTTGTCAGATAGTTTGATGGATGTCTAATCTTGGAATTTGCTCAAACTCAGTCCTGATAATGAGATGGTTCTAAATATAAAGCATAACAGTTCAATCACTTTTTTTCCCCTCCCTTTTGATGGAAAGCCCATTGTTTCATTTTCTTTAGCTAAGAAGTCACATTTGAGCCTGTCATAGGGTGCAGACTCACCCGGCACCACCACCCGCCGGTCAGGTTGGTGTCTTGCCACCCCTGGCCCCTATGTCCCTCCCAGACCCTGGTATCCTTGTCTTGAGTGCTGCCACCTGGAAGTCTCCCAGGGGAACCCCCACTTACTATCCCTACGTCACCTCAGTCGAGGCTCCTGCCAGTCACCAGCTAGCCCCCTCTCCCTGGGGCAGACTGCAATATGAGCCACTCGTTGCCAGCAAGGCTAGGTTTGGACCTGCTGCCTCTGCCTACCCGTAGCTGCCCCCGCAACCTCTGTACCTACTAGACCTTACCAGGCCCTCAGCCTGGGTCTTTCCTATGCTGGAGCTCCCAGGCTCCCTCGGCCTTTCCCCAGCCCTGCTCCTAACTAGGTCCTTGGTTAAGCCCCTGCAGCCAGGCCCTTCTCTCTCTCTAAGCAGAGAGATACTCTGCTGAACTTCTGGCTCAAAGCCTTTATAGAGCCAGCTGGGCCCTGATTGGGGCATGGCCCCCAGCTGCCACCACTTCCCTCAATCAGCCAGGGTTTTGCTCCCTTCCCCAGCCCCAGCCCTCTGCAGGGCTTTTCCAACCCCTGCAGGGCTGGAGCGGGTGCTCACCCAGCTACAGAGCCACACTTACTTTCTCCAATGCACATGCATCATGTTATTAAGACATATTCCCATAATTGATTTCTTTCATGACAGGAAGTTGGATTTTCTTTGCATAGCAATAATGCACACACAACTAGTGCTCAATGCAGTAAAAATGAAGCGAACTAATAATCAGATAATGGAAGACGCATTCCTTTTTGCTGCAGTCTGATCTTAAAATGACTTGTCACATACTATTTCTTCCTGATGACATTACCACCACTCACTAGATGCTGTCTTTAGGTGATAAAAATGCAACTGCCAGGTTCCTAAATAAAGAAACCAAATATCCTGATAATTCTATAGCACTCTGCAACTGTTGCATTGGCTGCCAGTTAAAATAAATTTTATTTTGAGATACTTAGATAGTTTAAAGTACTCACACATCTGCAACCATCCCACACCCCTTCTGGACTTTTTTTTTCAGCAAGAGTATCTGAATTCTACAGAAGCAGGCGGAGAAGCAAACCAAGCAACTGTAGAGAAGGGAAGAGACAGAAACTGGTACCAACAAGGTCAGATAGTGTAGCAAAGTTAGGAGGCAATGCAAAATATCCATTGTACCATTGTGAAAAATTCCTTTAGTATACAGAGGTAGGAGCGGTCTTACAGTTCGCTGAAGAAAGGCAGGGCCACCAAAAGCATAAAGATACATGCAATGGCTCTCTTGCACATACTATAGGCTTTTTTCTCCAGCCTTTGTACTTGGACTTAGAAAAGAGGGATGAAAGTTTCCTCATCTAGTCTCACTGTAGGACTCAAGACACTGGGGACTGTAGGAATCAAGCCATTAATTGCTAAGGGGAGCTGAAGTTCCCAAAAGCAAGGAACCCAAAAGCACTTGCTTGTCTTGCTGTATTTAAGGCGGTTGTAGGGTGGCAGGCCTTTGGGAAATTGAGATAAAAAATCAGGTCCATGTTTTTACAACTTTATCGGCAAAAATATGCAGGTATTAGTGACCGGTTGAACATCCAACTATCCACTGGCATGAGCAGCCTAAATACTTTAGCCTTATTGACTGTGGAATCGTGGAATGCTAAGTTCTGAATACAAGGTATAATGTCCCTTTGGAAGAGCTAAATCATTAATTTTCTTTTACCCTTTCTCGTCTAGAGCACATCTTCTTCATAAAGCTGGCCCAGTCACTTGGTCTCTGTGACTCCCACCTGACCAATCTTGAAACACAGACCAAGAAGTTTAACAAATGTGCCAGTCAGAGGCTCAGATGAAAGCCCCCTGGTGCAATGAAGGTGAGGACCAGTATGCTCCAGGAGAGGTGGGAATATGAGGACATTGAATCACAGAAGGTGGACCAATGGCCCATTATTTGGGTCCTAAAGCATAAGCATTCATGGAAGGACCCAACAGACGATGATATATGCCTAGAGAGAGCAAAACTGGAGGAAACTGGTGGAGTTGCACAGTTGTTCTGATGTGCATATGGGTCATCGGACATGGATATAGGAGTGGAAGACTAATCAAACTATCTGAGAGACTATGACTCAATAGCTATTAATCTGAATCCCACTAGTGACACCATATGTTAGAGACCAACCAGCTGAGTCAGCTTTCTCTTTTTTGAATGAAATATTCTGGTTTGGCTGTGAAAATTCAACTAACCAGCAGTTTTGTTGAACTCTAAATCCAAGCAAATTATTATTGCCTTTTTATTTCCTACTCCATCTTTTAGGCCTGATGAATTATACATGACATTATTGTGAGTTTAGCAGACCTCAATATGAGGTAAGATATAGGGTGAGACTCTCAATATTTGTAGAGGGACTCACATGGGGTTAGCTTTTGCCATCTGCAGGATTTCTTTTGGTAAGTGGTTCAAAAGAAAAATCTCTAAGGAATCAAAAATAAAGAATAATGACAAAATAAGAAAAAAATAACTTCAAACAGCACAAATGGTCCAAAGAAGCATGAGGAAAAGAAAGAAGAAAAAAGAACACATGATTCCTCACTGAAATTCATACTAACATACTGAAATCTATGATAAATGTGGAGTTGTGATGAATGACTCAATGGAGTCATTTTAGTGAAAAATGTTAAATCCATTCCTAGCTGAATAGTACTGGAAAATATTTATCACTCCGCAGAGAGAGGTACAGGGTTTTATATAAATTTGCATGGAGTATTTCCCCACTATTAAAAAAATTTAAGTAGAACACATCAAGTTCCATATCATGTGTGCTCACCGATCTGCAGTCTGTTCTCTAGTCAATTTAATTTAGGGTTGCGTAATTTATTTATTTATTTATTTATTTTGCCCTACATGCTATAACTCATAGGGGTGTAAGTAATAGTAAATCCACCATTTTAGAATTGTAGAATCCCAAACATTGACATATTTATCCTCTGTAGGTATAATAAAAAAGTGTCATTTCTGCTTTGCAGAACATTTTCACTTTCTAAGTATACGATACGTATTTATAACACTATTCCTTCTGCTCACATCATTCACTGGATATGATAAACTCTCATTTAAAAACACACTACATGTGACTAGCCAGGGTGGCATTTTTGCACAGAATGACATTTTAACATTGATAGAGATATTTTGCAATGACTCACACTGTTCACATTGTTAGTCATGCCCCTTGTTATCCAACCTGGAAGGTACACTACTTGTTCTCTCCCCAGGGGATTCAATCATTTTCAGTTCCTGTATTGGTTATGATCATTCCTTATCATTAGGCTTGGAAGGATTAGATTTGTATCAGTAAATGTCGATATACATTGATTTCACCATACACATACAAACCAATTGAAAAATATTTCCATCAATCATAATCAAAATTTACAAATAGGCAGAGAAAGAAAAATGCTGATTGAGAACTTCCATTTTGATGTAAGGATATTTACTTTGTATATTTTGACGTGATGTTGACAATTTGTTTTTTAACAGTGATAAAGCTTTACCGTTTTACATCTCAGCTTCTACTGTAATTAAATAATTATCTGACCCCCACCCCCAATTTCCAACTCTGAAAATTTAAATTTAAATAAATTAAAAAATGCTTAAAAATAAACACTGCTGTTATCCATTGAAATTATTCAGAAAATAAAAATTTAATTTTTCTACATCTACTTATATTACCTACAAAAAAGTACATGTGCCCATGTAATAAACCCATATGCATTTCTAGAATTGAAACACTATGAGTGGCTGAAAAGTGCTCAGTGTGTGGTGGACTGAGCCTTCTCTCACTGAAATCAGTTTAAAAACTCCCTTTTATTGCAACAGAAGCAGTTGTAGATGAATTCTTAGAACTTTTGAAAACCACTACCTATATTATTATCATTTTATGTTAGAAATGTATTACCTGGATTTTCAAAGGAGCCTAAAGAAGTTAGATGCCCAATTCCTATTTAAAAATGCATAGAAGTTAAACATCCAACTCCCTTAGGCTGCTTTGAAAATCCCAGCCATAATGAATATCCAAGTACAATTTGTGTAAGAATCATAGAAAACAAATGTACATGAGTTTTGAGTCATCAAATGAAAGACTGATCCTCATGCTTAAAATAGATAAAGATGTTTTTATTTCTGTTTATGTTCTTAATTATGTGAAATAAAAATAATTGGAACTGGTCAAAAATAAGGGAAAAATGCAAGGATTCTAAACATTAATACTTGCCACTCTAGGCTTGTATTAAACTCCCAAGATTACAGCTTTTCTCTGACCTTGGATGAGTAGATGCTGCCACCACCCAAATGCAAAACCCCTTCGAGAACCCAGGAAGGTGCACTTGGGAATTCCTTCCTGTGAGGTACCCTCAAGCCCTTTCACACACACACCCCCCCTCCAGGGAAGAGCTAAGAAAGAAAAACAAAGGAAATCAACTGTTGCCACCAGCTAAATAAATAAGATGTGCATAAACCTCTTAGGACACAAAAATCCAGTTCTGTTCTTAAAAAAGATAAATTTTATTAAAAAGTAAAAGAAAGAAAATGCATCTGAAAACTCAGGCTATTGGGGAAAGGGAGAGTCCCAGAAGAAGGAGAGGTCCTGGGATGGCTAAAGATTTGTGTATGTCCAGGGATCATATCCAACCTTCTCCTTTGGAGTACAATGCAGCAGGTACTGTACTTCAGCAGGGCCAAACTGCAGAGGGATCGGTGTTGAGTGCAGTGGGTAGTGGGAGTCCACACTGCTGGACTGTGATGGGGGAGGAGTAGAATGCAGGGGTATAGACTGGAGCCAGGAGGTTGATAAGAGTGTGTTGGCAGTGTCTGAGGGGTACAAGGGAAAGAGTTTTGTGACAGCAGCTGCAGGGATGGACGCGCACAGAGCTGATCGGTTTGAAGACCGAGTATCACCTGGAGCGTGTCTGCTTCGTGCTACATAACCTTTAAAAGCCACTCCGTGGCTTCATTCTGGCAAGCCGCATTCTCCTTTTGGTCCTTCTTCTTGCTGTCCCACTGTTTCTCAGCGGCGGAGTGCACCATAACCTCACGCAGAAAGTCCTCCTTAGTTCTTCTTGGCTGCTTTCTAATTCTGCACAGCTGTTCAGCTGCCGATAACAAAGAGGGAGGCTGGGCTCCCAAGGTCATCTCTGTGAAGTTTAAATGCAACATTTTACAGAAGCAGTACTGTTTGCAACACAGACAACTCTGATTCAGTGATTTAAAACACAGCCAGTACTCACATACCTGTCACTAAATGGTGAGTAGCCACAGGGGCATGGTAAATCACTCTTCCCAGACCCTGCTATACACTGGGCATGTGGCTCTTGGGGAGAGCCAGCCTGATAATCCTTTCTGTCCCCACACTTTCCACAGAATGTGATCATTATGGAAGATATCTCGCTGCTGAAGGTGAGCAGGGAATCAAGGGAAGGCCTTCTCCAAGCCTGTGGCTTCCTCCCTGGCCCCTATGCACCTCATCTGTGTGCAGCAATGGTCCCCTCCACCCCCTGTGACAGCACAGTGGAACGGGAAACAAAGCAGCTCTGCCAAAGAACCTGTGGCAGCAGATTGTCCAGTATCTCCACAAGAGTTTCTTGGAGATCTCTGAGGGAGATTCCCATGAAGTGAAGGAGTCAATCAATATTCTGTTCCGCCACTCAGACTAGGCATGCAGTGGGAGACAAGCCTGCTTTTTGCAACCCTCCTGCCCCCAACAACTCGCTTCAACGATTCCCAAAATCAGATCCGCTTACCAGGAGCCTCCTCTCCTGTTTGCGCCTCGCCAATATCTGACTGCTATGTCTGGCTAGCCTCCTCCAGGGTAGAAAAGAGCTCCTGACTACATGCATCTATGACCTCCAAGTCATCCTCTGCCCCTGGGTCCTTCTCCCTCTCCACATCCTCATCCAAGATTTCCTCCTCCTGGCTCGGTCCACTCTCGACTGACACGTGAGCCACCGAAGTATACACAGTAGTCTTCGCAGTGGAGGTGGGGTCGCCACTGAGTATTGTGTCCATCTCTTGTAGAACTGGCAGCTCGTGGGCATAGCACTGGAGCGGCGGTTTGCCTCTCGTACCTTGTGGAAGGCGTTTCGCAGCTCCTTCACTTTGACCCTGCACTGCAATGTGTCCCAGTCATGGCCCCTTTCTGTCATTCATCGTGAAATCTGTCCATAGGTATCAAAATTCTTATGGCTGGAGCACAGCTGGGACTGGAAGCCTCTGCTCCCCAAATGCTGATGAGGTCCAACAGCTCGGCATTGCTCCAAGTGGGAGATTACATAAGAACGGCCCTACTGGGTCAGACCAAAGGTCCATCTAGCCCAGTATCCTGTCTTCTGACAATGGCCAGTGCCAGGTGCCCCAGAGGGAATGAACAGAACAGGTAATCATCAAGTGATCCATTCCCCATCTGTCATTCCCAGTTTCTGGCAAACAGAAGCTCGAGACACAAGTTCTGCCCATCCTGGATTGCCTGGTGTGTGGAGCAGGCATGGCCACCTCGAAAGATGCCCTGAGACCACTACATGCATCACCAAGCAGACAGGAAGGGGACTTTCAAAATTCCAAAGGAATTTATGGGGTGGGGCTGACAGTTGGTCACCTGAGAGCAGGGCAGTAGAGTTCAAACCGATGACCAGAGAAGTGAGAACAGGAATTATGGGACACCTCCCAGAGGCCAATCGCAACACTGTAATCGACCACAGTGTCTACACTGGCACTGCAGCACTGTAGCCCCAGCGCAGAAAGCTCTACGCCTCTCATTGGGGTGTTTTTTTTAAAGCGCTACAACTGCGCAGTTTCTGCACACTAAGTGGCTTGGCTGTGTGTACACCTCGGGAGTTACAGTGCAGAAAGCTGTTTTCCTGTGCAGAAAACTTGCCAGTGTAGTCAGGGCCTTAGCTCCAAATCAAGGAAAACTAACTGTGATAATGGATTCTTCACTGGCCACACCCATGCACAAACTACTTCAAGTTAACTATCTTCCTAATGCTGCCACTTTGCCTGTATCTGTCTATATATTGTTCTTCTCTGGTCCTCTGAATGAGGATGGGAGCACCCCAAAATGTGCACTACTTTAGAGGACTCTGCCATTCAGAATTTTTCATCTGAGTGAAAAATCTCAGAACAAAAAAAAAATCCATTGATTCCAGAGGAAAAAATCTGTGCTTTTTAAAACACACAGATTATTACACCTTATCCTGTGGCATGCACAAGTGGGATGTACAGCCTTTAATGAAGTGAGCTGTAGCTCACGAAAGCTTATGCTCAAATAAATGTTAGTTTCTAAGGTGCCACAAGTACTCCTTTTCTTTTTGCGAATACAGACTAATACGGCTGCTACTCTGAAACCTGCCTTTAACCTTATCCTTCTTCTGAAGCATCTCATTGATTTTTATTTGACTTCACAGGAAAAATCTGCTCCCAGACTTCACCTTGAAGCCTGAGAAGACATACAATTTTCAGTGCATCAGTGCATCCCCACTCCAGAAACCATCAAACAGCAGGTTATTTCGGAAATGGAGAGTGAGGAGGTGAGGAAGGGATGGGAGAAAGAGTAAAAGATGTCACCATCAGAGTCAAGTTTCCCAAAATCCAAATTACCCCCTGAGCTCCTCTGGACTAATCCACACAAATTTCCAGGCACTGTGAAACTCCATATAGATTTATTCCAGATGGTAGGGATGACCTTTTTTTAAGATGCATCTTTTAGATCATCTCCAAAAGAATCACAACATTTTCTCTCTTTTGCCTCTAGCTATTGTATTACATTGCCAATACAAATGATATGTCATTGGAGGTGCTGTCCATGAATATCTGTACCTTATTATATGTATCGTTCTTCTAGTTAGAATACATTTTTCAAACTCTGGCCATTACATACAGTGACTCTTGTCAGCTTGCTACCTACAGCAATATAAATCAACATGTTTGTAATTAAAACACTGTTCCACAGTCAGTACTAAAATATATGAGAGTTCCTACAATATATACAATGCCTTACCCACACGCTTTGTAATGTATATGTAATTGAACGGCATCTGGGGGGAAAGTGCAGCAATGGCTCTGCTAGTTAAGTAGTTTAACATTTGAACTGGGTAAGATCATTTCACACACAAACACAAAGCAGCAAAGTTGGCTTCTGATTATTTGTTTTTTCATCACATTTTTTAAAAAGTTGTTTCTTGAACCAAATCCTGCTGGCTTTCCACAGACAAGTAATTCCATTGTCTTCAGTGGGAGATCTCACCTAGAGAAGGCAAGCAGTACTTGGCCCCAGGCTCAGGGCAACATTTTGCATTGACTTGAACCGAAAACCTGAAAAGTGTCTCCTTTTACCATCATTGCTTTGCACAAAAGAAACATGTGCATTATCGTAGAAGTGAGATATTGCAGTTGAAAGGACAGATTTGCTCCCGAAGTTCTGAGTCCCCAATCAAGCAAAGCATCTGAGAACATTCAATGATTTTAACTGAAGTACTCACGTGCTTAATGTTAAGCATATGTTGAAGTGCCTTGCCGGATCAAGGCCTAGTTTTTTCCTGGCAAAACTCATTGGTTTCAGTGAGAGTTTTGCTTGCCTAAAGATTGAGTAAGGATTTTAGGATTTAGACTGTGATTTAGACAGAAAACAGACTCAGTATAGATGAATACACAAGCTGGTCCTTCAGTGTAACTGGTACCACAGCACACGTGATTTGAGAATAATGGTGAGTACAGCTTTGGCACCACGTTGGAATTTTATCAGAACAGAAATCAAAATTCTAACATAATGGTAATGGGTTTGGCAGACATTGAATAGTATCATTATTGCAAGGAACTGATTTGGGAGTAATGCCATTGACTTCAGTGGTAGCAAGATCAAGCCTTTAATCCAGTTTTTCACATGGTAAAAGAAAGACTGATCATTGATGGAGTGGAAACAAATTATCTATCTTGCAGTAAGGACTTGCATAAGAGAAACTGAAGATTTCCTGGACAGATGTCAGGATATGCTTCTACAGACACAATGTTCTGAAGATTCAGAGCAGGCTGCACTGCGGGGACGGGAGGACGGTGAAGAAATTTGGCAGCATGTGACCTCCAGAAGAAGAAAGGGGAGCGTCCATGTACCAGCAACGCAGATACAGGTAAGTAACCATTTTCATGTTCTTTCCACAGGTACTAATGTGGAGAGTGGACTAGATGACACATCTGAGGGAAGGGAACAGAAGGAGACTCCGTCGATTGGAAGGCATAAGATGCATTGTCCTAGGGTTGGGGGTTCCACGACTACCGCTCCCAAGAGAAGGAGGCGGGTGGTGGTGGTCGGGGACTCTCTCCTCAGGGGGACTGAGTCATCTATCTGCTACCCTGACTGGGAAAACCGAGAAGTCTGCTGCTTGCCAGGAGCTAGGATTCACAATGTGATGGAGAGACTGCCAAGACTCATCAAGCCCTCGGATCACTACCCCTTCCTGCCTCTCCACGTGGGTACCAATGATACTTCCAAGAATGACCTTGAGTGGATCACTGCAGACTATGTGGCTCTGGGAAGAAGGATAAAGGAGTTTGAGGTGCAAGTGGTGTTCTCATCCATCCTCCCCATGGAAGGAAAAGGCCTGGGTAGAGACCATCGAATCGTGGAAGCCAACGAATGGCTACACAGGTGGTGTCGGAGAGAAGGCTTTGGATTCTTTGACCATGGGATGGTGTTCCAAGAAGGAGGATTGCTAGGCAGAGACGGGCTCCACCTAACAAAGAGAAGGAAGAGCATCTTCGCAAGCAGGCTGGCTAACCTAGTGAGGAGGGCTTTAAACTAGGTTCACCGGGGGAAGGAGACCAAAGCCCTGAGGTAAGTGGGGAAGTGGGATACCGGGAGGAAGCATGAGCAGGAGCGTGTGAGAGGGCAGCACTCCTGCCTCATACTGAGAAAGAGGGATGATCAGTGAGTTATCTCAAGTGCCTATACACAAATGCAAGAAGCCTGGGAAACAAGCAGGGAGAACTGGAAGTCCTGGCACAGTCAAGGATTTATGATGTGATTGGAATAACAGAGACTTGGTGGGATAACTCACATGACTGGAGTACTGTCACGGATGGATATAAACTGTTCAGAAAGGACAGGCAGGACAGAAAAGGTGGGGGAGTTGCGCTATATGCAAGGGAGCAGTATGACTGCTCAGAGCTCAAGTATGAAACTGCAGAAAAACCAGAGAATCTCTGGATTAAGTTTAAAAGTGTGAGCAACAAAGGTGATGTCGTGGTGGGAGTCTGCTATAGACCACCGGACCAGGGGGATGAGGTGGACAAGGCTTTCTTCCGGCAACTCACAGAAGTTACTAGATCACAGGCCCTGGTTCTCCTGGGAGACTTCAGTCACCCTGATATCTGCTGGGAGAGCAATACAGCAGTGCACAGACAATCCAGGAAGTTTTTGGAAAGTGTAGGAGACAATTTCCTGGTGCAAGTGCTGGAGAAACCAGCTAGGGGCAGAGCTCTTCTTGACCTGCTGGCACAAACCAGGAAGAATTAGCAGGGGAAGCAAAAGTGGATGGGAACCTGGGAGGCAGTGACCATGAGATGGTCGAGTTCAGGATCCTGACACAGGGAAGAAAGGAGAGCAGCAGAATACAGATCCTGGACTTCAGAAAAGCAGACTCTGACTCCCTCAGGGAGCTGATGGGCAGGATCCCCTGGGAGAATAACATGAGGGGGAAGGGAGTCCAGGAGAGTTGGCTGTATTTTAAAGAATCCTTATTGAGGTTACAGGGACAAACCATCCCAATGTGTACAAAGAATAGCAAATATGGCAGGCAACCAGCTTGGCTTAACAGTGAAATCCTTGCTGATCTTAAACACAAAAAAGAAGCTTACAAGAAGTGGAAGATTGGACAAATGACCAGGGAAGAGTATAAAAATATTGCTCGGGCATGCAGGAGTGAAATCAGGAAGGCCAAATCACACCTGGAGTTGCAGCTAGCAAGAGATGATAAGAGTAACAAGAAGGGTTTCTTCAGGTATGTTAGCAACAAGAAGAAAGTCAAGGAAAGTGTGGGCCCCTTACTGAATGAGGGAGGCAACCTAGTGACAGAGGATGTGGAAAAAGCTAATGTACTCAATGCTTTTTTTGCCTCTGTCTTCACGAACAAGGTCAGCTCCCAGACAACTGCACTAGGCAGCACAGCATGGGGAGGAGGTGACCAGCCCTCTGTGGAGAAAGAAGTGGTTCAGGACTATTTAGAAAAGCTGATGAGCACAAGTCCATGGGACCGGATGCGCTGCATCTGAGAGTGCTAAAGGAGTTGGAGGATGTGATTGCAGAGCCATTGGCCATTATCTTTGAAAATTCATGGTGATCAGGGAAGTCCCATAAAAGCTAATGTAGTGCCATCTTTAAAAAAGGGAAGAAGGAGGATCCTGGGAACTACAGGCCAGTCAGCCTCACCTCAGTCCCTGGAAAAATCATGGAGCAGGTCCTCAAGGAATCAATTCTGAAGCACTTAGAGGAGAGGAAAGTAATCAGGAACAGTCAGCATGGATTCACCAAGGGCAAGTCATGCCTGACTAATCTAATTGCTTTCTATGACAAGATAACTGGCTCTGTGGATATGGGAAAGCAGTGGACGTGTTGTTCCTTGACTTTAACAAAGTTTTTGACATGGTCTCCCACAGTATTCTTGCCAGCAAGTTAAAGAAATATGGACTTGATGAATGGTCTATAAGATGGATAGAAAGTTGGCTAGATTGTCGGGCTCAACGGGTAGTGATCAATGGCTCCATGTCTAGCTGGCAGCCGGTATCAAGTGGAGTGCCGCAAGGGTCGATCCTCAGGCCAGTTTTGTTCAATATCTTCATAAATGATCTGGAGGATGGTGTGGATTACACCCTCAGCAAGTTTGCAGATGACACTAAACTGGGAGGAGAGGTAGACACGCTGAAGGGTAGGGATAGGATACAGAGAGCCCTAGACAAATTAGAAGATTGGGCAAAAAGAAATCTGATGAGGTTCAACAAGTACAAGTGCAGAGTCCTGCACTTAGGATGGAAGAATCCCACGCACCGCTACAGACTAGGGACCGAATGGCTCGGCAGCAGTTCTGCAGAAAAGGAACTAGGGGTTACAGTGGACGAGAAGCTGGATATGAGTCAACAGTGTGCCCTTTTTGCCAAGAAGGCCAATGGCATTTTGGGATGTATAAGTAGGGGCATTGCCAGCAGATCGAGGGACGTGATCGTTCCCCTCTATTCGACATTGGTGGGGCCTCATCTGGAGTACTGTGTCCAGTTTTGGGCCCCACACTACAAGAAGGATGTGGAAAAATTGGAAAGAGTCCAGCGGAGGGCAACAAAAATGATTAGGGGACTGGAATACATGACTTATGAGGAGAGGGTGAGGGAACTGGGATTGTTTAGTCTGCAGACGAGAAGAATGAGGGGGGATTTGATAGCTGCTTTCAACTACCTGAAAGGGGGTTCCAAAGAGGATGGATCTAGACTGTTCTCAGTGGTAGCAGATGACAGAACAAGGAGTAATGGTCTCAAGTTGCAGCGGGGGAGGTTTAGGTTGGATATTAGGAAAAGCTTTTTCACTAAGAGGGTGGTGAAACATTGGAATGCGTTACTTATCTTCCTTAGAAGTTTTTAAGGTCAGGCTTGACAAAGCCCTGGCTGGGATGATTTAGTTGGGGATTGGTCCTGCTTTGAGCAGGGGGTTGGACTAGATGACCTCCTAAGGTCCTTTCCAACCCTGATATTCTATGATTCTATGACTTGAAGGAGGGGTAGAGGAGTAAGAATTTATTACTCTGTATATTGACCCTTATGTTTCTTAAAATAATACAAGTGTGACAAGAAACAACAAACATGTATTTCCTTAGCTCAGTAATAACCCTTGGAACAACTCAATCTATAGTACAAAAGAAAACCAAAGCAAATTAAAGAGAGGTTAGAAATCGAACAGAGAGAGGGCAGTCAGGTAGGTGAAATGCTTGCATCTTGAGGCATCCAAGGAGCCTGAGTCCTGACCATCTAATGCCATTTTGGCTTTGACTGGTCACTGGATTCAGAAACCATGTACCTTCCTTCGAGACGGACTAATATAAATGTAGCCACATTTGCTCTACTGACTGAGGGAAAAAAAACCTTCCATGTTTTGCTCTTCTTTGAAGATTTTGATATGCTCATTTCCCAGAGGCTTTTGGTATTTGTCCATTCTTTTCTTCTGCCTCTCTCCCCGGCATGGTAATGAAGGAAGACTAAAATGTGATCTCCAGGGCCCATCTGCTCTCCCTTTTCAATGTTAATTTATACAATTTAGCTTGCTGGCATTTTCCTTATCTAACCCTGTGCTCTCCTTTCCTTCTTAGGGTCACATACCTCTGTAGTGTCTTTTCTATTTACAGCAGCATATGCTACATAACTAAACAGAATAGAAAAATAAATATAAATAGCAATGGTGTGCTGAGTGAGTGATCATCAGGAGCCTGAACGCACTCCCATTGTAGTCTGGTGTGCATTTTATCCCTGTTACATTTATATAGACTCAACCAAAGCAGGGCTCTTGCTTGTCATCTATCTAGTAAGGCTCAGTCCTGCAGTGACCACATATACAAACCTCATGTTCATTTGACTGGGCATTGCATACTGATAAGGGATGCAAGACTGTGCTACAGTTAAGAGGGAAGCAATTAAAGGAGAGTAAAGCTATGAGAAAGGAAATGAAGGAGCCATTAGCAGAATGAAAAGAACAGTGTTTAAAGGTTTGAAACTCAATCTAATAATTTTTAAATAATCATTATATAGTGAAAGCCAAGGAAAACAAACTGGTCCCTCATGTCTCCAGAGCTCTCTTTCCTGTCCATTGACTTCAACTGGAAGTAAGCATGACCAGTCAACATGGATTCCCAAGGACAAGTTATGCCTGACCAACCTGATTGCCTTCTATGATGAGTTAACTGGCTCTGTGGACATGGGGAAAGCGGTGGACGTGATATACCTTGACTTTAGCAAAGCTATTGTTACAGTCTCTCACAGAATTCTTGCCAGCAAGTTAAAAAAATATCAATTGGATGAATGGACTACAAGGTGGATAGAAATCTCGCTAGATCATCAGGCTCCGTGGGTAGTGATCAACGGCTCGATGTCTAGTAGGCAGCCAGTATCAAGCAGAATTCCCCAGGGGCTGGTCCTGGGGCTAGTTGTGTTCAACATCTTTATTAATGATCCGAATGATGGGATGGATTGCACCCTGAGCAAGTTCACAGATGACACTAAACTGGGGGAGAGGTAGATACACTGGAGGGTAGAGATAGGGGGCAGAGTGACCTAAACAAATCAGAGGATTGGGCTAAAAGAAATCTGATGAGGTTCAACAAGGATTAGTGCAGAGTCCTGCACTTAGGACAGAAGAATCCCATGCACTGCTACAGGCTGGTAACAAACTGGCTAAGAGGCAGTTCTGCAGAAAAGGACCTGGGGATTACAGTTGACAAGAAGCTGGACATGAGTGCCCTTGTTGCCAAGAAGGCTAATGGCATATTGGGCTGAATTAGTAGGAGCATTTCCAGCAGATCGAGGGAAGTGATTATTCTCCTCTATTCGGCACTGGTGAGGCCACATCTGTAGTATTATATTCAGTTCCCCCACACACACACACTACAGAAAGGATGTGGACAAATTGGAGAATCCAGCAGAGGGCAATGAAAATTATTAGGGGGTTGGGGCACAGGACTTATGAGGAGAGGCTGAGGAAACTGGGTTTGTTTAGTCTGCAGAAGAGAAGAGTGAGGGGGAATTTGATAACAGCCTTTAACTACCTACCTGAAGGAGGGTTCCAAAGAGGATGGATCAGTGATGGCAGATAACAGAACAAGGAGCAATGCTCTCAAGTTGCAGTAGGGGAGATCTAGGTTGGATATTAGGAAAAACTATTTTACTAGGAGGGTGGTAAAGCACTGGAATGGGTTACCTAGGGAGGTGGTGGAATCTCCATTTTAAGAGGTTTTTGACAAAGCCCTGGCTGGGATAATTTGAGCAGGGTGTTGGACTAGATGACCTCCTGAGGTCTCTTCCAACCCTAATCTTCTATGATTCTGTGTTATGATTAAAGTTAAACATGTGCTTAAGTGCTCTGTTGAATAGAGACAGACAATCATAAGTTCAGCTGTTTCCCTAAATCAGGACTTTTATGGGCAAGAAAGCTGGTACTTCCCCTCAGAAAGAACAAGTACATCAGCTTTGTGACATGCTGTTGTGACAGGTTGGACCCCTCTTTTGGGGTGTCACCTGATGTTCTGGGGTCCCACTGAGCCTACCTATCCCACCAGCCTGGGTTCTCCTTACTCTGTGCTGCTGTGACAGGCTCTTAAGCCCCCCTCCAGGATACACAGAGGTAGGGGCATACCCAGCTGTAGAATTACACTGAGTCTGCAATCAGCTCTGTATGGGAGCACTAAGCTCGGGGAATTGCCCAGCACTCTCGTGCACACACCCTCTGGAGTGTAAACCCAAAATTATATTGTCTTGCACTGTGTAGAGATCTATGCAGCATAAGCTCAAGAAATTGCTCCCTCCCTCAATGTGGAGGAAGATATGCACAGCTTCCCCCATTATGAATTACACAAACTGGGTTTTGGAATAAACAAAAAAACAAGCTTATTAACTACAAAAGGTAAATGTTAAGTGATTATAAGGGATAGCTAACAGATCAAAGCAGATTACTGAGCAAATAAAACAAAACACGCAAACTAAGCTTAATACAAGCAATACTGGCTACAAAGAATCATTTCTCACCCTAAATGTTGTTTCAAGCAGATTGAAGAGTTTTTGGAAGGCAAACTGCACTGCTTGCTGCTTAAATCTCCAGTGATTCATTTACAGTCTGACGTTTCTCACCTGGGCTCAGCCCCTCCCACCGCCCAGCTTAGTTCCTTTGTTTCTTCAGATGTTTTCAGCAGTACTCTTCTTTCCTGGGCAGGGAGACAGTGGACAAGAGCCATGATTAACTCAGTCCCCAGCCTTAAATAGAATTTGCATATGGCAGGAATCCTTTGTTTCCCATCCCATGGAAAAATACCAGCATTTTAAGATTGTATCCTGTACCAGGTGACATGATTACATGATCCTACAGTGTCAAAGCAACATTCCAGGAAACTTCTTAGGAATTAAGGAGATGAGTAACTTCAAAGTCCTATTGTCCTTCCTAATGGTCCATCCAGGCTTAATACATACTGTCTGGTAGGCGTTGCCCAAGTATACACACAGTTGTAATTGTTACATAGTCAATATTCCTAACTTCAGATACAGAAATGATACATGCATACAAATTGGATAATCACATTTAATAAATCATAACCTTTCCAATGATACCTCATATGACCCATCTTACTTATGTCATATTCATATCATAAGCATATCTCTATGAAGAGTATGGGGCATAGGGTCATAGAATCCTAGAATATCAGGATTGGAATGGACCTCAGGAGGTCATCTAGTCCAACCTCTGCTCAAAGCAGGACCAATCCCCAATTTTTACTCCACATCCCTAAATGGCCCCCTCAAGGATTGAACTCAGAACCCTGGGTTTAGCAGGCCAATGCTCAAACCACTGAGCTACAAAGCCCAGGAATTATAAGTACTTCATCATCTCCTACACCTAGGTTTCCCATATGGTAGTGTGATGTACTGCTGTATGACATGGATCTGGTTTCTCTACTGTATTTTCTGTAAATTAAATCTACAGAACTGTACGGCTGAAATTTAGGCTTTGTTGAATAAGCCCTCTAGGTGTTCTATGAATGTTGGCCATGACCTCCAATTACTCACGAGGCTTGTGATGGGCTGTTCAGAGCTGAAAAGATTGAAAAATACCCCAACTCTGCTTCTGAAGTTGTAATCTTCAGTGCTTAAGCACAGTGAAGCAATCAGATAATAGCCACGCAGTCACCAGAGAGCACCAAGTGCAGGCCCTGTGATATAAGAAACTGACATTAATGTCAGCATGGAAGCAGCATTTGAAGAATCCCCAACAAAAGGAAGTCATTATGGGTGTCTTTCTCTTCTTTGCCATCAGGGGGATTGTATTAGTGCAGCAGAGAGGAGAATTGCACCCTGTGCTTAATATATTCCCATACTCTTGCACCTCAAAAGGTTTGGAGGCTCCATCCAAACATTCTGGGGCCAGATCCTCAGCTGCTGTAAACTGGTGCAGCTCCATTCCAAATGGCCCTCATGTTTATGTGAAGTTTATTCATAAACACAAGCTTGGCAGTTTTGTGTGTGCGCACTCACACACAATTTCAATGATAATATCAATGCTCATTTTACATTTTTTTAATTTTTACCTATTTCACTTGCACAGTTGTAGGGAATTATGGAGGAGGCAGGTCAGACAATAATTATTTAATAACAGCACACATTGAGATTCAGAAAGTTAAAGCTTTGGGAATGTTGCATAATTTTCTGCAGTTCCAACCCCGCTACCACCAGAGCCAGCTGTTTTAGCAGAGCTGTAAATACCTACTTCATGCAGCATTCATTACAACAGGTGTTACACACATTCAGATGGGACTCTAATATGTTTTCAAGCAGTGTTTTTCTTCTTTGCCTGTCTGTAAATTTCTATTATCTTTGATGGAAATATTTTTTCATCAGTGTGTCTGTATATGGTGAAATCAACATTTACTGACATTTACCAACAAAAATTTAATCTTTCCAAGCCTACATGTATATCTGAATATCATTAGTGTAGAAATAATCCTGGGCATTTTCATAGCTTCACAGAATCTGGGGTCAGAAGGGACTATTATGATTGTGTAGTCTAACCTGAACAACACAGCCATGGAATTTTATCCACTGACACCTGTATTGAGTCTCTTTAATGAGAACTGATTTCTTGCAATGGTCATTTTTGATAATTCCAAGGCCATACTGGAAACTGAATACCACCGGACCCTCTGGCCATCCATTTTGCCATCCCACTACTCGGGGAATTGACCCAGAGTATTAATTTTCACATACCAAACTGAGTTTCTTATAGACAGAAGGAAGGCTACTAAATAGGGTGACATGAAAATGTGGCTAAAGTGACCATCTTCATGTATACAAAAAAGAAATTTGTGATTATTCTAAACAGATCACTGGCATCTTTCCGTGTTTTTCTACATATGATGTGAAAAGCCAGATTTAATCTTATATCTTCTAATATTAGTATTTGAATAACTGGTTATAATAATGGATTTATGAACTTCAGCAGGTTTCATCCAAACACTTTTCACTCTAATTAATAACAAAACTTTGCAATTGGAGCCTGATCCTGCAACCTTTACTCAGAGGAGTAATCATTACAGAAATAATATTGCTGAAGTCATGGGGACTAGCTGTATTAGCAAAGCCCATTCCATCCAAGGAACTCAAAACAGTTGAAATTCACCTCTCAGCTGAGGGCCCCTACAAGATCCTGTGGAACAATGAGACCTTCTGAAGCCCTTAAACCTGGCTGTAAAGGGAAGCCTAAGACTTCGTGTAAGGCCTCTGCACTGTTGTATATTTCACCCATTAGAGATAGGGCAGTATTATCAACCCTCCTTTTGAAGAAGAGAAATCAGGGTCACAGAAAAAGTTAAGTGACTATTCCAAAGACACACAGCAAATCTGTGGTAGAAGTAGGAACAGAATGTAGATCTCCTCAATGTAGATCCCATGCTTGTGATCATTAAAGCCCAGATTCAGGAAAGCATCAGTTTTCAGGAAGGACACTTAAATAGACACCTAATTTTAAGCATGTATTCATGTCCCATTGAAGTCAAAGTTAAGTATGTGCTTTCCTGAATGAGGTCTTAGACCTAATTTCCTCTCTATTAAGCTTTACCTCTCTGAGGTAAGTATTAGTGTTATATTATTAATACTATAACCATTTTTCATATATGCGAATTGAGGTACAGAGAAGTTAAATGATACAAGAGAAGTTAAATATCTGATACAAATAATTTTGTCAAATGTATTTATTATTATTTGTGTAAATGAAGCCAACAATAAAAGGGAGGCTTAAGACTATTTCTTAACCAGGAGTTTTCTGGCATTTGCTAAAATTCTTTATGACAGAAATAAAGACATGTTACTAAAATACTTTGTGTTTCCGGAAATCTATCACAGTCTATAAATGTCTCCCAAAATAATGCTGATAGCATTCTGATGATGCCAATGCATATAAACACAACGTTTGCTCCCTGTCTTGATACTAACCAGGGAAGCTGTTTGGATTGTCAAGAATGACATTCACCCCTAAAGGAAGGAATCTGACTTCCATCTGTTTTTTCCCCCCAATGTGCCTCTAGCCTCTGAATTTTTGAAGTATAATTTTCTTTTGAAGTAAACCTTATTTAACCTTCCTTCCAAGTTTCGAATATTCATGCAAAACATCATAAAAATACTTAGGAAAGGATTAGAATGCTTTGGAAATGAGAGTTCATCCTTTCTCCTCCAATGAGAGATCTGCCGGGCAATAAGTTCATGTTTTATATTTTATTATCCCCTCTATAACCAATTCATTTCCAGCTAACATGAACTTCCTAACCTCTTCCTTTATCCTATGACATCACAGGCCAATTTGCTTGCCATCCATACTCTTTCAACAAGTTGGCCACTTTTCAGGGGAAACATGCACCTTGTATTTACATTTGTGATTCATTTATTTACAGATCACTTTCTCTGGTAAAATTGTGTGGCACAGGATTGCCAACAAACAGGGAGCTCCTCCAGGCAATATTCTTATGGTATTGACATTCTGACACCCCAAGTCATTTGCATGCTTTTCCCAGGGCTCTGGTGTGTTGAAAACGGTTCTGCTATCAGCCAGAGACATTCATAAGAACTGAGCCTCCTTTTAATCCTCCATTCAGGAATTTGTACCCCAGTAATTGTGAACACAAACACAACTGTAAGGAGGATTTTGTGACACAATCAGTGATAAATACATATTTAATTTTATTAGTCTAAAATTTTATTAGTCTAATGATCAAAAGTGACTTGGGCTGATCAACTTCAGATAACTTACAGAAAGTGTTGAGTGTCTTTCCTCTGACAATCAGGACCCTTTAAACTGCATATAATAGGATACCCAAAAACTGATGCACTTAAATCATTAGCCACATATAGGCTGTAGTTTTCATCCATAGACTTCAAGGCACTTAAAGGTAAGCCAGTGCATAGGAACTTTTCCAGAACACGTTAACAACAGTATTATTACTAGCAGAAATTTTAGTACTCTTACTCTGCAGGATGTTCATAACATTTGCCTTGTGGACAGATGTTGCCATTTTGTGAATAGATACCAGGCCATACAAATACACTAATTGATGTAGGCAATCTTGAAAATGTATACTGCATGCATCTGAACATCTAAGAATCCTCAGCCTTCATATAGAACCATATACTTATCAGTTAGATCTAAGAGAGATTTGTCTAATAGAGTTTAAAAGCTCAAATCGTACAAGGTGCAGATCTCCTTTGAGTGCCATTGTCAGCAACAGATGAGAGTGCTTAGCCCCTCACAAGCCTGGGCCTTACAACACAGATGCACCAGCCCATCTAATTCCACTGGAAAAATCACTCAAAATGCACTTACAAAATTCTCAAATGGATTTGGGGACATGAACAAACACATGCCCACTAGAACATGGACCAAGGAATCACCACCAGACTTTGTTAATCTTCTTTGAGACTACCAGGACTCTAACAATCTGTCCTTCCAGCACTGTTAAAAGTACAACAAAGCAAGAACTCCTGACAACCCAACCACGCAGGCATCAGATGGACTGATGCATATTTGGCAGTTGCACACAGCCCACCTAGCCTAGTAAATGCACTGTTGTTTGTTGACTTTCTATTAATTGTGAGCCTGAATACATCCATCAGATTTGAATGGCAATCTTAAGAGGTTAAACATTGTGCCATACTTTGGCAGAAAATCAGTGAGGATCAGAAAACTTTTTGGCATAAAATAACTCTCTCCTGTGAATCTGCTTTCATTTCTAAAACTGATGTTGACTCTAACATATCTTGGGGTTTTGAAATGATATTTTTAATAAGTCCATGCCATCTTACACTTCTGGATTGTGGTCATGACTAGAAACAAAGTGTTTGTCATTTCCAGAGAAATCTGTTCTCGTTAATATAAAAATTGCCATATTGGATCAGACCTATGGTTTATCTAGTACAGAAACCCATCTCCAACAGAAGACTTTTCAGATGCTTCTGAGGAATATTCAAGAACATTCAGATTTGACAATTTTGGAATGATCAGCCTGAGGGGAAATGTCACCCTAACCGCATGGGGTTAGTTAGTGGTTGGTTTATTTTCTGAAACATAATAGGTCTGATCTATATTCACTGAAGCCAATGGGGCTCTTTCCATTGACTTCAATGGACTTTGGATCAGTTCTAGTAAGAGTTAAAACCAAATTTTGCAGGTGCAAGAATTCTGGAGCTTCCATAAGTATTAATATTTTGGATCGTTATCAGAACACCCTGAACTGAGGTGACTTAAGGTTTGCCTATCACCAGATGCAGATAGGGGAAGATTATGGTAGGGCCTTGAATTTGATAAATTAAGCCAATGAAGAGATAGAAGGAGAGTTATATATCCAGAGTGGAGGAATGGGAAAATGACTTTAGCAGGGCATTTTAGATGGACGGGGGAGGAAGAGGAGATATCAGAGAGGACAGTTGCACTACTCAAAGACAGAGACAATACAGCTGTGGGCAAGAGGTCAGGTGTGGGGGCAGTGAGAAAAAGGCACATTTTAGGGATATGAAAGAGGGCCAGATAACACAATTTAGCAAGAGAGCAGCTATTGTGGGTGAGGGAGGACACAGAAAAGTCAAGGTCAAAAGGTCAATACCAAGTTAGTGAGACTACAGGAGGAGAAAGACAACTCCACCGATGAGAAAGAAGGGAGGTGACAGAGGAAAGACAGGAAGCTCAGTGCTAAAGACTAAGGCTATGTCTACACTACCACTTATGTTGGCAAAACTTGTGTCACTCAGGGAGTGAATATTCCACCCCCCAAACAACACAAATTACGCCGGCACGTGCATTAGTGTGCACAGCGCTATGTCGGTGGGAAAGCTTCTCTTGCTGACATAGCTAATGCTGCTCGTTGGAGCTGGATTAATTAAGTCGATGGAGAGCTCTCTCCCATAGGCATAGAGCAGCTACACAGGAGATCTTACAGCAGTGCAGCAGCATCAGTAGAAGGGCGCAGCTGTAAGCTCTCTAGTGTAAACATGACCTGTGTTTGAGGTGCTGGTCTGATGCACAGAAAGAGATGCCTGAGAAACATTTAGAGACTGACAGAAGGGAAAGGGCAGGCGTTGAGGTAAATGGGGGAGGGGAGAAGCCACCATGGCACTCAGTGCAAAAGAGGAGTCAGTATGAGTAAGGGTGGTAAAACAAGGCCCTATATTTGACTGTCCCAGCTAATGGGTATTAAACAGATAAGAGGATAATAGTATGTAGGGCTCATAAACTTTATCAGCCAACTGGTTTATTTGCCACAACACATATCGCATCATGACTACCATGGTTTTCAATTCACAGTATGTATTTCAGATAATCTTTTAATGAACTTGGTAATTACCACAGCATCACCAAATTTTGTTTGGAGATCCCTAGAATTCTTAGACAATTTAAAAATACCATAAATTGTGGGGGATGAGGACTGAGGGAAATCAGTCCTCTTTTTATGTACCTTAACCAAGCATTTCTCAATTTGGGGTCCTCGGACCCCTAAGGGTTCTCAAGGGTACTCCAGGGGATCCATGGGCCTCACAAAGAAACTCCTCCCCCTCCCTCCCAACACACCAGGGAACAGGCTTCCTACGTGCCCTGGCTCCATGCCACTCCTGAAAGTGGCCAGCATGTCCCTGCGGCCCCAGGGGGGGGAGAGCCAAGGGGAGTCTCCATGCACTGCCTCCACAGCTCCCATTGGCCGGGAACTGTGGGCGGTGCCCGTGGGCAGAGCAGCGTGCTGAGATCTCCTGCCCTGCCCTGCCCCTGCCTAGGAGCCACTGCCAGAGGGATGTGCCGGTAGCTTTGGGAGCCACCCGAGGTAAATGACACACCTCTCACCCCCTCCTACACTACAAACCCTTGCCCCAGCCCAGAGCCCACATCCCCTCCCACACTCACTCTCCCTCCCAGAGCTCGCACCCAGTCCTGCACCCCAACTCCCTGCCCCAGCCTGGTGAAAATGAATGAGAGTAGGAGAGGGAGGGGAGATGGAGTGAGCGGGGGCAGGACTTTGGAGAATGGGCAGGGAAGGGAAGGGGGCATGGCAAGGGCTGAGCGGGGGTGCCTTGGGGGTCCCCAAAATATTTTAAATCAAAATGGGAGTCCTTGGGTTGCTAAAGTTTGAGAACCACTGCCTTAACAGGTTTGTATACTTATTCTTCATCTTATATTGCTATCAGGGCATAGTAAAGGTGGTGATTCAGTTCTACAGTCCTCATGCAGCAGCAGCCAATTTACAGTGACACCTGATGCCTCCTGCCTGTTGCTTCCAATTAATACAAGATACCGTTGAGCAGGGCTGTCGGAATCATGGTGCCGGTGCTGCAAACAAACTTGTGAAGATGTGAGGATACATTGTTTGATTTGTCTGCACATTCTTGCTGTAAGCAAAACAATGGCACCTACTCCTTTTGGGTTAACTATGTGGTAAACTGATACCTTGTAACACTGCACCTGAAATATGTCACTGTATCCTTTAGGCTAAAACATCAAAAGATCATGTGGCAATGTAACTTAAAGGTAAAACCATGTGATATATCACATGGCAACATGGTCCTTCCTCTCAGGAGAGTAACTAAGAGATCGTTCTTGAAATGCAAATATCCACGATGATTGGAGATCATTTGGATAAGCAAAATGGGGCATGGTCTCACTCACTAGTTTTCCAGAGATTTCTGGACCGTAAACTCCTGACATGACCAGAACAGAGATAATGTTTTTTGAAGGTGTCTTTGGAATTACAAATGCTGGAACAACAGGGAATTGTTGATATAATAACTGATCTCTGGAAAGAGGAATAAAGTAGTCGCTGAGAGGGATGCTTTGGCAGAAAGCTTGGCCAGAATTAATTAAATGAAACCTTCCTTTCCTTTCCCTTTCTCCCTCTCCCCATTCTGCAATCCTTATCAGTTCACACCTGCAAATACAGTTTCTGACATTTAATTTTACTTATTGCCATGAAGACATTTGTAAAGAACTCCATGTGAAGTATGCAGGAGGGGTTATTTAGGGTGGCAGCGTTCAATGTTATTCATTTGTTTGCACTGTTGCTGTAGCATGTTGGTCCCAGGATATTAGAGAAGCAAGGTGGATGAGGTAATATCTTGTATTGGATCAAGAAACAACAACAGAAGCTGTTCCAATGAAAAATATTATGTCACCCACCTTATGTCTCCAATGTTATGGCTCTTAAATTTTCAAAAAAATTAATTGCTTTTTTGACAGAAGAAAAAACCTGGGACAAATAGCAGCCATGTGCAGGGGTAGGATGTTTTTGGTGGAATCTATTATACATCATGGGTACAGCAGACATTTTGCTTACCCAAATTATCTCCAATCCCCATGGATATTTGCATTTCAAGAACTCTCTCTTCTCCCAACCAAAGAGATACCTCCTGTGAGCACATCAGGGCTGGAGACAAACTGGAATGGTTTGTTGGCTAAACAGCAGAGTAACTCCTAGAACAGCCTCTTTCTAAAATCATTGTATAATTTTAAGGAATATTAGCCAAACATACTTCCATCCTCTACTCTGAGTGCCAAAAGAGAAGTTCAGTTGGTTTCCAAGACGTATAAATGCACCTAGTGAGTAGCCATGGTTTGGGCCATTTCTAATTATGTGCAAGCTGGATTTTAATTATTAAAATGTTGGCCCTTCATTCCAGTCCAGTCCCGGGACAGTTACAGGGTGGGATTTTCAAAAGCACAAAGCACTGGTCTAACTCTGCTCTCATTGAGCTCAATGGTAAAACTTCAGTGGGAACACAGTGAGGCTGATACTGTTAGAGCTTCAAAATCCCTCCTATAGTTTCCTCTACTGTTGCACATTTGCAAACAGCAAAAATACCGTGGAAGTCAATTTAATTGATGGTATTATAATTCACAAGATGCTCAACCTGTGTACATTTAAAGAAAATAAGGGCTAGACTGTGCTGATAAAGTCTACCCTGTGCAGCTGGGCCATCCAAGGAGTACCACAGGTTAGAATCACACCTCAGAGAGGCATAATTCCTTTCCTGCTCCCAAACCTCATCCCCGTCCTGGGCAAACTGCACTGGCCAGCTCGTTGGAGGAGGCAGAACCAAAGTTCCATCCCCCTTTTTTCCCAGTGCATGGGGCAAGCACCAAAGGCACAATCCATGCTGCTCCTATGCCTGCAATGTAGATGTCTGGATACCATTTATCAGGGTAAATTTGCCAACCCAGGGATCTCTTGCACCTTCCTCTGAGGCATCAGGTGCTGGTTACTGTCAAAGACAGAATATCTGTTTAGATGGACCATGGATCGGAGCTGCTATGACAATTTCTATGTCCCTAAGGAGATCTTGTGACCTTTTGTAGCTGTGCAGGCCTGGATGTGATCCGGACCTAAATAAATATTTGTCTCCCTTACAAATTCTGCCCACACTATTATACAATTTACAACTATATCGAGTGATCTACTTTTGGTGATTTAATATTCTTAATTTCGCAAAAGTACCTTAAATTGAGCCAGAAGCAATTGTAGGGGAGAGAGAGAGAGAGAGAGAGAGCATGCGCCTGGAGCACAGAGACTTTGCAAGACTGAGGTCTGAACCAGAGGCTGTGAACCAAAAAGTCAGTCCATGTATTAAAGCAGATGCTTACAAGTTCACAGTCTGATACATGAACTTGACAACAGTACTGCTAGTACTGCTAGCTAAAACACAGACACTCCTAAGAAGTGCTAAGCACTAGATATTCATGTAAACACATTCCAGAAGGCTAGCACAGGTATGCCCCAACCTAGCACAAGATAAGATGCTTTGACGGAAGTGATGAGGGGAAGGATAGCTCAGTGGTTTGAGCATTGGCCTGCTAAACCCAGGGTTGTGAGCTCAATCATTGAGGGATCTGGGGCAAAAATTGGGGATTGGCCCTGCTTTGAGCAGGGGGTTGGACTAGATGACCTCCTGAAGTCCCTTCCAACCCTGATATTCTATGGATAGGGGTTTTTGTCTGAGACATCAGACAAACAGACATTATGAAATACCTAAAGAGGTACATCAGTTGTTTGTTTCACCCCAAAAATATCAAGGTACCACACCATGCTTCTTTGTACTGGCTTGGGGATGTGCTGGTACCATGTCACAAGCATGCATGCAGCTTACAGGATGCTGGTAATGTGCTTTGTAGACAATAAACTTGCCCGAGCCTTTTTGCCACCGGACTGAGCCTGTGGTGTTTCTCAGTAGTACTATCAAGGGATGCTGAACCAACTATCTGTGCATATGGAGAGAACATACATGCAAGCCAAGGGACAGCAGCAATGGCTGACATACACCATTTCCTTAAGTCTTTCAAAACAGCAAACAAAAAAGGATGTGACACACAAACTGGATTGTCAAAAAAGCTTTCATCATTTTCATGATGATAACCCAGAAATGTAGTTTGGCTTAATCATCTGAGAGTCACCTGGTAGCATGGTTTTAATGGCTCCTCCAGGCTCTTTCAAGTTGAATCAATCTACAGTTATAAGTACAGTACTTTTTTATTGGGTATGTCTACACTACAGCCCTAAGTCAACCTATGTTAGGTCAATTTACAACCACCACTGGTGTCCACACTACCCTCCTTCTGTTGGTGGTGCATGTCCTCACCAAGAGCACTTCCACCAGCTGAAGAGGGGTAGCGTGGGGGGCTGAGAGCCCAGGCTCTCAGCTCCACACAGCTGTCCTTTGGGAGCCCAGCTGCCCCCCCACACACTCTTGGATCCCCCCTTCTGGCTATGAGTGGGGGTCAACTGCCCAGGCTTCTCAGCTCCCTGAGCAGGGAGCATCGAGGCAGCAGCCTGGCTGGGAGCAGGAAGCCTGGGGCAGCTGGGCCCTAGCTTTCACAGAAATTGACAAGTCAACAACAAACACAGACACTGCACCATCATAAGCCCTATGCCTCTCCTGGAGGTGAAGTTATGATGTCAGTGTAGCAGGGCACTTACATCAGCGGGACAAGGCTGTAGCGTGTACACTGACATAATTAGTTCGAAGAACATCGACCTAACTCTATAGTGTAGACCAAGACTAAGTGTGGTGCTGTGCTCTTTAGGGAGACAGATCCAATAGTTCCTTCTTTCTGTCATTGATTCTTTGGGGAATGGGTAGAACAGGCTGGCGTGTTAGCTAAATGGAATAATGCAGTTCTTTTGAACCACTGCAATGATTCAGCCCATATGCCAACCTACAAATCGTTCCAGCATGGTAAAATTAATTACCTCAAATTCAATAGGAAATTCAGACACACACACAAATATAAGGATTTGATTTCTTTCATATTTCGCCTCAAAAATCCCACTTCTATTTGAACCTCTTATTGCATCCCACCTAATGTCACCGTTAAAATAAACCATATTAACAGAGATATTTTGGTGCCCATTCTGCATGACTAAAGGAATTATTCTGTGATTTCAGCACAGTTTCAAATTGATGTTATTATTTTTGTGTCATAACCAGCAATTTCATTAATGAAGGAGACAGAAGAGCTTGAATGTACATCAGATGAAATCATCTTCAAAAGACATTGTAATAAACAATCCAAGGACCCTTAGTGCCAGTCTCTTTCTTACTGAGCTAAGGAAAATACTTGATGGAATATTCACATTAATATTCAATTTTATGATCTACTAGGTTTCTGTCAGAATACATTGCTATACAGTAGGAGGTTACGTACTTTGGTTTCTCAGGTATTCAGAACACTTAAGGAAGAGTTTCCCATTACAAATGAGAGGGGTTTTGGGCGAGGACTTCCCCCATTTACAACTCCAGTTAAAATATATTTGAAAAATCTAAAGCCTTCTTAGAGACTTTGAACAGTGAGATCAGAGCTGCAAAAAAACAGATGCAAAAATCCAGCCAAGATGCATGCACACATGTATCATATGTGCGTGTAACACAGTGTGTCTATTTGTAGAGCACAGAGACATTCTTTTTCATTTCATTTTTGGAAATCTTGTTTTATTGTAGGAGGCCCTGGCGGGGGTGGTGCGGGAGGTGTCAGGTTCTGTCCATCAGTGGTGAGAGGCCATAGGATGCTTTGAGTCCAGCCCCAGTGGGTGGGTGGGAGGTTTGCAGAGTGAGCCTGCCCCACACTCACCCTGCAGCAGTGGTTCTGTCCCATGGAGCTGGGCCTGTTTCCCCCCTCTAGGGTTGCAACACCACTCACTCAAACTTGGCCCAGCTCCCACCAGCACGATGAAGAGGCAGCAGGCTAAATCTCGTCACAATACCTGGTGTGACGAGATGAGCCCAGCCCTGTGGGACAGGAGCTGCAGAAGCCCTTGCTAGGGGGTACGTTTCTCATTATATTTCATTTTATTGGCTGTTTTTAATTTTATTTCATGTTATTTTGCATTTGCAAAAAAACACAAGATTCTAGCTATTTGTCTCCCTCTAGTGGCGTGAGATGTTTATCAGTCTGTTCCTGCCTGCCTAGGGAGCCCATCACAATAGTAGCCATGTGCCAAAGGGTGCCAAACTTACAAAAGGTGAAACAATAGAGAAAAAACACAACTTAAAGAGAGAGAGAGAGAGAGAGAGAGAGAAATCACACAATGGCCCAAAATGGGGGAGGCAAGGGGGAGCCAGGCGTAGAGAAGAGAGTTTGTTTGGGAAATGAATTAAAAAGATCCCCAAGGAACTAAAAAGGTGATCATAGAAGCAAGAAAGAATAAAAAGAGAGGATGTATTATAAATCCATTCTTGTCACTCTGACAATAAACAGTGGAGACAGCAGAGGCACCAAGATTCAATGTCTTTCCCAACATCCCAAGGGTAGCTATGCTGACCTTTGTATGTGTGAACATAGTCACTGGGAAAGGCACAATCGCCACTTGAAATAGCCAGTACCAATGCTAGATAAGGGATGTATTACAGAGTAAGGCCTCCAGGAAGCGTACAGATGCCACCCTTCCTGTACTCTTTTCTTGCAGCCTTTGGATTTTCAGTGACATCACTTCTTGCTGGCACAGAAACAAAGCAGCCAAGGACAAAGCAGTAGGAACTTTGCTACCATATTCTTGTACATAGTTCAGTTCATAAGGGTTTATCTTGGCACTGCTCTGCTCTTCAGTAAGATACTACGTGGTCCCAGCAGCGGAAGGCATAATGTGCTGAAGACCCAGGGAGAGGTAACATTGCAGTGGCTGCTACAGAACTTGTGCCAGTGTGGGTAACGCCCCCATCAGCCCTGAAAATCAGGGGGAACACAGAAAATGCCTAGAAAAGTTTCAAACAGCAATTTGAACTGTATGTGAAAGCCACAAGGGCAAATAAACTGAAGGAAGAGCAAAAGACTGCTCTGCTTGTAACAGTAACAGGCCTAGTTGTATTCAATGCATTCCACATAGATGGAAGGAGGAAAGCTTTGCAGAAATAATGAAAGTGTTTGACGATCATTGTGTCCCTAGAAAAAAATGTTACATATAAATAGGCTTCGCAAAATTCGATTTTCTTTTTGTTCTGGTTTAGACGGATAATATCAATGTTTATTTTTAAGCATTTGTTTCGTTTTGTTATCAATTTAAATTTTCAGAGTTGCACAAAATTATGGGTCTTAAGCTATTTTTTTCCCCCAATTTTCATCAATTTAAATTTTCAGTCATGAGAAATTATGGAAGGGCTGGTTCAGACAATTATTTAATGACAGTAGATGTTAAGACACAAAAAGTTAAAGCTTTTTAATCATTAAAACACATTACATGTCAAAATATACAAAATAAATATCTCTGCATCAAACTCAAATAAGTTGGCAAGCAGCATTTTTCCTACCTTGCTTATCTGTAAATTTCAATTACTACTGATGTCCTGAAATCATGCAATTTGATTATCGGTTTTTAGTATTTAGTAATTCAAACGTCTTCTTTAGCTACTTTTAACTCAAATGTATTATTTTTATCATCATTTAAGTAGTAACTTTCTTCCCAATGGATTCCTATACACTTTATGAGACGTATATAGACACATTAAGAAACCACTGCACCCATCACTGCAATGAGTCAGAACAGAAAAGTAAAAAGAAAAGGAGTACTTGTGGCACCTTAGATGCATCTGATGAAGTGAGCTGTAGCTCACGAAAGCTTATGCTCTAATAAATTTGTTAGTCTCTAAGGTGCCACAAGTACTCCTTTTCTTTTTGCGAATACAGACTAACACGTCTGCTACTCTGAAACAGAAAAGTAGTTTTCAATGCATAGTAACACTATCCAAACACAGTTCAGTCTGAAAAAATGCTGCATTGTTATGATGCATTTTCTCTTTGGAGAAGCTGGTGCAAACATCAGTTTGCTCTTTGCCTTAATCTCTCTAACTAGAGCCATTGTTAGGGCTGAGCTGCTTCTTGAGAACCCGGAATAGATGGCTTGGCTCAGATTTTTGAAATAGGTGATTGCCTGTGTGTTGTTTGACCATCTCTGCTAAATGATTAGTGTATATTGATTACTGTAAAGTAATCAAGTTGCGCTAAAAAAATACCCAAATTCTGAATCACTGATTTGTCCTTCCACAGAAAACCAACTTGCAAGGTCCTGAAATCTGCTGCCACTCAGCAAAGTGTCAACAATAACTGTTCAAACTGCAGGGAGAATTAGACAGACAGTTAGTAGAATTTCACCAGAGTTATTAACGCAATACTGATAAAATGTAACACGGGATCTTTAAAGACCACAAATGCAAGTCTTTTAATTGACTTTGTTCTTTATTCTTAGGCCACCAAAGTATCTTAATTGGAATTTAGAGAAAGGAAAGAAAGGAAGAAATAACTTTTTCTGTGCTGTCACCAGCTAAAAGCATTTTCTTCAGTGGATGTATATTGATAGTTTTATTATCCTTAAAATTTGTTCTCACTAAGAAATCTCTGATCCGTAAGTAATAAAAAAAATGCAAATGTGTAAGATAGAAGTATTTTGCCTGGAACAGGAAAAAGATGACCCCTTCATTTTGAAGGAGATTTTTACAATGTCATTCTTTCTTAAACCAAAATTAACAATTTGGGCTTCTCATTCCCAATGAAAAGGATGGGATACCAATAATTGTGCCTACCCAGGATTTTCTGCCAGTCCCTGAAGTTCTGTATGAAACTATCTTCTCACATAAGAATACTATCCGTATAATGGGATGGTCACCTTTGATATACAAAGCTACATTGTCCCATTTAGGCCACAGGCATATGTAGAGGGTAGAATGGAGTCATGCTGACTCCGGAGGAGCACTGGAGAGTGCAAGGTGCTGCTCTCCCTCCTGTCCCCTTTACAAGTAACTTGATCTTTGTGCATAGGGAGCATTGTTGACCAGTCCACATGGGGAGTACAGGGTTATTGAGGGAGGTTCTTGTGCAGCTACACACAAAGTCCCAACAGTCCATCTTGCATGTATTCCATCTTGAAAGGCTAGCAATATGCCCTGAGATTGAGGAGGTTAAGACCTTCTGGAGATTCTCAAGAAGCAGCCTTGGCTTTTGTGCCTGCCATAAACTAGGAGAAGCATTCATAGATTATAAATCCAGAAGGGACCACTGTGATCATCTAGTCTGTGATCATCTAGACCATCAGACTTCCTGGAATGAACTCCCATTTGAACTAAGGCATATATTTTAGAAAAACATCGAATTTTGACGTAATGTCTAGTGACAAAGAATCCACCACAACCCTTGGTAAATTGATCCAAAGATTAATTACTCTCACTGTTAAAAATTGGCACCTTAATTCCAGTCTGAATTTGCTTTACTGCAACTTCCAGCCATTGGATCTTGTTATACCTTTGTCTGTTAGCCCACTATTATCAAATAACTGTTTCTCATGTAGGGGACTGATCAAGTCTTTGTTGATCTAAATAGATTGAACTCCTTGAGCCTTTCATTATAAAGCATGTTTTCTAATACTTTAATCATTCTTGTGGCTCTTCTCTGAACCCTGTCCAATTCATCAACATCCTTCTTGAATTGTGGACACCAGAACAGGACACATTACAGCAACAGTCACACCAACGCCAAATACAGAGGTAATATAACCAGACCCTACTCCTACTCAAGATTCCCCTGTTAATACATCCAAGGATTGCATTAGCTCTTTTGGCCACAGCATCTCATTGGGAGTTTACGTTCAGCAGATTATCTACCAAAACCCCTCCAAGTCCTTTTCACTGTCATTGCTTCCCAGGATAGACTCCCCCATCGTATAAAAATGGCCTACATTCTTTGTTACTACATGTATGGCTTTATATTTGGCCATGTTAAAACCCACATTATTTGCTTACACCTAGTTTACCAAGTGATCCAGATCACCCAGCATCAGTGACCTGTCCTCTTCATTATTTATCACTCCCCCAGTTTTTGATCATCTGCAAACTTTATCAGTAATAATTTTATGTTTTCTTTCAGCTCATTGATAAAAATATTAAACAGTGCAGGACCAAGAACCTATCCCGGTAGGTCCTCACTAGAAACACAACTTCTCTATGATTCCCTATTTACCATTAGACTGAGACTTATCAGTTAGCCAGCTCTAATCCATTTAACGTATGTCATGTAGATTTTTGTATCACTCTAGTTTCTTAATTAAAATGTCATATGGTGCAACATCAAATGCTTTACAGAAGTCCAAGTCTATTACATCAAAACTATGGCCACTATCAACAAAACTTGTAATCCATATTTATCAAGCTAGTCTGAGGGTTTCTGTTTTCCATAAACTTGCGTAATTAATGCCAATCATTACATTAAAAATTGATTCACCTCAATGCCAGGCAGCCTCTCAGATAAAGGAAGAGGCCATACCTACTGTCAGGCCCCCGCCTTCCAAGTCCAGCACAGTAGGTGCCCACAATTGCTATGGCTCAAGTAAAGAGGGTGGGATGCCCCACTCCAGGCCTCCTAGTGATGTCTTCCCTGTATCATTGTTGGATGGGATCCCAGCTAAGTGGGGGAGCCTCTCTCAACTCCAGAGAAAATACATTCAGATCATGGAAAGGGGGTCTCTGCTGACTGGCTGCTCCTTGCCATCTGTCACTACACCAAACCTGGCAGAACTAGTGGCAAAAAAGACTGCAGATCGTATTCAGGAAGGAGGCACGGACATGCTGGACACCATGGGTACCACAGAACCTGAGGCTCTGTCCTCTAAAACTGTAATGAAAAATTTGCTGTATGTTCATGTTTTCCAGGGCAGAAGCCCAAAAATAAAGAGTAGGGCATTGCAGAAAGCAATTGAATTTTGCCCTCAAATATACTTAATTTGGTAAAAGGATGTGAAATCATTACTGTCCAATAAACGCAGGCTTCCTTGAGGATTTCTTCATCCAAGCAACGCACTGTTTGTGTGCCAATGATTTTTTCCACTCATATAGTTTTGTCCATGTGCCTGCCCTTTCCAATGTCTGCCTGTCAGCAACATGGTTTCTACATCTTCTATGGATCAATTAATTTATGCTCCCACACTTTCAGACAACTTAAGCTGATTGCTTGTGCTGTGGGGTGGGGGACTACTTAGATAATGACCCATCTTCCCAATACAATGGCATCTTAAGGCCTGTGCATTATTTTGAGCCATGTGACTCAAATCTAAGGTCTTTATGCAAATGTAAGTACATTACATGAGCAGAAGACCTTAGTTTCATATTTGGCATAGATCAAGAATGCTATTAATGAGAAAGCATAGAGAGAAGACAAATTAATCATTGGACTAAAATTTAACTTGATATAAAATTCCAGGTCTCGTAACAGACCGGCTGTAAACCAGCTTGATTTAGACTAGCGTGTGTTTTCTTGTGGGACAGTGGAGGGGTTGGGGGGGAGGGAGAAGTGAGAAACCAAATGAAAAGAATAAAAGTGGTCAACACCTTCAAAAGCTCATTTTAGCTCAAGTGACATATTGGGGCATTGGGTCCAGCAAAGCAAATAACCATGTACTTAAATCCATTTACTTAAGCACTTAGCTGAGTTGGGATGATTTGCCTCAAAGAGAAATCAGTCATAGCATTGCCAAAACATTCTTTTTCACAATTCATGTTTTTCTGAAAGCTGAAGCTTCTGCAGTCATGTGATGATGTGATAATCCCAGTTTTTTCTTTTCTTTTTTTTTAAAGTCAGCTTTTACCTCTATTTGCTGAAACAACCTGAAAAGATTAACCAAAAGGCTCAAAGAATAGAAGGAAAATAAAAAAAACAAATTTATTATTTTAACATCTCATTATTTGTTGAGGCCTGACATTTCTGAGTGCTCCAGACTGCCACTACTGCAGTAATTTACTGCATCACTAGCACTAGTTGCTGTAGTAAGATAGAGTTTCCTTGCAGTTTTGTACAGTAAGTACTGACAAGGTTGGACCTTGCTTATCTTGTCAAATCTGAGCAACTTAGAGCATGGGGCATATCACTGTAAATTTTGCCATCCACTTGCTGGATATGATAGGCAAGTCTAGAATTCCAGTGTGAAAAAAGTCCTTGTGGCCCCTCACTCCTCTTGTTTTCCATGTTCACCCCATAAAATTAAGAAGAAAATGGGGTCATAAGCATGGAGACAGCTATCATTGGTTACACAGAGAGGAGGCTGACATTTTTCCACTGCAACTTTTTTTGAATAAAGACGTCTTTTTGACCAAAAACAATATTTAAATGGAAACATTTCATTTTAGTTTAGATATTCCTATTTTACAATGTTAAGACAATTTCAGTTTTTGGTAGCAATTATTTTTAAAAATATTTTTATGAAATATTTTCTTAAAATAATTTCAAAAATTGAAAGCGTTTTCAATTTAAGTTTCAATTTTTTGTCTGAAAAACTGAAAAAATTCTCACAAGCTATGCTTAAATGAACATTTTAAAAATTTCCTTCTCCCCCCAAAACAACTGGCTTTTTTCACTAGATCTGGTTGGATAATCAGGTTGACTCAGATGTATACACTGCACATGGTGTATCTGTAATGAAAATGGTGTTCTACTACTGCTGGATGAATAACTCACATTCATTTTCTGTGAGCAAACTGATCAGACCATAATTTTCTTACAACTTATTTGGTAGCTGGTTCAATAATATTCATAAGCTTTATGAAAGGAGAACATTGTGTCAGAGCCTTTATGCAACAGTTCTTAAATAAATTATCTGACTTTTTTTTTTTTGAGCCTTATGAGGTCTCATCCAAAGCCCTCTGAAGTCACTAGAAAGATTCCCATTGACTTCAGTGAGTTTTGGATCACGGTCTATTTAAAGCTAACTAAATAAATTCACAAATATAGCCATGGAATTATTTGTTTACAGATTTTGCTAATTTAAAATAAACCATTGGATTAATATTTCCTCCCATTATTCACTCAGCTTTAACTAAGCAACTCACTTGTTGACGAACAAATGCACCTGAAATAGCACTGGACTGGGTCAGAGAACCCTTTCTCTTGAGAACTAGCTCTTGGGTGTTATGTAACTAGAACAATGGTAAAAGTGGGCTTTAGGTAAGGGATTTGCTGACATGCAATCTATCCCAAAACACACTGAGGAAGGGCTCACCATTTTCAGTCTGTGCCAAGCACTGCAAGTACTAGCTGCCACTGTAGGAGCAGCTGTTTGGACTCAGCCTGAGGGATTCAGGCCCTACCTCTTTCTTGCTAAGCAGACACCTACATATCACGCTCCCTTTCCTGTGACAATAGAATTCCTCTCCTTAATTATGGCACTACGTAATCTGTTTTGCCATGGAACTATGATGCAGCGAACACCTGCACCTTACATTTTAGCAACGTCTCCCTCCTCACCTTCTGAAAGTTTGAATGTACCACCTCCTCAGTGACACTTTGAGCTGGACACAGCCACGAAATGAGGACAGACACCTGGATGGATTTTAAGCCACAGACCTCAGCTTTAATTATGTTTAAAGACAGGGAAAGGGTGCTTCCCACCTATTACCCATACTCTTCTATACCAGGCATTTAGTTGGTTCCAGCGTAGCGGTTGCAGGGTTCCTATCATATAACATGTAACTCAGGTTAGGCTCTTCTCAGCCTACCCCACCCAGGAGTTAGCTCTTTCAGAGTCCTACCACTCCCCCCTCCCCCTCCCACCCCATGAGAAGGACAGAGGGTGCAGAAAGTCTCACCCTCAGCCTGTGAAGGCCACAAGGTCTCACCTTATCCCATGAGCCCAATGCCTTCAGCAAAATACCAGGTCTTTTGCCTCTGGGGAACCATTCATTTTAACTGCACTGGAAACCGGCCACAGGGGACACCACCATTGCCCAGCCTTCTGGTATCGCAGCTTGTAGGATCAGATGGAAAAGTGAGCCAACCACTCCAAACACTATGCTCCTGAGTTTCACAAAGAGTATGTTTGCTGGAATGCAGAGCAGTTGGCTGTATCTCTGCTATTTACCTTTGCAATTGTATGCTAGATAGTGGAGATCATTTATTATTATAATAATAATAATAAAGATCGCCTACTTTATGTGAAGCCCAACAGAAGCAGATTAACATTTGATATAGTTTCCTACAGATATTGTAATTTTTCCTCCTGTACTCTCAGCCAAAATATTTGTATCCCAGTGCATCTGATTGAAAACTTGGCAAAAGAACAGACGTGACCTCCATCAATTTATTTTCAATTCACTGAACAGGCAGATTAGCCAGGGAAGGGGTAGAATACATAAAGGCAAAACACAGTCAGTCACTGGCAAACGCCTCCCTTCAGAATTAAGACATTTTGACCTTTTATTGCAAGCGACTAAAAGAAAATGAAAGTTTCATAACGCTGGTTATCTTGTTATAGATATCACAATAAATATGCCGCACATTAAAGACTGCAGTACAAAAGGATGCACATGAAATGCCATGACCGAAAGGCTTTTTAATACACAAAAATATTGGCCAGACTAGAGACACAGCAGAAGCATATTCTTCGACTAAAGTAGAAGGGAATAGCAGGGGCTAGTTGGTTCCCCCACCTCAAAAAGAGGAGAAACATGGCAGGGGAGTCAGGGAAGTCTAATGCAGTGGTTCTCAAACAGGGGTACATGTACCCCTGGGATACACGGAGATCTTCCAGGGGATACATCAACTTATCTAAATATTTGCCTAGTTTTACAACAGGCTACAAAAAAAAGCACTAGTGAAGTCAGTACAGACTAAAATTTCATGCAATGACTTGTTTATACTGTTCTATATAGTATACACTGAAATGTAAGTACAATATTAATATTCCAATTGATTTATTTTCACAATTATATAGTCAGCAATTTTTCAGTAAGTGTGCTGTGACACTTTTGTATTTTTATGTCTGATTTTGTAAGCAAGTCATTTTTAAGTGAGGTGAAACTTGGGGTTATGCAGGACAAATCAGACTCCTGGAAGGGGTACAGTAGTCTGGAAAGGTTGAGAGCCACTAGTCTAACTTACTTTTGATCCCTGGTGTCTCCCTTCATGATTCTCATGCAATTTTCAGGACAAAGTTTGCTCAAAGGGGAGAGAGTTTCTGGAGAATGTAGAGTGGAGAAGGAATCATTCTGCCAGAACTTTGGACCTTGTACTGTTAGATCTCCAGAGCAACGCTGTCTTGATATCTGTGTCTGGCACACGATAAAGCACCTTGCCAGTGCTTTAATTAATAGTGTCGGTATTTAGCATTTATTCACTGAGTGCCCAAAATCATAATCTGGCCCTTGATCTGCTCCTGTAGCAGCAAAATTGTGCACTGCCCCTTACATGGGACTTATGATAAAACCACAACTGAGCCCTTAGTGGTTACTGTTCACTGATCATGCCCAATCCAGCAAGCTGCATATATTTACTCAATTCTGTTAGTCTATCTCCACAGATCACTCCCTTGATAAATATTACTGTTCTTCTCAGAATGCCCTGAAAGCCACTGATGGCCACACCCCAACCAGTAGGAGCAGACAAACACACACTTTGTAGCAGGCTAAAAAGACATTGCAGAAAGAAGGATCAGTCTGGTCTGTTTTAAATCCTTTCAAAAGGATTTTCTCAGATTATTTTCATTCTGGAAATGCTGGTGATATTTGACAGTGAAATTGCACTTAAGAAACATTAATTAGCTTGTTTCGATCACTTGACCACATCACTGCTGGGGTAAACACAATGTCCTCCAGCTGGTGGAATTTCAGCTATAACTTGTGTCTCTCCAGCTTTGAAAAAAACTAGTTGTACCATAATCTTTCACGAGGCAAGCCGCACAGTAAAGAGGGCCATTCAAATAAATTTTACACACAAAAAAACCAACAAAATGAGATGTAAGATATACTGATATCCAGCCAAGATTTCAAACATGTTTCATTCCATACTGGTGAATCACAGTGAACTTAGCCACTCATTTTAAAAGGGAGCCGTTCGGGTAGTGCCAGTTGCTTAGGCTATGCAACGTAGACGCTACTGGAGAGAAACCTGAAGCGTGGCTTAGATTAATGTTTTGACAATACTGAAATGTCAGTCTTCATTCTCATTCACTCTTTTTTTCCTCTCTTTTCAGATACCTCCTGACCTCTATTGGCTCGGGTTTTTATACTGATGTCAGAGAGCTTTGTTGGCAATATAGAGAGGCCTTAAAGTAGGTGTTAATGGCCTGCCTCCCTGACAAGTGTAGAGCTGAGGTAAGGGCTATGCACCAGTGCTGCTGTCAGGAACTGGTATAGAGGGCAAATTGAGTTGTGGCTGGAATGCACTGTACTGCGGACCTTCTGTTTCCCATGACCCATAGAGAGCTGCAGGAATAGAGTGGAAATTTGCCTGCCCCAGAACACGGGGAATGCCAAATCAGCTTTTAGCAGCCTTTGCTTTGACCTTCTCCCCTGTCGCTTCCATGAATTCAGGAATGCAATAAGAGTCAGCCCCAGCATTTCCTCTCTAGGTGACATTGAAGTGGCCTACTTTGCTCCTCAAGGAACTCTTGTATGGGATTGTGCAAATAGCTTCCATTCGCAAACTCAACCCACAAGACAAACTCTGCCCATGCAAATTCTTGAGTGTTACTTGACAGCACCAGTGGCTGCCTATACAAACAACCCTCATTTCCAGAGATACACAGTGAAACTGCAGCTTCAAACCTGAGACAACCAGGGATCTCCTACACTGAACTGGAAAGCACTGGCACTAGATGATAGACCTATAAGAGACATAACTGTAAGTTTCCCACTCCTACATAATATGAAAAAATAGAGCTCAAAAGACAAATCCAAGTATATTGCTCTCACTCCACTTGCTATCACAGGTCTCAGAGTAGCAGCCGTGTAAGTCTGTATCCGCAAAAAAAGAAGGAGGACTTGTGGCACCTTAGAGACTAACAAATTTATTTGAGCATAAGCTTTCATGAGCTACAGCTCACTTCACTGGATGAATGCAGTGGAAAACAGAGTGGGGAGATTTATATACACAGAGAACATGAAACAATGGGTGTTACCATACACACTATAATAAGAAGGATCAGGTAAATTGTGCTATTACCAGCAGGAGAGCGGGGGGGCGGAGAAACTTTTGTAGTGATAATCAAGGTGGGCCATTTCCATCAGTTGACAAGAACATCTGAGGAACAGCGGTGGGGGAGGGGAGGTCCAGATGATGAAGATGTTATCAATGTAGCGCAAGTAGAGTAGGGGCATTAGGGGACAAGAGCTGAGGAAGCATTGTTCTAAGTCTGCCATAAAAATGTTGGCATACTGTGGGGCCACGCAGGCAAAATTCAGCCACCAGGTTTGCCGTGACATTTTCGGTGATACTGTTCTTGACG
The DNA here is from genome assembly GCF_009764565.3 of Dermochelys coriacea. Classification (NCBI taxonomy): domain Eukaryota; kingdom Metazoa; phylum Chordata; order Testudines; family Dermochelyidae; genus Dermochelys; species Dermochelys coriacea. The sequence continues at coordinate 25,184,552 of NC_050077.1, forward strand.
GCTTGCAGTCCATCTTTGTGTGGAATGTTGGTGGCTGAACTTTGTGACTTTGTCCTCACCCATAACTATTTCACATTTGGGGACAATGTATATCTTCAAATCATGGAAAAGAAGCCCTTGAGGAAACAGAGCCAGAAGAGTACCCAGAAGTCACCTACTACAGGACAGGCCCAACAAAGAAAATAACAGAACGCCACTAGCCACCACCTTCAGCCCCCAATTAAAACCTCTCCAACGCATCATCAAGTATCTACAAACTATCCTGAAGGACGACACATCACTCTCACAGATCTTGGGAGACAGGCCAGTCCTTGCTTACAGACAGCCCCCCAACCTGAAGCAAATACTCACCAGCAACCCCACACCACACAACAGAACCACTAACCCAGAAACCTATCCTTGCAACAAAGCCCGTTACCAACTCTGTCCACATATCTATTCAGGGGACACCATCATAGGGCCTAATCACATCAGCCACACTATCAGAGGCTCGTTCACCTGCGCATCTACCAATGTGATCTATGCCATCATGTGCCAGCAATGCCCCTCTGCCATGTACATTGGCCAAACTGGACAGTCTCTACGTAAAAGAATAAATGGACACAAATCAGACATCAAGAATTATAACATTCAAAAACCAGTCGGAGAACACTTTAATCTCTTTGGTCACTTGATTACAGACGTAAAAGTGGCTATTCTTCAACAAAAAAGCTTCAAAAACAGACTCCAACGAGAGACTGCTGAATTGGAATTAATTTGCAAACTGGATACAATTAACTTAGGCTTGAATAAAGACTGGGAGTGGATGTGTCATTACACAAAGTAAACCTATTTCCCCATGTTTATTCTCCCCCTCACCTCCCCACCCTGGTGTTCCTCAGACATTCTTGTCAACTGCTGGAAATAGCCCACCTTGATTATCATTACAAAAGATTTTTCCCCCCACCCTCCTGCTGGTAATAGCTCACCTTACCTGATCACTCTCCTAACAGTGTGTATGATAACACCCATTGTTTTATGTTCTCTGTATATATAAATCTCCCCACTGTATTTTCCACTGAATGCATGCAATGAAGCGAGCTGTAGCTCACGAAAGCTTATGCTCAAATAAATTTGTTCATCTCTAAGGTGCCACAAGTCCTCCTTTTCTTTTTGCTATTATTTTGTATTGATCATCCAACATCAAAAAGAAGTGTGGGAATTGCAATTTAAAGGAAACAGATGGCCAGCTAGGATCCTGATTCCGCAAGATACTTGAGCCTGGGCCCAATTTCAAGCTACTTTGGGGCATAGAAGTAGTTTAGTGGCATATTCCACTAAAAAGGATTTTATGAGATGGGAAATGATCCAATATAGTAAATATTACATTAAGAGTAGGTTCACTAAGGCTACTCAGGACCCTTTCTTCCCCCATATTCAGTACTTGCCATTCTACATACTAGTCATCTTTCAAGTGACAGGCAAGAGCTTGCATGTTTTGTAGTTTAGAAGTCCATTGTGCCATGAAGAACTGGGAGAGTGAAGGGAAAAATAAATGGCACAACCTTTGGCATGTCTGATAAACAGAAAAGGTGAGAACTATTAACTGAACCGGGAATAGGTAGGAGCTAAACTGGAAGTCCAGAATGCCACTAGAAAGTGTTCCTCTTGACCCAGGGTTCATGCAGCTGGACAGCACATAAATAGCAAAAATAATAAAGTTAAAAAATAAAAAGGAGGGGGGACGTATTTCAAAGTCAGTCTCTGATTTCAAAACTCTGGAGGTTGTATTCAGAGTTGTATTATTCCCCCAGAGAAGAGGTGAGGGAACAATGGCCAAAAGTAAATAGCTTTTGTTGGGAGTTTGTTTCCTTCTTTGGGGCAGGTTATGAAATTGGTGAGTTACTTTGTGATTCTTAGAGGATTGTTTTCCAGACTAAAATTGCATACAAATTGGGCTGATTCTCTTTTTCCTCACCTCAATGTAAAAAAAAAAAAAAATTGGAGATAATTAAAAACTATAGCATGACATGCTAAATGTCAGCCCGGTATGCTTGTGCAGACCCAATGGCATTCATAAAACTAAATCATTCTTTGCAATCTGTGTTATGACAAAGTGATTATTTACAGTCCAAGCCATTCATTGTAACTTGTCTAGAAGAGAAATTATTCTATGGTCCACAGATAGTCCATTTAGACACATAAAAACTCGATGGCTTTCTGGCCAGGTTTGTGGGTCAAGTACTCCATATTGTAATAATAAACCCTGACTCATGAGTATTCTGACCAGTGGCTATTGTCATCATATACTTTCCCAAACTACCCACAAGACACTGAATGAACCGGGCATGACTTATTTTTGGTGTACAACTGTCTGGAGAATGTAACTCGGTGTCATGAAATTTACTGCCCAGAATAATGCTGTTTGGAGAAATGACAGTTTCCAGGGAAAATTTCCAGGCTTGTGAATGCATGAAGTTCCTGGAAAGTGACTGTTCATCTTTAACTACTGCATCTCCTTCTTCTCGTCCCTTTCTTTGCAGTTATGAATCATTACTGTGAGATATAATGGGAATAAGATCAGAGTAGGTCTGATAGGTCCTGAACTTTGGAATGTTCCTGGAAATTGAAAACAACGTGAGACAGAGCCTGTGAAGTGTGCACATGAGGCAGTTCAAGAGCCATATTCAGAGGCAAAAAGAACAGGAGGACTTGTGGCACCTTAGAGACTAACAAATCTATTTGAGCATAAGCTTTCGTGGGCTACAGCCCACTTCATTGGATGCATAGACTGGAACATATAATAAGAAGATCTATATATATATATACACACACACATACAGAGAACATGAAAAAGTGGAGTAAGAGGCTAATTAATTAAGATGAGCTATTATCAGCAGGAGAAAAAAACTTTTCTAGTGATCATCAAGATGGCCCATTTAGACAATTGACAAGAAGGTGTGAGGATATAGTGAGTGGGTGGAAGTAGGTGTAAGAGAACCTACTCTTAAGTGAGCATATGGGAGTCAAAGATGGTGTAATTTCCCCACCAATCTAAGGAAATGCAAATTATGAGCTGAGAAAGCCAGAAATAAATTTGTCATACCAAGTTAGCCTCACTTCTGAATTTGTTCTAACAATCTATCCATCAAGAGCTTCAGCATGTGTAGACAACTCAGGCTATTTGTGGCAGACACAGGTTTGGGACTGTATATAGAGATCAGTCTACTTGGTTTATTCCAGAGTACACACCAATTGCTCTAGACAGCTAGCCAAACACCACATTGCACACTCTGGTTTTACCTGATGGGGATTCCCTGGGACTCTTACCATGCAGTCTGCCTGCCACTTCAGAACTCCAAGCTAAAAAGATACAAATTCCAATTGCAACCCATACTAGGTATTCCAAAATGGTATCTTTGGAAAGAGTGCTATCTAATGGGGAAATCAGCAGACAAAGAGTCAGAACTCATGGATTTTAATACTGGGTTTGCCACTGATGGGTAGTATGGCCTAGGGCAAATCACTTCACCTTACTGCCTCTATTTAACCATTTTATAAATGGGTAAACAATACCTGCCTCACAGGGATGGTGGAAGGCTTAAATAGTGCTACAAAGTGGTCTGAAGGCTTCCAACAAAAGTTGCTGCAACAGTGCTGAGTGGTAATATAATGGAACATTAATGGTAGGCTTAGCTTTTAGAGTTCTGAGTTGATGTTAGAGATAATGCACGTATTTCCTACCTGTAATTTCAAATTCACAGCAATACAGCTATACGAGAACCTCTGAAACTGCCCCAGTTAGGTTTAGAAGCAATAGGGAAGGATAATATTGATCAGATTCTCTTTGAAGCAAAGACAGTCTTTTTGTTTTGTGCCTGTAGAGCATCTCGGTGTTATCATGATACAAATAATAAATGTTGACAATATCCCATTCAAGGCTGAAGTATTTGCCATGGCCAGATCCGTTCATTACTTGTACAGAAAATGAATTGAAATCGTGACTGCTCATTGTCATCTGCTATTATTTGGTTGTCTGCATTATACTGTTTGTGAAGTTCTGAACTACACTTGCTGGAGTAAGGTTTCATGACTGCTGCCAAGTTAGGAAGCAACAGGAAAGAAGATGTGTGTAAGGTGTGAAGACTCCAGGAAGCAATGGCAGAAGTAAATAAAATCAGCACAGGGCCCTTCTATTTTGGCAAGACCGGTTGTTGCTCTTAATCCTCCCTTATGGTAGATTTCAGGCACTTTTCAGCTGTTCTTAGTAAGTCTTCCCATACTTTAATGAATTTGCTGCATTTGTGAAGGCTTTTGGCTGCTTAGGCCCCAATCAGACAATTGGATCCAGGCTGGCAGAACTTCATTGACTTTCATTGAAAGAGTGAGGCCATTAAGTCAATTGCAGGACGGGGCCTTTGTATGCAGGGTTGTCAACTTTCTGATCACACAAAACCGAACAACCTAGTCCTGCCCCTTCCCCAAGGTCATGCCCCCTGCCCCGCCCCACACTCACTTCATTCCTCCTCCCTTGCTGGCTCGCTCTCCCCCACCCTCGCTCACTTTCACTGGGCTGCAGCAGGGGGTTGGGGTGCATGAGGTGATGAGGGCTCTAACTGGGAGTGTGGGCTCTGGGATGGGGCCAGAAATGAGGGGTTCAGGATGCGGGAGGGGGTTCTTGGCTGGGGTAGGGGGTGAGGGCTCTGGCTGGGGTTGCAGGCTCTGGGATGGAGCCGGGGATGAGGGGGTTGGCATGAAGGAGGGGGATCCAAGCTGGGGGGTGGGGAAGAGGGGTTCAGGGTGTGAGAGGGGGCTCTGGGCAGGGGGTTGGGGTTCAGGAGTGGGTGCAGGCTCTGTCTGGGGGTGCAAGCCCTGGGGTGGGCTGGAGATGAGGGGTTTAGGGTGTGGGAGGGGGCTGCGGGTTTAGGCAGGGGTTAGGTGAAGGAGGGGGTTGATGGCTCCATCTGGGGGTATGGGCTGTGGGTGGGGTCAGGGATGAGGGGTTTGGAGTGCAAGACGGGGCTCCAGGCTGGGGGTAGGGCAGAGGGGTTCAGGTGTGAGAAGGGGCTCTGGGCTGCAGCAGGGGGTTTGGGTGGGGCTGGGGATGAGGGGCTTGGGGTGAAGCAGGGGGCTACAGGTGTGGGGGGCTCAGAGCTGTGGAAGAGGGTTGAGGCTTGGGGTTGGGGCGCAGGCTTACCTCCTGTGGCTCCCTGCCTGTCCTGCCTCTGCGCTATACCCTGGAAGCAGCCAGCAAGCAGGTCTGGTTCCTAGGCAGAGGTACAGCAGGAGGTTCTGCGCTCTGCTCTTGCGCGCAGGCACTGCCCCCGCAGCTCCCATTGGCCACAGTTCCTGGCCAATGGGAGTGCGGAGCCAGTGCTCGGGCAGGGGCAGCATGCAGAGCCTTGTTGCCACCCCACCTAGGAGCCATACCTGCTGGCTGTTTCCAGGGCACAGCGCGGAGGCAGGACAGGTAGGGACTAGCCTGCCTTAGCTCCACAGCACTGCCATCTGGACTTTTAACAGCCCGGTTGGTGGTGCTAACCAGAGCCACCAGGATCCCTTTTTGATCAGGTGTTCCGATTGAAAACCAGACACCTGGTCACTCTATTTGTATGTAGGAGTATGCAAATGTCAGTTTCCCCAAGTTAGCTGCTGAGTTTTGTCTTTTCCATTTGAAGTAGAAGCGGGACACAGTGACCAATTATGAGCTCTAAAAGGGTGAATTGGAGGATATCTGATCTCTTCTCTTAGTCTTGCTAGATAAAACTGCTACAAATGTGAGGATACTTCTACACTGACTGACATTCACATCAGAGTCTATGTTGGCTTCTGCCAATAAAGGATCTTGTAGAGGGCCCCCACATCAATGGGAAGTCTGTCAGTGATGGTGTCTGAGGGGAAGTGTGTGTGGGGGGGGGCATTGCAGCACCAGAAAGCAGCTTCAATTCCCCTTCCACAGTGGAATCAGCACAACCCCTGAAGTGGGCAGTGCTAGGCAGACAGAAGGCATGGACCAGTCACGTTCCCTGAGCAGCCTCTCTCCAATGGACTCCTGTGAAACTCCCACTACAGCTAAAACCTGTTTCACCCCAGTGATAACCAAAAAGGAAACAGGCTGTGCCAGCAACTGCCTCCTTTGGGCTGAATGTACTGTTTGGCAGAAGGAATGTAAATTATGCCTTACTGCACCACAACAGGTAAATCTAGCTCAATGTATTTGTCTGTCATGTGCTGAACTGTTATTCGTACATGCAACTGTTTCCTATAAGTCTTCCTTTCAAATATAGTCTATATTAAATAATATATTTAGTGGTGAGGAGAGATGACTGATATCCACTTACTGATCAGATTGGAGGGTTCTGTGCTCTACTGGATTACATTTGGGACTGGGAGTTATCAGAACTTTGTTCTGCCACTGACTTTAGATGTGATCATGGGCAAACTACTTAACCTGTTCCTTATCTGTAAGATGGGATATCAATACTGATAAGACTACTAAGTTCATAAGAATGGCCATACTAGGTCAGATCAAAGGTTTATCTAGCCCAGTATCCTGTCTTCCGACAGTGGCCAATGCCAGGTGCCCCAGAGGGAATGAACAGAACAGGTAATCATCATGTGATCCATCCTCTGTCGCCCATTCCCAGCCTCTGCAAACAGAGGCTTGGGACACCATCCCTGTCCATCCTGGCTAATAAGTACGATGCATTTTACATAGGCATTTTTAGAAAATCTTTACTACTCTCACTCTCCTCTTACCTGAGCCAGGGAGAGTTTGAAAATCCCATTCACAGTTTACAGGGAAGATGCATTTATGTGGCTGTAAAAAGTACTGAATAGTTGATGAGCATGTATGCAAATTATAAGAGGTTGATGGCAGGGTGACTGACAAGAATGGTTAAAATACACAGTTAAGTTCCTCTTAACAACAATGTAGACTGCAGCATGTTTGGACCCCACACTTTTTCTCCAGAAAGATCACACAAAAGCGATCTTCTAACTGGAGTATGGTGATTGGTTCAACATTTGCAGCCCAGAAGCTTGTTTCCTGAAGCTAGCATCGTTACCCTTCTTGGATGACTTTGCCACATCTATTAAAAAAAATTACGTGGTGCTAGTTTGAGTCTACTGCAAGAGCTGGTATTTTAAAACCACTCAGGTGTGAACAACATGGGCTGGCTGGTATTTGAAATCACTTTGGCAATATTAGCCTAGGCTGGCTGGTATTTGAAATCACACTGGCGCTGCTGAGCATTAGTGGCAGATTTAGCAGCAGCAGCCGCTACTGCAGGTGTTGAGATAATGTTTCCCAAGGCTAATACTTTACTGTTATTGCTACTGCTAGGAGAGGAGTCCCTGTGCATGAACAAGTACTTTATGGAACTGCTTGGTCTCGGGTAGGTTCTTTGGACAAAAAAAAAAAAAGTGTGAAAATTTCAGCGGAAAATGAAACCAGCAACTTTTGATTTTTTAACAATACCCCTGACAAGACAGGAGGGGTAAAAAGCCATTCACCAATGTTCTTTGTGAACTTTTACTGTTAATGAAAGGCAGATTAAGGCATTAAAAAGTGATTTTCACTTTACAAAACCAGAAAATGGGATGGTATCCAGGGACCCAGTCATAGAGTTCATAGATTTTTAAGCCAGAAGGGATCACTATTCTCATCTAGTCTGACTTCCTGCACAACAGACCATAGAATTGTATCCACTGATGCCTGCTTTGAGCCCCGTACATTCTACCTGAACTAAAACCTCTTTTCTACAAAGGAATCCAGTCTTGATGTGTAATTAAGTCAGCTGTGGTTTTTTCTGCATGCCATTGAGCACTGTTATTAAGTCAGCAGTGTTTTTTATTTCACCTTTTACCTTCTCCACTTAGAGTTACACCATCTTTGGCTTGTCATCATTAAGAAAATCAGAATGTCTGTCACTATTTAAAGGAGGAAATGAACTTCGAGAATCAAAACAAGAAAAGAGACAGTGGCAAGTGAGAAGGTAATTCATACTTATGGAAATTTCATGAAGAAAAGAAACTGCCTTCCCCCGATAAACCCTCATGATCTAATTGGCTATGCTAGTCAATCGTTAATGAATCTGAAGTCATGCTTCATTGCAGCAGAGCATGATCTTTTGATCTGTGTATGCTTTAGCCAGACCAATCAGCTGATAACCAGACCAATACAAATTTTATTCTAATGATTTTAGAACTATGGTTATTAAATTCATCACTAAATCTAAAAGATTAACTGGAGGTTCACATTTAGACACCCATGCAGAGGTTTATTGTGGGAGATTATTTCTAGTGGCATTCCTTCCATGTAGTTTGATAATCAATAAACAGAAAAATTCATTAACCCTGCAGAGTAACTCCTCTATCCTCCTTCCCAGCAGTCCATGCTTTGGCTTCCAGTCAACACGACCTCCTTCTAACTAAGTACAATGTCATTCTTTTAAAGGTGACGAGTCTAAGTGAATTTAGCTGCATATAACCAGTTCTCAGCTGGTAGTGACCCCTTGCACTCCCTCTGAACTCCAACTGGGAATTAGCCCCTCAATCCTTGACTTGGTAGGGCCTTCTCCTAAAATCCCTGCTGAAGTGGGGTGAGGTAGGGCTTTTCAGGCTCCCTCCAAGGATACTCTGGATACTCCTTCACCAGCTCCTCTCTCACAAACTAAAATTCAATTAATTTGAAAATTATAGTTAATGCCCCACCACATGAGCATATTCCACATATACACCAACACACTTCAATCCTGGATGCTCAGCCTATCATTCTGCAATTTTCAATGCATTTTTTGGGTAGCAGATGAGAGAAGAATATTTCATCCTCAAACCCTAATATGATTTGGATAATGACCCTTTGGCTGGGTCATCACAGATGGGACCGAACCAGGACTTCTCGCTACAATGCACAGAGCTATACCAGTTAATTAAATGACTAACACCAGTAATTGCAGTGGAGACAGTAGCAGGGACTGAACCCAGGTTCTTTAGCTCTGAAGTACAGCCCTCTGCTACGGTGTATTGTAAAAGTGTGTGTTACGATTACAAGCCATCACTTTAAACATAAGGGATTTCCTAGGGTTACCATACATCCGTATTTTCCGAGACACGTCCAGCTTTTTAGTTCTTAAATCGCTGTCAGGGAGGAATTTAATATTTAAAAATGTCCGGGAAAACAGGGACATATGGTAACCCTAGATGGGAGCTGCTGGAGCTGTGAAGCGGGGCTTGCAGGTGCCAGCAGCGCACAGAGAGCCCTCCGTTCTCCCCACCTTCCCCCCGACCCTAAGAGCCAGAGGGACCTGCCTGGGGCACGAGGTGGGGAGTCCTGGCAGTGCTTACATGGGGCAGCTCCTGGGAAGCATCAGGCAGGTCCCTCTGGCTCTTAGGGTAGGGTTGTGTCAGGTCAGGTGGGGGGGAGGGATGGAGGGCTCTCTGCGCACTGCCAGTGCCTGCAAACCCTGCTCCATGGCTCTGGCAGTTCCCAATGGTGCTTTTCCCAGCCAATGGGAGCCACAGATCTCATGCTGGTGGCGGGCGCAGCACGTGAAGACCCCTTGGCTGCCCCTCCTCCTAGGAGCTGAGGGGCCTGCGGCAGGAGGGGAGTGTAGGCGAGCAGGGGGGGTGGTGAAGAGGCGAATGAAGAGGGAGCCGGGGCTGGCAGGTGAAGAGGCAAGTGGCGGGCGGGGATGGTGAAGAGGCGAGCAGCAAGGGACGGTAAGGAGGCGGGCAGCAAGCCAGCGGCAGGCAGTGGGGGGGAGGTGAAAAGGCCAATGGCGAGTAGGGGGGTTGAAGAGGTGAGTGGCGAGCCAGCAGCAGCAGCAGGCGGGAGTTCTTGGGGCAGGGGAGTGAGGAGGTGAGTGGCAGGTGGGAGGAGGTGAGCGGTGGGTGGGGGACTGAGGAGGGACACACCAAGCCAGTGGTGGGCCAGGGGGTGAGGAAGGGTGTGGTGGCAGGGCCGAGCGAGGAGAGGACGTGGGGGCGGAGCGGGGTGGACTGTGGGTGGCCAACAGCACCCCAGTGTGGAGTGTCCTCTTTTTTGAATGTTCAAGTATGGTAACCCTATGTTTCCTGGTCCTGCTTGCAGGCTAGGGAACTCTGCAGCAAAGTTGGAGATCTCAGTGAGTCTGCAAAGAGCTGGCCTCCCACAAAAAGGTCCATTGAGTTTCGTAGATTTCATAGATACTAAAGGTCAGAAGGGACCATTCTGATCATCTAGTCCGACCTCCTGCACAACGCAGGCACAGAATCTCACCCACCCACTCCTATGAAAAACCTCACCTATGTCTGAGCTATTGAAGTCCTTAAATCATGGTTTAAAGACTTCAAGGAGCAGAGAAGCCTCCCTCAAGTCACCCATGCCCCATGCTACAGAGGAAGGCAAAAAACCTCCAGGGCCTCTCCAATCTGCCCTGGAGGAAAATTCCTTCCCGACCCCAAATATGGCGATCAGCTAAACCCTGAGCATATGGGCAAGATTCACCAGCCAGATACTACAGAAAATTCTTTTCTGGGTAACTCAGATCCCATCCATCTAATATCCCATCTCAGGGGATTAGGCCTATTTACCCTGAATATTTAAAGATCAATTACTTACCAAAATCCCATTATCCCATCATACCATCTCCTCCATAAACTTAGCGAGTAGAATCTTAAAACCAGATAGATCTTTTGCCCCCACTGCTTCCCTTGGAAAGCTATTCCAAAACTTCACTCCTCTGATGGTTAGAAACCTTCGTCTAATTTCAAGTCTAAACTTCCTGGTGGCCAGTTTATAGCCATTTGTTCTTGTGTCCACATTGGTGCTAGCTGAAATAATTCCTCTCCCTCTCCTGTATTTATCCCTCTGATATATTTAGACGGCAATCATATCTCCCCTCAACTTTCTTTTAGTTAGGCTAAACAAGCCAAGCTCCTTAAGTCTCCTTTATAAGACAAGTTTTCCATTCCTCGGATCATCCTAGTAGCCCTTCTCTGTACCTGCTCCAGTTTGAATTCATCCTTTTTAAACATGGGAGACCAGAACTGCACACAGTATTCTAGGTGAGGTCTCACCAGTGCCTTGTATAATGGTACTAAAACCTCCTTATCCCTACTGGAAATGCCTCTCCTGATGTATCCCAAAACCGCACTGGCTTTTTTCACAGCCATATCACATTGGCAGCTCATAGTCATCCTATGATCAATCAATACTCCAAGGTCCTTCTCCTCTTCCATTACTTCTAATTGATGCGTCCCCAACTTATAACTAAAATTCTTGTTATTAATCCCTAAATGCATAACCTTACACTTCTCACTATTAAATTTCATCCTATTACTATTACTCCAGTGTACAAGGTCATCCAGATCCTCCTGTATAATATCCCGATCCTTCTCTGAATTGGCAATACCTCCCAGCTTTGTATCATCTTCAAACTTTATTAGCACACTGCCACTTTTTGTGCCAAGGTCAGTAATAAAAAGATTAAATAAGATTGGTCCCAAAACCGATCCCTGAGGAGCTCCACTGGTAACCTCCCTCCAACCTGACAGTTCGCCTTTCAGTAGGACCCGTTGTAGTCTCCCCTTTAACCAATTCCTTATCCACCCTTTGATGTTCATATTGATCCCCATCTTCTCCAATTTAACTAATAATTCCCCATGTGGCACGGTATCAAATGCCTTACTGAAATCTAGGTAAATTAGATCCACTGCATTTCTTTTATCTAAAGAAGCTGTTACTTTTTCAAAGAAGGAGATCAGGTTGGTTTGGCACGATCTACCTTTTGTAAAACCAGGTTGTATTTTGTCCCATTTACCATTGACTTCAATGTCCTTAACTAATTTCTCCTTCAAAATTTTTTCCAGGACCTTGTATACTACAGATGTCAAACTAACTGGCCTGTAGTTACCCGGATCACTTTTTTTTTCCTTTCTTAAAAATAGGAACTATATTAGCAATTCTCCAATCATTCGGTACTATTCCTGAGTTTACAAATTCATTAAAAATTCTTGCTAATGGGCTTGCAATTTCAGGTGCCAATTCCTTTAATATTCTTGGATGAAGATTATCTGGACCCTCTGATTTAGTTCCATTAAGCTGTTTGTGTTTTCCTTCTACCTCAGATATGGTAATATCTACCTCCATATCCTCATTCCCATTTGTCATGCTACCATTATTCCTAAGATCCTCTTTAGCCTTATTAAAGACTGAGGCAAAGTATTTGTTTAGATATTGGGCCATGTCTAGATTATCCTTAACCTCCACTCCATCCTCAGTGTTAAGCAGCCCCACTTCTTCTTTCTTAGTTTTCCTCTTATTTATATGGCTATAGAACCTTTTACTATTGGTTTTAATTCCCTTTGCAAGGTCCAACTCTACTCGACTTTTACCCTGTCTCACTTTATCCCTACATGTTCTGACCTCAATTAGGCAGCTTTCCTTGCTGATCCCTCCCATCTTCCACTCCTTGTATGCTTTCTGCTTCTTCTTAATCACCTCTCTAAGATGCTTGCTCATCCAGCTTGGTCTACAACTCCTTCCTATGAATTTTTTCCCCTTTCTTGCGATACAGGCTTCCGATAGCTTCTGCAGCTTTGATTTAAAATAATCCCAGGCCTCCTCTACCTTTAGATCCATAAATTCTTCAGTCCAATCCACTTCCCTAACTAATTTCCTTAATTTTTGAAAGTCAGCCCTTTTGAAATCAAAAACTCTAGTTGCAGATTTATTTTTGTTAATCCTTCCATTTAGTTTGAACTGAATTAGCTCATGATCACTTGAGCCAAGATTGTCCACTACAACCATTTCTTCTATGAGGTCCTCGCTACTCACCAAAATTAAATCTAAAATGGCATCCCCTCTAGTCGGTTCAGCAACTACTTGATGAAGGAATCCATCAGCTATCGCATCTAGGAAAATCTGAGCCCTATTATTATTACTAGCACTGGTCCTCCAGTCTATATCTGGGAAGTTAAAGTCTCCCATGATCACGCAGTTTCCATTAGTATTTACTTTATTAAAAACATTAAAAAGGGCTCTATCCATATCCAAATTAGATCCCGGAGGTCTATAGCACACCCCAAGCACTATCGTAGGAGAGGCTTTACTAGTTATCTTCCCCAATGTAATTTTTGCCCAGACGGACTCCGTCTTATCCATTGCATCGCTTCTTATTTCTTTATGTTCTACCTCATCATTGATATACAATGCTACTCCACCACCTTTACCTTTGTTTCTGTCTTTCCTAAACAGCACATACCCTTCAATACCTGTAGTCCAGTCATAACTACTATTCCACCATGTTTCTGTTATCCCTATAATATCCGGTTTCACTTCCTGCACCAGTAGCTCTAGTTCCTCCATTTTGTTACCTAGGCTCCTTGCATTGGTGTACAAACATCTTAATATTTGCTGTTTGGCCTCGCTCACATTTTGTACCCTATTAGGCACAGTCATTCTACAGCCAGTATAACCAATTAGACTAGTATCCACACCGCCCTCGCTCCTTATATACATTCTCCTACCCACGGCTGTATCCTTTCTTACTTCGTCTTCTTCCCTCTCAATGCTAAAGTCTGGCGTGGAGATTACCTGGACATCTGCCAACCATCTCCCCCTAATTCCTAGTTTAAAGCTCTCTTTATCAGTTGTGCCAGCCTCCATCCTAGAAGTCTATTTCCTTCCCTACTCAGATGAAGTCCATCCCGAGAGAACTGTCCTCTCTCCATGAATGCCTCCCAGTGGCCATACATCCCAAAGCCCTCCTTATAGCACCACTGCCTAAGCCATCTGTTGACAGTCATCATCTTGTCACACCTTTGTTGCCTTTCTCTAGGAACAGGAAGGATCCCACTAAAGATCACCTGAGCCTCGATTTCCTTAAGCGTCTTCCCCAGCCTAGCATAGTTTCCCTTAATACTTTCCAGCGAGAATCTAGCCGTATCATTTGTTCCCACATGAAGGATAATTAGGGGATTCTTTCCCGCTCCCTTTAGGATCCTTTTCAACCTCAGGTCTACATCCCGTATCTTAGCACCCAGAAGACAGCACACCCTTCTATTCTCTGGATCAGCTCTAGTTACAGGCCTGTCTATTCTTCTCAATAAAGAGTCCCCTATCACATAGACCTGCCTTTTCCTGGTGACGGTGCTATTCTCCAGTCTCTCCCCTGTTCCCTCTGGCTGCAAGTTCTTCCCATTCCTATTTTCCCTTATAATCCTCTTCAACCCATCCTGTATCCTCCTGGGGCTCATATTTGGTGTAGTCTCCCGTGACTCTTCCGCTTTTCCTATAGGACTAGCCTCTCTTCTTCCTTACCCTTCCACCTTCAACAAGTACCTGCTGAGCCCCTTCTTCATTTTCCAACTCTGCAAACCTGTTCCTAAGCTCTATTTCTCCTTCACTAGCCCGTTTTTTCCTCTGCCTGGTCCTTTTAGTCACATGCTTCCACTGACCACTTTCCTCACCCAGTCTCCCCTCAGAATTCCCCAGCCCTGCTTCCATCTGTGATTCTGAGTTTTTCCCTTCAGATACCTCATATCTTTGCTCCATCATCTGCTCAAACCCCTTCCTAAACTCAACCAGACTTTCCACCTGCATCTCGAAACCTCGGATCTTTTCCTCCATCAGCTCTATCAGACGGCATTTCATGCAGAAAAAACTCTTACCAGGTCCCCCCTCCAGGATCATGTACATACCACAGCTTCCACATCCAGTCATCCTCAATGTGTCTTCCACCACGAGTCACTCCCACAGCTGCCTCCGTATCTGTCATCGCCTTCCCACCCAAGTCCTCTTAATCTGGGAAACACAAGTCACACCAAAAAGACCACACACACTCCCCCAGCAAAAGCAAACCCCAAACAAGCACCACAATACAAACTCCCCTTACAAACTCCACTCAAACTCCCCTGTTTACAGCTCTGTTTGCTAGCTCCTGTGCCACTGCAGCTGTCTGTGCCACTGCCTGACCGGCTGGCTAACTTTATAGGACCTCTAGTCAGAAGCCCCACCCCCAAAGAGTTGTCTCTCTTTGCCTGAGGGAGAATCCTGCTTTGCCTCTCTCTTTTTGATTCTTGTGTGTTAAGGTTCCAGATTTCAGGAAATAAAGTCATGTTAAGTCATGACCTTCCAGCAAGAGCATTTTCTGTTTTTTTAATCCAACCTCTATGGATGCATGCTGAGAACACAGCAGCTGCCTCTGCTGAATGACACCAGCTAGAGTTTCCAAGAAGCAGAGGAAGCTAGGAGAATAAAGTCATACTGACCTACAATGAGACGACTGAATGGGACATGTGCTGCTCACTGCCTCAGGTGCTTTTGAAAGTCCCCCCTCATTTACATATTTAAATGGGGACCCATTATGTTGTTTGGATGATGATGTCTTCTAATGTGTTCCCCTACGAACTTTAGGGAAGAGGCTGAAGATTGAGATTACTTGCAACGAGTAACATGATAAAGACACCCTAGTTTACTATAGGTTTCAGAGAAGCAGTGTGTTACTCTGTATTCGCAAAAAGAAGGAGGAGGACTCGTGGTACCTTAGAGACTAACAAATTTATTTGAGCTTAAGCTTTCGTGAGCTACAGCTCACTTCATTGGATGCATTCAGTGGAAAATACAGTGGAGAAATAGTTTTACTTTGTGTAATGACCCATCCACTCCCAGTCTCTATTCAAACCTAAGTTAATTGTATCCGTTTGCAAATTAATTCCAATTCAGCAGTCTCTCATTGGAGTCTGTTTTTGAAGCTTTTTTCTTGAAGAATAGCCACTCTGAGGTCTGTAATCGAATGACCAGAGAGATTGAAGTGTTCTCCGACTGATTTTTGAATGTTATAATTCTTGATGTCTGATTTGTGTCCATTTATTCTTTTATGTAGAGACTGTCCAGTTTGACCAATGTACATGGCAGAGGGGCATTGCTGGCACATGATGGCATAGATCACATTGGTAGATGTGCAGGTGAACGAGCCTCTGATAGTGTGGCTGATGTGATTAGGCCCTATGATCGTGTCCCCTGAATAGATATGTGGACAGAGTTGGTAATGGGCTTTGTTGCAAGGATAGGTTCCTGGGTTAGTGATTCTGTTGTGTGCTGTGTGGTTGCTGGTGAGTATTTGCTTCAGGTTGGGGGGCTGTCTGTAAGCAAGGACTGGCCGTCTCCCAAGATCTGTGAGAGTGATGGATCGTCCTTCAGGATAGGTTGTAGATCTTTGATGAGGCATTGGAGAGGTTTTAGTTGGGGGCTGAAGGTGATGGCTAGTGGCATTCTGTTATTTTCTTTGTTGGGCCTGTCCTGTAGTAGGTGACTTCTGGATACTCTTCTGGCTCTGTCAATCTGTTTCTTTGCTTCAGCAGGTGGTATTGTAGTTGTAAGAATACTTGATAGAGGTCTTGTAGGTGTTTGTCTCTGTCTGAGGGGTTGGAACAAATGTGGTTGTATTGTAGAGCTTTGCTGTAGACAATGGATCGTGTGGTGTTGTCTCGATGAAAGCTGGAGACATGTAGATAGGAAAAGTGGTCAGTAGGTTTCCGGTATAGGGTGGTGTTTATGTGACCATCGCTTATTAGCACTATAGTGTCCATGAAGTGGATCTCTTGTGTGGACTGGTCCAGGCTGAGGTTGATGGTGGGATGGAAATTGTTGAAATCATGGTGGAATTCCTCAAGGGCTTCTTTTCCAGGGGTCCAGATGATGAAGATGTCATCAATGTAGCGCAAGTAGAGTGCGGCATTAGGGGACGAGAGCTGAGGAAGCGTTGATCTAAGTCTGCCATATTGTGGGGCCATGCGGGTACCTATTGCAGTGCCGCTGATTTGAAGGTATACATTGTCCCCAAATGTGAAACAGTTATGGGTGAGGACAAAGTTACAAAGTTCAGTCACCAGGTTAGCCATGACATTATCGGGGATACTGCTTCTGACGGCTTGTAGTCCATCTTTGTGTGGAATGTTGGTGTAGAGGGCTTCTACATCCATAGTGGCCAGGATGGTGTTTTCAGGAAGATCACCAATGGACTGTAGTTTCCTCAGGAAGTCAATGGTGTCTCGAAGATAGCTGGGAGTGCTGGTAGCGTAGGGTCTGAGGAGGGAATCTACATAACCAGACAATCCTGCTGTCAGGATGCCAATGCCTGAGATGATGGGGCATCCAGGATTTCCAGGTTTATGCATGTTGGGTAGCAGATAGAATACCCGGTCGGGGCTCCAGAGGTGTGTCTGTGTGGATTTGTTCTTGTGCTTTTTCAGGGAGTTTTTTGAGCAATTGCTGTAGTTTCTTTTGGTAACCCTCAGTGGGATCAGAGGGTAATGGCTTGTAGAAAGTGGTGTTGGAGAGCTGCCTAGTAGCCTCTTGTTCATATTCCGACCTATTCATGATTATGACAGCACCTCCTTTGTCAGCCTTTTTGATTATGATGTCAGAGTTGTTTGCGGCTGTGGATGGTGTTGTGTTCTGCATGGCTGAGGTTATTGGGCAAGTGAGATTATGGGGCAAAAAAAAAAAAACAAACTTCAAAAACAGACTCCAATGAGAGACTGCTGAATTGGAATTAATTTGCAAGCTGGATACAATTAACTTAGGTTTGAATAGAGACTGGGAGTGGATGGGTCATTATACAAAGTAAAACTATTACCCCATGTTATTCCCCGCCCCCACTCCCCACTGTTCCTCAGACATTCTTGTCAACTGCTGGAAATGTCCCACCTTGATTATCACTACAAAAGGTTTTCTTCCTCTTCCCCCCTCCACTCCTGCTGGTAATAGCTCATCTTAAGTAATCACTCTCCTTACAGTGTGTATGATAATACCCATTGTTTCATGTTCTCTGTATATATAAATCTCCCCACTGTATTTTCCACTGAATGCATCTGATGAAGTGAGCTGTAGCTCATGAAAGCTTATGCTCAGATAAATTTGTTAGTCTCTAAGGTGCCACAAGTACTCCTTTAGTTTACTATAGTGCTTCACACTATAAATCTACAGGGTCATAAATTGTCAGTGACCTTAGCCATAATATTTTTTGTTAGTCCAAAAATTTAATATTGATTCTTGGTCAGCCCAGGTGATGTATTGGGTTCTTTAACTGCTTTGCCACAGACTATTTCATTTGTGTATCCCATTTATTGTTCCAACATTGCTGATCCAAATAAAGAATCATCTCACAGCTATTATCTCTGGTTAATGTGTCATAATTGTCTACATCCTACATTAGGGATACTATGCTGAATTGCATTTAATATAGTAGATTCACCATGTGCAACTGACACTGTAAAAAAAAAAAGTGACCTTTGATGACACACAAGTCATTTTAGATTTCAATTCATTTAAAAAAAACCCACTAATTTAGACATTCTAGGTAGATGAAGACAATGAGCTTTGTCCTTCAATCTTTACTAAGAGTTGCCCTGGTGCACTGAAGACGGTCTTGTGCAGAAGAGAACTGCCCCAGTGGAGCCTTTTCCTCACTATAAAAAAGTATCTGTTGGTGACAGTAGGTGGTGACAATACATGTACTTGCACTGGTGTTGAGCATTTTTCGTCCTTGATTATCCTTGCAGTTAAACCATGTTCTGCTCCAGTTCACCCGGGCCAGTTGCTGAAACCCATGGTCAAGAATGGATGCTTTTCTTAGGCCTTGTCTTCACTATGAAAAAAAAAAAAAAAGAATGTTCTTAACTCCTAGTGAAGAGAAGGTAATCTGTAGTTTTCACATGAGTTAGCAGGGTGAGTTAAAGAATATTATGGCACCTGTGCTTTTACTGCCATGTCACAATATTAGGCAAAAAGATGAAAACATAATGTTAAATAGTAATGTTGGATCCTTTTTTCTCCTGCAAATCAAAGAATACAAGTAGAAAGGTGCATAGCACTGCTAAGAGCATAGCTAAACCAAAAACATTAGAAAAAGGAAAGAGAAATAGGTGTCAGAAGCATCAGGTTGAGCTATTCTTGTCAATTCAGAAAGCAATTGCTCATTCAGAGTTATTTTCCCCACCTTGCCAAGAAACATATAGCATGTGAAATATGTAACTAGAATTTCTTCCCACCATTCGAGACATGGAAGGCATATTGGAAAGGTGACACTTTCATTTCACACTGATTAGTTACACACTCTGGGAAATGTAAAATACCATCAAGGTGTGCTCAAAATAAAAGGTGCTTATGCTAGATTCCCCGATGGGAATACACTAATAGTACACTAAAGACCTTTAAGATTCTCACTGCCAAAATGAGGAGTTGAGAAGCCTTCTTTTAACGCAATGAGTTTTACTACCCATGTGGAGGTCCTGATGCTGACTGTGACCTCTGTGTGGCAGATGTCAGTGGCTAGCACTAAAATATATTCAGCCCATTATATGTTATTTTGTGCAAAGTACACCTCCAGGACTAGGCAAATGGAAGAATCCTGTGTTAGTAACAATCTCAATGAACAACATTATTTAAATCTCACCATGAAGCCAAGGGGAATAACTGCACGGTAATAATACACAATGTTTTTAAAAGGCAGAAAAATTTTGCATATTTTAAACTGATATAAATTATCAGTTGGTACTTTTGGGTTTTACGCTGCCTCTAATGTAGAAGTTCAAAGGCAGTCTGTCCCACACCATTATAGCCTACACTAGACAGCTAATTAATTCTCTTTTCTTATGAACTTGTGACTTACAATGGCTTTTAGCTAAATGCTCTCTCCCTAGCTCTCCCCTTGATTAATACTGAACCATCAAAGCATGAATTTTACTATCGGCTCTGGGACTTAGTCAACCAGAATGTCACTTTGGAATTTAATCTAATGCTAAAATAAAGTATCCTAACCTAGTTGTGATTTCCCCCAGCATTCTCAATACCACTATTTATTTCATTTTGAAACACTTTTTTAAAAAAAAAATAGATTTTCAAAGAGTTTGGATGACCACTCTGATATCACATTCTGAACTCCCTTCTAAAATTATACACAAGTCTGTCCTGCTTAAACACTGACTATCACTGATGTGGAATTACATTCCCTATAGGAAAATCTTAATCTACTTGCAGTTTCTTTATGCCTGTCTAGACAAGAACAATCTTCTTTATGAACAGCCTCAGTCACCTCAAGATCATCATTAAAGAGGACACTAAAAAGAAAAGGAGTACTTGTGGCACCTTAGAGACTAACAAATTTATTTAAGCATAAGCTTTCGTGGGCTACAGCTCACTTCATCAGATGTATTCAGTGGAAAATACAGTGGGGAGATTTATATACATAGAGAACATGAAACAATGGGTGTTACCATACACACTGTAACCAGAGTGATCAGGTAAGGTGAGCTATTACCAGCAGGAGAGCGGGGGGGAAAAAACCTTTTGTAGTGATAATCAAGGTGGGCCATTTCCAGCAGTTGACAAGAATGTTTGAGGAACAGAGGGGGGTGGGAGGGGAATAAACATGGGGAAATAGGCTTGAATAGAGACTGGGAGTGGATGTGTCATTACACAAAGTAAAACTAAGTTAATTGTATCCAGTTTGCAAATTAATTCCAATTCAGCAGTCTCTCGTTGGAGTCTGTTTTTGAAGCTTTTTGGTTGAAGGATAGCCACTCTTAGGTCTGTAATCGAGTGACCCAAAGAGATTGAAGTGTTCTCTGACTGGTTTTTGAATGTTATAATTCTTGACATCTGATTTCTGTCCATTTATTTTTTTACGTAGAGACTGTTCAGTTTGACCAATGTACATGGCAGAGGAGCATTGCTGGCACATGATGGCATAGATTACATTGGTAGATGTGTAGGTGAATGAGCCTCTGATATTGTGGCTGATGTGATTAGGTCCTATGATCGTGTCCCCTGAATAGATATGTGGACAGAGTTGGCAACGGGCTTTGTTGCAAGGATAGGTTCCTGGGTTAGTGGTTCTGTTGTGTGGTGTGGGGTTGCTGGTGAATATTTGCTTCAGGTTGGGGGGCTGTCTGTAAGCAAGGACCGGCCTGTCTCCCAAGATCTGTGAGAGTGATAGGCAGTCTTTCAGGATAGGTTGTAGATCCTTGAGGATGCACTGGAGAGGTTTTAGTTGGGGGCTGAAAGTGATGGCTAGTGGCGTTCTTTTATTTTCTTTGTTGGGCCTGTCCGGTAGTAGGTAACTTCTGGGTACTCTTCTGGCTCTGTCAGTCAATCTGTTTCTTCGCTTCAGCAGGTGGGTATTGTAGTTGTAAGAATGCTTGATAGAGATCTTGTAGGTGTTTGTCTCTGTCTGAGGAGTTGGAACAAATGCGGTTGTATCGTAGACCTTGGCTGTAGACAATGGATCATGTGGTGTGATCTGGGTGAAAGCTGGAGGCATGTAGTTAGGAATAGCGGTCAGTAGGTTTCCAGTATAGGGTGGTGTTTATGTGACCATCGCTTATTAGCACTATAGTGTCCAGGAAGTGGTCTCTTGTGTGGACTGGTCCAGGCTGAGGTTGATGGTGGGATGGAAATTGTTGAAATCATGGTGGAATTCCTCAAGGGCTTCTTTTCCAGGGGTCCAGATGATGAAGATGTCATCAATGTAGCGCAAGTAGAGTAGGGACATTAGGGGACGAGAGCTGAGGCAGCGTTGTTCTAAGTCTGCCATAAAAATGTTGGCATACTGTGGGGCCATGTGGGTACCACTGATAGCAGTGCCACTGATTTGAAGGTATACATTGTCCCCAAATGTGAAATAATTATGGGTGAGGACAAAGTTAAAGTTCAGCCACCAGGTTTGCCGTGACATTATCAGGGATACTTTTCCTGATGGCTTGTAGTCCATCTTTGTGTGGACTTTTGTAATAACAAATTTATTAGAGCATAAGCTTTCGTGAGCTACAGCTCACTTCATCAGATGCATTTAAGGTGTAGCTCACGAAAGCTTATGCTCTAATAAATTTGTTAGTCTCTAAGGTGCCACAAGTACTCCTCTTTTTGCGAATACAGACTAACACAGCTGATACTCTGATTTGTGTGGAATGTTGGTGTA
Organism: Dermochelys coriacea; assembly: GCF_009764565.3. Classification (NCBI taxonomy): domain Eukaryota; kingdom Metazoa; phylum Chordata; order Testudines; family Dermochelyidae; genus Dermochelys; species Dermochelys coriacea. Next base: position 25,206,496 of record NC_050077.1, read on the forward strand.
AAGGGCTTCTACATCCACAGTGGCCAGGATGGTGTTTTCAGGAAGATCACCGATGGATTGTTGTTTCTTTAGGAAGTCAGTGGTGTCTTGAAGATAGCTGGAGTGCTGGTGGCGTAGGGTCTGAGGAGGGAGTCTACATAACCAGACAATTCTGCTGTCAGGATGCCAATGCCTGAGATGATGGGGCATCCAGGATTTCCAGGTTTATGGATGTTGGGTAGCAGATAGAATACCCCAGGTTGGGGCTCCAGGGGTGGGTCTGTGCGGATTTGTTCTTGTGCTTTTTCAGGGAGTTTCTTGAGCAAATGCTGTAGTTTCTTTTGGTAATCCTCAGTGAGATCAGAGGGTAATGGCTTGTAGAAAGTGGCGTTGGAGAGCTGCCTAGTAGCCTCTTGTTCATATTCCAACCTATTCATGACTATGACAGCACCTCCTTTATCAGCCTTTTTGATTATGATATCAGAGTTGTTTCTGAGGCTGTGGCTGGCATTGTGTTCTGCGCGGCTGAGGTTATGGGGCAAGCGATACTGCTTTTCCACAATTTCAGCCCGTGCACGTCGGCAGAAGCACTCTATGTAGAAGTCCAGTCTGTTGTTTCAACCTTCAGGAGGAGTCCACCCAGAATCCTTCTTTCTGTAATCTTGGTAGGAAGGTCTCTGTGGGTTAGTATGTTGTTCAGAGGTGTATTGGAAATATTCCTTGAGTTGGAGACGTCGAAAATAGGATTCTAGGTCACCACAGAACTGTATCATGTTTGTGGGGGTGGAGGGAAGAAGGAAAGGCCCCAAGATAGGACAGATTCTTCTGCTAGGCTAAGAGTATAGTTGGATAGAACAACAATATTGCTAGTTGGATTAAGGGAACCACTGTTGTGGCCCTTCGTAGCCCATTTGTATTTCTGTCAGTCCCCAGTACAAATCTTCAAGGAGAACACAGGGTCTTGTTTTCATTTCTCTGCTTCAGAGAGCCAGACAACTACATCTTCACTAACTTTTCCCTCCAGGAAATAAATGCAATCATTGTAAAAGAGTCACCACCTTTTGTGCAATATAATTAGCATATAAGGCAGAGTGCATTAATTTACATCATTCCAATGTTACAGATGGAAGAGACAAAGGAACTTAAAAAAAATACAAATTCACTGTGGCAATCTTCCAGTTTCAGGAGGGCCAAGCTGCCCTTTTCAACAACAGCATTCTCAGTAGGTTACCCTGATAATGGGGGGATAGCACAGTGGTTTGAGAATTGGCCTACTAAACCCAGGGTTGTGAGCTCAATCCTTGAGGGAGCCTTTTAGTGATATTGGGCAAAAATTGGGGATTGGTCCTGCTTTGAGCAGGGAGTTGGACTACATGACCTCCTGAAGTCCCTTCCAACCCTGAGATTCCATATTCTATGACATTACCTTGCTTAATTTGGTGAGCTAGCAAGTTTTTGCTTTCATTAAAGTAACTCACAGATATTAAGGTTCCAAGACAAGCACCTGTCTAAATTAAGAGTCAGCTGTTACTATCGATCTAATCTAGGAGTCTTCAAGTTCTCTCTGTATCATTTATAGAGATGTATGAAATAAAACAATTTTCAGAAAACATGAAAATGGTGGGGGTTCTCTCTGAAACGGTTCAAAATAAAATTACTTGCTATGCACCTTTTTTGCTATTTTGCTGCTTTTCCGTGAAACAAAAAATTGTCAATATAGTGAAAATCTGAAACAAAAACAAAACAGAAAAATCACTGACATAAGAAAGTCAATAGGAATTTTTGCCAAGATCCTGCCAATTGCAGGATCAGGGCCTGCAGGCCAAAATTGTCATAAGGGTGCAGAATCCATAGTTGGGATCAGATTTTCCCGAGAGCCAAGATCCCATTTAGACACCTAAACAACATGCCAGAGTGCTGGGCACTTTTGAAAATCTGACCCCCGTTTTGGGGCCTGAGGACTTACGGAGCTCTTAGTGGCCATGTGCACTCTGATACCGTGCACAAAGAGTTCATAGTGCACTTTGACATATACATGGCCTGTTAATATCATGTGCTTTACAGTCACACCCTGGCTTAAGTCACCATGTAATAATGCCCTGAGTTTAAGAGTCTCATTGGGGTTTTTTTGTGTGGGAAGCTGACTCACTGTCAGTCAGTTGAGGTCAGCAATACTGTCCCCACTCACCTCCCTGATCCCCCTAAACCCCCATACTTATATTTCTGTTTCTTTTATGTGCTCAATTACCTCTTCATTAGGTTCCCAAATTTCTTATTGATGGATTTGAGGACTAGTCCTAGTCCACTGAAGCCAATGGGAACAGGATCAAGCCCTTTGGGAATGAAAGATCTGACTCCTCTGTACTAGTTTTGCCATTGGCTTCTGTGGAAACAGGGCTAATATGTTAACAAGAGATGATCTTGGGCATTCTTCCACAGTTTTTGTACTGACAGCCATTCAGTTACCAGTGTGATTTTTTTTGCTGAAATAGTTTAACTGGTACAAACCCAAGTGGATGCAGTTATACCAGGATGAAGATGCCTTCAAGCAGTATAGTTATTCCCCTTCCCTATGGAAATAGCTATCCCAGCATAAGCACCAGTATACAGGTATAACTGCATCCACACTATGGAGATTGTACCTTTAACAATATTAGTATAGTTTCAGCGGTACATGTGTTAAGTACATCCTAAATACCAATGTTTAGTCATGGGAACTGCTCCATTTTTAAATAATAATTAAAGTGCTTTCAATTAATTAAAAAAAATCACAACAGTTTTGGTCTGTTTCCTGCTACAACTTAAAATAATTACCATTCCTTTGATGTAGTCCAGTTAAGTTATTCTGCATGAATGACACTTTCATTATTTTGAGGATACTGTCTTGTTCTAATAACCAAGTATGTTACCACACTGCATTTTGTATGCCTTTCATCACAATGGCTGCAGTAACTTGGTAAATATGACTTGATTCCTTCCAAACACTATTGAATTCTAAGACACTAATCTTTGCAAGTCAACTCATGTCCTGCTAAAAAAAAAGATTAAAAGATCAATTTATAACAGTTATGCACTTTTATAAGAAGCCTCTGTCCTTCATTGGCTATAAAGCAGTTACAAATTATTACTGATCTTCCAGACCATGACAATTTAAATTACAAACAGGAGTTCCACTGATGTTTGATTTATTGTCTAACACCATCCTGAGGTTCAATGCACCTTGACATTCTACAATAGGTGGGCATTGTTTAATAGTAAATTCCATTCAAAATACTGGAAAAATACATTAGAAAAAATATTTGACATGAAGAAAAATGATCAATTAATGTACAAATTTCTAGCACATTTGTTCCTCCTTGTTACCCCACATTTAAGAAACTAATGATATGCATATTCATATTGTGAATCCAAACAGAAAAGACTAACAAACCTTTCAATTTGCACAAACCCTTGCAAATTGAAACAGCCATAGTCTGCACAGCTCCAGTCAGTATCCTAATCAATGAATTTTTAGAGACACCTTGCACTCACAGTACCACCAATTTCAACTGTGGGCATTCTGCACCGCTGAAAATCAGGTTTGTGTTTGTAAAAAGTCTGTCCAAGATCTTTCTATTTTTCAGTCAGACTCCCACTGAAAGAAGCTGAGAAAATTTTGCAAACAAACTCAGATTTTTCCAAAGATAAACAGGTTCATAATAATTAGCCCTCCCCATTGGCATTAGAGATGGGTCAGGATTAGGCCTGCGTGCTTATTTGAACATAATCTGACCTTCGTGATTCTGTACTATTGGGTTGAAAGGAGCTGGTTCTTTCCTGAGATTTGGGGTAAAGCAGAGCTCCAATTTTATTAACGCTTCAGAAAACAGACAGTATTTTTTATAATACAAAAGATTTGTAAAGCAAGAGAATATACAACAATTTATCTGACTAAGGAACACAAAGGCATTTAGAAGGAGGACTCAAGGGAATTTCATAAAATTAGTGTTTCCACAACACTGGCAGTGCTTAAAGTGAGATAGAGGTATCAAGGGTGTCACAGACCTGGTAAAAAAAATTTTTTTAATCGAGCTGGCTTCCTGCGGGACACACTTTACGCGCTATCTTACCAAAGCTACTACTACCAGATAGACCATACACACTTTTTCAGACCTTTTTGAGCATTGGACACTGGGTTTTGTAATAAGACCAGCATTGTTTGTAATTGGTTACTTCTGCTTCTAAACCTGGCTAGAGCCTGGAGGTGCAGAGCTGTGCGAAAGTGCAAGACCAAGCAAATTTAAATTCACCTGTCCTTTTTTGAATCTCAGAAAAGTCTGGTGATGCTTCATTGTATATGGAGACCTTAAGACATCTGAATTTGCTTGCTCCTGGAGCAGCACATTATACATTTTTAATTAACTGCTACATCTTCTTTTGCTTCTTCATTGCTTCATGAATAGCACTTTCAATTAGAAGCAGTCATGAGCAGCTAAAATTGGAGGGTTGGTCTCACTAAAACATCCAGACTCTGTGTGGTTTACCTGTTATGAAAATTGCATTATATGCCTTAGTGTCATGTATTTAATATACAGGAAAGAGGGTCCTTTTTCAGCAAAGGTAATTGCATTTTCAAAATCATTTACAGCCATCATCAATATCAGGGAACCAATTTAAAGCCAGTGTTGATGTTGAAGGCCATATACCACAATCTGAATCCTGGCAAACACTCTCTATGCACCCAAATAGATCAACGGTGAGGTAAGGCACAGGTTTCTAATCTCCCGTGATAGCTCATCCCACCCCACAGGGGGGACACAAAGGTGCCCTTATGAAGAGTATCTGTCCTCATTTGAGACACTGACCCCTTGCTTATAGCAGCTGCCTAAGATCTGAGATGGTCAGAAGCTTCAATCAATATCATATCCCTCAGTGAGGACCCCATGCTAAGATGAATCCCCCAGTCTGACACTCTCTATTGCAGGCCTCAGGAATGGGAATATGTGCTGCAGTTTGAAATATGAAAAGCAGCTGGCCCTAACTTGTGGCCGTGAAAATGCCCTGGCACTGTGAACCCACAAGACCCACAACTAAGATTTACTCCTGCAATGTAAGAAACTAAACAGATCCCCCTGAACCTTTTGAGATATTAAGTCTACCTCAGTGAGACACTACACACTCAGGGCTCAGGAAGCCATTCCCACAATTTAATACATTGAGAACATTCCCACAAAGAGGAGAATCACCCCACAAAGAAGCTTCCCCTGATTAAGATGCAGAAGCCCCCACCTCTCCACTTTGAGAAGAATTTCAGGGCTGCCCAGGAAGATCACGCCTTACCCTCTGCATCTGTGGCACGGAGTTGCCCTGTGACAAGACAATAGCCCACACAAGGAACAGCTCCTTCTAAAGGTAGGACACAAAACCCGCTATTGTGAATGGCTTCTCTCGTCTGGAACAGTAAGGTTTTCACAGGATAGCACCTTCCCATTTCCTCCACCAGAAGGAGAGTCCCTCTGCCTTGACAGCCCTTTCTCTGGCTCATCCAGTACACTCCAAGAACTCACCTCTCATTGCAGCATCACTGTAGGAGCCTTTTTCCCTAATCAAGTAGCTGAGCTTCCTTCAGAACTGAAATCATTTCAGATTTGGATTCTGTTGCCAGTTTACAATGCTGCAGGCATGACTAAGGTGATAAATTACAATAGGCCAGACACTTCACTTTCCTCCAACTCCTTTGCACCATTAAGGGACTGGAAAGCAGCTGGATCTCCCCAGCTGGGGATTCCTCAAGCTGGCAGAGAGCAACAAAGCGGGCTCCCTTGCCACCGGTCCCTTGCAGAGCTAAACATTAGGAGGCATGTGAGAAAGGAGGGAATAGGCAATGCCCAAGGTTGCACTCCAGCATTCCCTAGTGACAGCCAGCCCCTAGCTGAGCACAGTCAGCTGCCATAGATCAGAGCAGTCCCCAGAGGTACTGGATGCAGCTTAGAAACTGGGCCCATAACTTTTACTGCATTTTTTTTAACTGTAACATCTTCTAATGTCACCCAGTAGACCACCACCCAGCTAGCATGGAGAACCCAGGAACAAAGCGCATAAACAGCTGTGATTAAGAGCAAAATGATAGCTCTGCATGTGCTATCCCAAGACAGCTAAAACTCACATTGATAAGAGACAGTTAAGTCCTTGCCTTTTTGAAGCTCATCTTATTATCTCATCTGAAGTGGCTAGTACTTGAAAAGTTTCCTTGTTGATGTGTTACCAAAATGCCTGTAACTTTACCTTAAAACATTCATGTGAGAGCACTGGAAGGATTTCTATACAACCAAACACCTTTTCAGAGCTGTTATAGAACACATCTTCTAAATAAGGAACAAGCCGAGGAAGAGCTATACTGATATGTTCACTTATTGTAATGGTCTTTCCTGCTAATTAGGACTACAAGGAAATAACGTGGCATTGTTTCTGGCTCCTTTGTGTCTGCTAATGTTGTATAGTGACAGGTCTGAAACAAAACTCAGCTTGGGGAATGTCTGGACCTGAATTTAGCCCTTCACCTGCTTTGTAACATGAAAGGCAGTGTTGTCCAGTTGATAGACCATTGGACTAGGATTCAGGAGATGTAGGTTCTTTTTCTGGCTATGCCACTGCCCGGCTGGGTGAACCTGGGTAGGTCACTTCCCCTCTATGTCCGTTTCCCCTCCTACCTTGTGTCCCTCTTGCCTATTTGGACTGCAAGTGCTTCACAGCAAGGATTCAGAGTAGCAGCCGTGTTAGTCTGTATTCGCAAAAAGAAAAAGAGTACTTGTAGCACCTTAGAGACTGAAAAAAAAAAATGCTCAAATAAACTTGTTAGTCTCCAAGGTGCCACAAGTACTCCTTCCCAGTAAGGAGACTCTCTCGTGATGTGTTTGCCTGGGGCCCTGTTCTCAGTGACCCCCATAGGAGCTACACAAATAGAAATAATGTAAAAATCACAGGCAAGAGAAAGCGACTGATTTTTCTGTTAAATATTGCACAGGTCAGTCAATCTATATTTAAAAGCAGATGTATGAATACAAATTTAACTAGATGGATATTACTACAGTAGTGACGGTGGGAGTTTTAAAATTTCCATACCAATGGGTGACTGAGGCTGCTGTGTTATCTGTAAACAGATCACATCTGTGATGGAGGAAATCTATTTAGCTGAAAAAGCTCTTGTGTTTGAAATGTCATTGTAAGTTGTGTCCATCTGGAAGGATTTTACAATTCTGGGGGGAGTACACGTAGATTTTAGTGCTGAATGAAAAATGAACACAGTTTTTCCCCCAGGTTTTTTTCCATCATCAATTTCAAATTTTGAAAAGTTTCAGCCAGCACTAGTTGTTTTGTTTTAAACACGTTTTAGTTTACTTTACAGACAGATGTCTGGGATTTACACATAAAGGGTGAGATTTTCTAAGTGCTTAATGGTGTTGGCCACTAAGACCCAGATCCTCAATGATATTTAGGTGCCTAACTCCCACTGAAATTAATGACAGAAATCAACAACCACTGAAAGTCAATGGGAATAGGATGCCTAACTCCCTTATGCATTTTTTTTAAAAAAAAAATCACACTGAAATATTAATAAAAGGCTGGAGGCAAAGTTTTCTAAAGAGCTGAAGTGACATAGGAACCCATGTCCCATATTTAAAGACATGTAGGTGCGTAAATCCCATTAACTTTCAATAAGACTTAGGCTCGTAAGTCACTTTTGAAAAAAATCATTTAGGTGCTTTTGAAAATTTTGCCATGCATCCAATAAGTTGCTAAGAACTGCTGCTGTTTATGCGCTCTGCAATACTTCTGTCATCCCCCAAGGCTAATGCATGGGAGTGGGGCGGGGGCGGGGGGGGAAGAGTGAACATATATATCTACACACACACACACACACACACACACACACACGCCCCAAGACTGCTCATCATTATAACATCAACATCTGTCAATGGAACCAGAGACACTTTTTGGTGGTGGCCAAACTATAGCCAAGCCTATCTAATTTTTTCCAAATAATTGTCCTTACTTAATCCATGGGAGGAGGAAGGGAATTGTTTTTCCTATTCCAAATGCTCATGTTTCTTTAATGTACTGGACATCCTGGAAACAAATCTGTCTGAATGTTATGTTTATAAATGACTCCTAACTGGTGCCATATTCTTTTGAAAAGACTATAGAATTCAGAATGATTAAAAGACCACCTGAGACAACAGTGTGCTTCAGGGACAATAGGATGAAACTGGAGTCAATCTTTGCAAAGTCAAGCTTCTTTAGGTATGTCTACTCTTAAAAACCAAAAACCCACTCCCCTTTTGCCCTCCCCTTCGCCACACACACACACACACACACACACACACACACACACACACCCATGGCAGTAAGTCTCAGAGCCCAGGTCTACATGGCTTGCGCCATGGCACTAAAAATAGCCATGTTGATATTCTGGCTCAGGCTCACCAGGCCACGCAAGGCGGGGGGGGGGGAGACCTGCAGACCCCAAGCCGTAATGTCTACCCAGCTATTTTTAGCACTGCAGTGCAAGCCCTGCAAGCTCAAGTATGCAGACCCAGGCTCTGAGACTCACTGCTGCGGATTTGGGGCTTTTTTTTTTTTTTGGCAATGTAGACATATCTTTTGATGCATATTTTAATTGACAAAGTGAAATGTGGTTTATCATTACATTTTCCCTCTGAACAAGTTACTTCATGATGCAGGCAGCTGCTGGCCTCCTATTTTTAGCTGCAGAAGGGGAAGGAGCAGCAGCCTTATTATCCTGTTCTGAATGAGTTCAGACAACCCTGGGAGTTAAAGAGCAGCTATTCAAATGTATCAGCATGCAGGTGAATTAGCACTGGCGCCCTTTTTAACTTTCCTCCTGCTTTGAATGTTGATGGAGCAGCTGCTTAGCTCTCACAGAGGATATTATTGACATTTCCGAGTTTGCAGTTTGACGCAGCATCACATTTCCAATTGTACTGACTCGGATGCATTTGCACATGACAATGAAGTCTACAGCAATCATACAGCACAGCCAGATAAACGGATATCACATTAATAGGCATATGCCCAGATCAAACCAATGCTAACCGGATTCTTTTCTTTCACAATTATATGGCTTTTACAAGCCATGCAAATATAAAGCATTTTGTACCAGATTCCTGGTGATGAATGAACTGGTTACAGTTGTATAAGGGAAGGAAGAAACAGGGTATAATTTGCTCTTGACTCCTTTGTCATTACATTTTTCAAGAAAGGTCCAAAGAGCTTCATTATACTGTGCTCTATTCTGAAGCGGTATGTTCCCCTGCTTAAATACAGAATACTCACCAAACAGTGCAGCCATCCAGTGTGTGATTATCATATACTGACCACCAAGCAAGCAGTCCTCTCTGTAAGTAAGGGTAGAAATGGGCCCTATCAAGTTGTTATTCAGTTAAAATAACTATTTAGAGAGAGTGCCTTCTGTTCCAAAGGAGCCGAAATCATCCCACAAACAGAACAATCTTACACAGCCATGTAAGCGAGCCATAGAGATCACTTCACCAGCCAGTGAAATGTTGTTGCCCCTGTAGTGCAACGTGACTGCTCTTTAGTAATTCACAGTAACAATGACACTACACAAATATTTAAGGCCGTGATCCACAATAGCATCCCTCTTCAGGAAGAGCATTTAAGCAGTTACTTAACTTTAACCAGATGCTTAAGTTCCATTAAAATCAATGGGACAAGCTTAAACGGTTTCCTGAATAGGGATGGTTTTAAGCATGTGATTAAGTGTTTCCTATATCATGTCCTAAGGCTTGAACCAAAGTGAATACTATGGGTCTGGATCAAGAGCCCACTGAAGTCAATAGAAAGACTCCCACTGACATAAATTGTCAGTAGATCAGGCCCTACATCTATCTGAAACTGCAGTGAAAGGTAGGTAGGCGGTAGCTACAACGTAACATCCTTATATGTGTGTGAAAAGAGCCATGCGAGTTCTAAGGGCAGGTGGCCAAGACCTCACTTTTGTGTCTCATGTGAAAGGCAGCACTTCCAGAAGTACTCTGCCCCACTCCTTCCCCCCCCCAAAAAACATTTCGGAGGCATTAGCCCAATATCATCTCATAGGCAAGCACGAGACTTGACAGTAATGAATCATCAACCCTGCTTCCTTCCCTAGATATTCCTGGAAGGTCTCTTATCCAAATAATGGCACTACTCAGTGCTGCTTAGTGTATGATATCTAATAGGATTGTAGCACCAAGTGATTCACCTGCTGATGCCATGACTAACCTCACACTGAAACCTTTATGTGCTTCAACAGGGAAAAGCAGCAGAAGAGAATGCAAATTTTGAATCAATACATTCTTTTGGGGCAAAAAACTCTTATTGCTGCAGTACCATATGCAGCCAACTAATCGCTTATGCATTATTATAAACAACTCCTTGCCAATTATTTTCATGAAAAGAGCTGGATTGTGCAGGCTGACAAAACTGAGCAGCAATATCGGGCTCCTCGGAGACGACACAAATTCGGTTTTCAACAGCCAACTGTTTTCAGAGCTGAACTTGAAACAACTGACAAAGCAATACTTACTATACGACAGACTGCTAAGTAGCTATGAAAACAGAAAGTTATAGAACTAAGCTATCATTAGGGTTCTTACTGGCATATGGAATCTCCTGCTTTAAGAGCAGCAGTGTAGAAAACAGGTCCCCAGGGGTATATCTGGCCAACAAATTTGAATATAACTGTGCACTAGGACAATATTTCAAGCAAAGTTCTTGCATACGTCCTTGGTAATATTACTATTTTCGTGTTGTTCAGTAAGCCATAGTACAACAGGCTGTCCGAGACCTTCGGTGATGAAAGACCCAACTGTCTATCCTTCATAAACAGGGGTAGTGTTTTCCATGACAATTTGAAAGAAAATGAATCAAAGTGATATTGAAGTTGGCAAAAATTGTGGAAATCAACAAAAAACAAGCAAAAAAATTTCATTGTGAACGCAAACTTATGCACTGCAAACCCAGCAATGCTTTTTTTTGTTCCCATAATAACTTATTTTTAAGGCTGTAACTAAAAGCTTTTAGTGCAGTAAGAACTGTGAGATAACCCCGAACAGTATCAGATAAACATCCATATCTTTAAATCCAAGATCTTTTTTCTCCTCCAGACTAGATTATAATTGTAAATTGGATGGATCAAAAAAAAATACAGACTTCACCTTGAGTAATACTGTTCACACAATTCCACAGGACAACTAGACTATTATTCTCCCAATACTTCAATTCTTTTCTCCTGTTTTTTAGTGCCGCTGTGAAATGCAGCACCAGGCATGCTCCCAGCCTTAAACCTTTGCATCCTGCTATGTTAATAAGGTAGTCAGTATGAGAAATACATATGTCCTTAGCTCAAAGTGTTTGAGTGCAGTGAAAGACAGTACACTGCTTCAAAGGCAGGCAATTTATCAGGGAGATGAATTCTTATTTTCCTCATAAATAAATAAGAGACTAATATTCACTGCCTGCATTGGTTTGGATTCAATGAGGCATAATGAGAGATCTCAGTTCTAAATTCCCTAATTCCAAGGATATGGTAAATAATAAAGAAAGGCTGTGTGGGAGTCAGCAAGCTGAGTAGCTTGTTTAACTAGGGGAGTTTCATTTCCACTGAAAGTGACACAATAAAAGAGTCAGGACATAACTAAGAGTCCTTGCCAGACTGTAGATCCAAATGATATATTGTGGCTATTACACCTGTGCACTTAACTATAGTTTGCTACTGAAACTCTGGTATATCATCTGGGTGACATTTATTAGATATAAGCAACTGTTTTTCATCCTCATTAAATGCGACAGGCAACGTTCCTTAAAGACATCATAGAAATATTTAGTATGATACAGATCTTGTATTATCAAAAAGGCATTGGGTATGGTTGATTTCATTTTCACAGAAAGAAATCTGGGGTGGACTCTTGGTTCCACTGAAGTCAATGGCAAAACATCCATTGACTTCAATAGGGTCAGACTTTCACCAGTGGGAGTATATACAGTAGAACCTCAGGATTACAAACACCAGAGCTATGAACTAACCAGTCACCCACACACCTCATTTGGAACTGGAAGTACGCAATCAGGCAGCAGCAGAGATTTTTTAAAAAGGCAAATACAGAACAGTACTGTGTTAAATGTAAGCTACTAAAAAAATAAAGGGAAAGTTTAAAAAAAGATTTGACAAGGTAAGGAAACTGCTTGTGTTTGTTTCATTTAACTGAAGATGGTAAAAAGCAGCATTTTCTTCTGCACAGTAAAGTTTCAAACCTGTATTAAGTCAATGTTCAGTTGTAAACTTTTGAAAGAATCATAACATTTTGTTCAGAGTCACAAACGTTTCAGAGTTACGAACAACCTCCATTCCCGAGGCGTTTGTAACTCTGAGTTTCTTCTGTACTGAAGTCAGTGGACTACTCTGAATTTACCCAAGCATAACTGATATCAAAATAAAGTCCATGCTCTTCTCTATAGCCAGGGATGTTTTTGTGCAGGTTAGGCATTTCCACATGACAGACACTTTACTCTGTACAGTATATGGTGGGGGAAGGGAGAGCTTGCAAAGGAACTGATGGCTGTTAAGTGCCTAGCTCTCATTATCTTTCAATGGAATTTGGGTGTCAAAGTCCCTCATGGCTTGACCAAAAGCCCACTGAGTTCAATGGAAAGATTCCCATAGGGTTCCATGGCTTTGGATCAAGCCCTTAGGATTCTTTGAAAATCCCCAATGCATGCGTATTTGTACAGCACATTTCAAAAAGTAAATGGTATTACAAGGCAGCAGTGTTGAACATGAATCCCTTTAATTTACAGTTAAAGGCAGGAAGTGATTGACTGTTTATCTTTCCTGACCAGATGCAGCAATCGAGGTTTAGGACAAGCTCCAAAGACAAGACTCATTACTTGATTTTGAGAAAACAATCAGAAATAGGTGACCTGAATGAATTGCTAGTAGTGAAACCATTGACAAATCTTTGAAAGAAGTTCTGGGAAGAATCAAGGAATTGTTGGCTTTGGTAAACCCATTAGCAGCATTAAAGCACTTGTTCTGAATGGTACTTCCCTGACATCATAGAGGAGGACTGAACAGTCACCGATAGTGCTGCAGAATATAGTCGATGGCCAAGATTTTAAAAAATGGGCGCTAAAGTTAAGCTCCAAATGTCACCTAGGACCTCGGTTTTTGTAAGTGGCTAGAGATATGGGGCTTTATTTTGGGGGGGCCCAACTTGACATACTTTAAAGAGGCCCCAATTTTCAGAAGTTACTGAACACCCAACCCTCTGAATTTCAGGCTCCTTGAAGATTTCTTCAGTTGAGCACCGCAAAATTAAGGAACCCAAATGCAAACACTTTTTAAAATATTGGCCTGTGTGCTTATTAAGTATCTAAATTAAGTGACCTCGTTATCAAAACCCTGAGCTCCTAAAGAAATCAGTGGAGTTTCTGGGCACTCAGCACTTTTGAAAGTCAGGCCCCTTACTTTGGTGTTTAAATAAAGGTATTTAGATGCCTAGTGGGATTTTCAAAAGCATCTATATTCCTTGAAATCAATGGGAGGTAAGCACTCTTGAAATCTTCACTATCTGCATCTTTGGGCATCTAAATGCCATTATAAATCTGATCCTCAAAGCCTAATTTCAGGAACTTGCATCAAAAATCTTGGCCCATTTGCTTCAAGACCTTAAGAAAAAAATGTTTTAGATCAATGTTGCTATCATTTTAATATGAGTGCCATTAATGGAGAAGTATGAATACTAACTAGGTAAAAAGGAGCTCTCGCACCTTTGTCTCTCCTAGGATACTAACTACTATTTGGTCAAAGATCACAGCGTCCTTGTTAACAGAACTGACTGTTAATATAACCCGCAAGTCTGGATTCAGCTCAAGGAGAGTTATCCTTCTGAAGTGAGCAGTTTCTCTCTTACAGCCCCTGACAGAGTCTAAGTGCAAGCTATTTATAAAAAAAAAAGTTTTCACCAAAGAACAAAGAGTCCAGTAGCCTCAAATGAGCAGTTCTTCTGTCTTGGGTAAATTGTTTTATGACAGTCAGTGAAAGAATCATCCCCCCCACACACACACGTTGTAAACACACACAAAGAATTGCCTGCAAGGAAAAGAAATCCAAGAAAAAACTACATTTAAACAAGGTGAATATGACAGAAGCCAACCCACGATGCATGTTTTCGCGTTTCTCCTTTTAAAATTGCATTAGTTACGCAGAGAACATCTCTTTCTTCCTACTTCCTGATTTACTTAGAGTTTGTCTGCATGGCTCCACATTTTGGACTATGGGGGTGTGAACTGCAGCATACACTAGCATGCTAGGCTGTGACTCTCCTGGGTGGATGCTGGAGGTGTGAATTAAGAAGTAACTAATTCATGTTAATGTAATCCTGTTTCAAAGAGGACTATGTTAACACAAACTAGGTACCATTCAGTTCACTCCTGCAGTGTGCACATGGGGGGAGTTACAGCACAGCACGCCAGCATGCACTGCGATTCACACCCCCCAGAGTGCAGACTGTGGGGCCATGTAGACATAGATGTAGTTTCAGCTTCAGCCTTAAGGTTATTTAATCATAGTTTGCAGTTATCTATTTAGGGCCCAGTCTTCAGAGCACCCTGTCAGAGGGATTTGGACCCCATCAATAGGGTTGGTCAGGATTCTTGCAGGAATAGGTCTCTAATTCCTGTTGCCAATTATCTGCTCTTAGTCCTTGAGTTGCACAAGGATGCAAGAATATGGAAATAAGCAGCATGGTTTCAGATATGAGCAGTAACCATTTATCCAATTTCTACCAGCCTGTTGTCTACCCAACTGATAGTAGTGGGACCTTGGGCAAGTCACGTCATCTCTGTGACTCAATTTCTCTTTCTGTTGTTGTAGCGTAATGCTACTTACCAAGCCCCTGCATGAAGGGCTTGTGAGGCCTACAAATTAAAAAGGACTGTGTGAGAGCTAATTGTTACTGGTGGACTTTTTTACAGCTGTACAAAGGGAGAGCATCTCTGTGTTCTTGTGCACATCTCCCTTGCATTGTTCTGGAAATGCTCTCATTTTTATGATTTCAAATGAAACATTAAATCTCTGAAGATGAACAATAGCAAGCACGGCTAAGTGCTTAAAAAGCAGTACATCATCATTCAGCTATTATCAGCAAAGGATCTGAGTTGCCCAGCCATGAAATCCTGCACACCTATAGTTTTTGCAGGTTTTTTTTTCTGTTAACTTTCAGAAGCAAAGTGAACAGAAGATTAAAAAAAAATATATAGTAATGCACAGGCTGTTTGTTGAACTGAAATAATCTGGCTAATCGGCAAGCCCTCCTCCAGGTCAATCTGACAAAATATGCAAAACCAGGCACAAAGAGCTTTTCAGCCAAGATCACTATGGACAGAAGAGATGTTGCAAAAACAAAAGGGACAGAAAATAGCTATTATCCCCCAGTCAGTAAAACTAATGCACTTCTGTAATAGCAAAATATAACTTTGGGTATTCCTTCCATAACAGAGTAAAAAACAAAACAAAACAAAACAACCTAAAAAATAGAAGCATCGAGTTAATAACCTCCCCACCCCACCCCCCATACACAATGTATGGGCCAGGTCTTCAGCTGGTGTCATAGAGCTAGGCCAATTTACACCCATTGATATTCTATGTGTCCAGATATGGATAAGAGAAAAATATAGATATGCAAGTCAATAAATTATGCCCTAATCTAAGCCATCGAGTAGATAAACACTGCATTTATTTTTGGGGACTGTTAATGTTCCAGTACTCCAGTTTTGTAAACAGTTCTAGATTTCTCATTACAGAAGGGTAGAAGAACCCCAGCTGTAATTACTGAGGGTCTGCTCCTGGGCCTATTGTAATTGATAGCCAAGATTCTATCGACTTCAGTGGAGGCCCCGATGCGTGACCTTACACTAGAGACTGGAAAGCAAACATCTTCTGTTCAAGCAACAAACTATTAATTGCACTGACAGTATACCACTAAAAGAACAGCATCTAAGAATACTAAACCTTTTACCTTATGGGCTAAATTCAGCCATGGTGTAATCACATTGGCTTTAATGAAATTATACCAGGGTTGAATATGGCCCATAAATAAGAACAGAACACATTTTAAAAGTATGGATAAATGTATTGGCCTTTGGGGAAAAAAAATCAGAGTAAAAACTCGATATTTTCTAAACTTTCTCTCCCCACTCCTACCCAGTAAGTTCAGGGCATGGGGAGAAGTACCAGGGAGAAGGGACAGCCATGGTGGAAAATATGCCAAGCCAGTTAATGTTTGTAGTCACCACCAGTGTGACATTGTACTCAGAACAAGAGATTTCACAGACTACACTGACAACCATCCACAACTGCAATGAGATTAACTGTCCTTTGGGAGCAGTTTTAGAAATGTGCAGGCTGAGTTCAATATGCCATATTTCCCCCCATCATAACTCTGATGAGAACAGAGGGGTGCTACACTGTGGATGAATTTCTCCTGTTATGCCTATTCCACTCCGTTTTTGCTTCAGTCCACTTAGACCCTCAGAGTACGCTATTCTGGAATTTTGGAATATTAATTGATCTAAAGCTGTGTGTGTGTGTCAGGGTCATGCAAAAGACAGCTCCTGGTCCAAATGCAAAGAAGAAACCCAAGCCTACCAACCAAGTCAGAGCACTAGCAATGCTGCTTATAGCAAGAAATAGATATAGGGTCATTTCAGAATATTGTGTAGCATCCTCACAAAACCCAAGGAGCTTTGCCTGCCTCTGTCATCAAGGAGCTCTGCATGACTGACAATTTGTAAAAAGAAAAGGAGTACTTGTGGCACCTTAGAGACTAACAAATTTATTTGAGCATAAGCTTTCGTGAGCTACAGTGACACAAGTACTCCTTTTCTTTTTGTGAATACAGATTAACACGACTGCTACTCTGAAACCTGACAATTTGTAGGTACTTTCCAAGTAGAGGAGTAATGAGTAGAGCTGTGCTTTGCTACTTTAAGCACTGGCAGACAGAGGTCTCTTCTGATTTATCTTTCAAACAGAAAGTGTCAGTCTCTACTGCAATAAATAACGCTTATTTGATAAGAACTTACTGTTATGGATTTCCTCTTCCTATCGGTAACCTTGCAGTGAATTCTTCTTTGGTTTTCTCATGCTTTCTCTATTCTTTTCCCTGAATCTGGGGAAAACAAATATTTTGAAAACCTTTTTGTTTTTATAACAGACAGAACCATCCTTAGGTTGGTCTTTTGCACGCTAGTTGATTGCCAAAGTTTAACCTCCTAAATTACTAAGTCACTTTTGAAAGTGGGCCCCAGCCTCCTGCATCATGAAGAGCCAGATTTACAAAGGCATTAAGGTTTTTAAAAAGGCATATAGGCAGGTTTAAAAGAGCACCTAAACAGATGAGGTGCCTAAATCCCATTGAATTCATTCTATTTAGGGACATATGTAAATCCCTCTAGCATTAGCATTTCATCCGATGAAGTGAGCTGTAGCTCACGAAAGCTTATGCTCAAATAAATTTGTTAGTCTCTAAGGTGCCACAAGTCCTCCTTTTCTTTTTGCGAATACAGACTAAAGACAGCTAGGGAACAGCAACACAAACTTTCCCCATACTACGCTAACTGGAGGGACTACTCTGCCTTCTAGTGACGTGACTTGTCATTAGATTACCTAACAATTCAGATCTAAGCCACAGCCCCTAGAGTTGAGGCATTTGGAAATACTGGTTTTGTAGCATCTCAAGCAAAAACCACTATATTCAGTATCAGTTGGATCATAATAGGCTACCGTAAAGGCTACTATTGTCCCTGCACACACCCTTCCCCTCACAGGCCTGTGTGGTACTGCAAGTGTAACCCCCCCCCCCCATTTCTCCTGGTTGAGATATAAATAGGTTCACTTTACCAGCCCAAGGGAGAAGAGGCAAAGATGAAGCCAACACACATTAGCATATTTTCTTTTTATAAGGCTAATGGTTTATAAGGGCCTCACCTCAGAACCCTGGCTCAGCTCCCAAACTTAAAGACCGCAAACAAAGTCCCTGTTTAGGCTACTCTCCTAGAGACTGACAACCAACATCAAACACCCATTGAAGGCTCTAAAGCTTTCATATACCTCCTCTCTGTTACTTAAGTGCCTCTTCCTGTTTATATATAGCCAAGCCCTAGGCCGGGGCCTCCTTACTTATACTCCAGGCTGTCTTGATCCTGCCCACTAATACATCTACTCCCTGTAGATTCCAGCTTCTCCCTTAAAAGGGAACTGTACTCCTTCACAATTACATTTTGTTCTAAGGAGCGTATTGTTTAGTTTCAAGCTCATGTCACCACATCAGATAAGTTAAATATGGCCATTAGCAGATTCTTGCATGCTCAAAATATTTGCTATTCACAGGTTTTAGTTCTCTAGTCTGCAACATTGCCAAGTAGGCTTCATTCTGCAGTTTTTCAAAAGTGGCTACTGAAAACATCCCCAAGGCAACTTGCATAAAAAAATTAAATTAGAGGGGGGATATTTATTTATTACAAGCCTAACAATGAAAATCAAGACCTATAGTATTTTCCCATTGACAATTTTGGAATATTGTCTCATGTTTTTTGAGAGGGAAACCCCCGCATTGCTCTTTCTGTTTTGATACTGCATGAGAGAGACTTTATGGGTGACATGTTTCCTTCCAAGTTTGTTTCTCCTTAGAGCATGTGTGTCTTTTTATAAATTTTTGGTGGTTTGTTGTGCAATTATGCCGTGATTCAGTAAACACTTGTGCACATGTTTATGTTTAACCACATGAGCATTGCTTCAGCCTAAAAAATGCTTGTTACATCAAGTGACATCAGCTCCTTTCCAGCTTGATGAGTTGCTCTTCTTCTGCTTGATGTATTCTCCAGGCAGGTTTCTTTGTTTTCAAGGTAGATATAACCCCTGTGTTTTTTCTGCTGGCTTCTAAGATTACTCATTTAGAAAGTAACAGATTATTCCAGGACTTTAGAACATTAGATCACTGCCATTTCAAAGTTCAGGGGGGAAATATATGCCATGATTATTTTATTCCATTGTTTATTGCTCTAATAATAACTGTTGTACGGTAGTCTGGCAAACTAGTCCCATATCATCTCCATGAGCAGGATACAACTTGGTGCCATCCTTTGCAAGAAGAATTAAAAAAGCAATGGCAAGGCAAAATACTACAGTAACTATGTGAGTTGCTTTATTGCCAGTCAGCTGGAGGAATGGGATTGTATTCTAGAAGAGAAGTGCTGTATGCACTTTGATCCCAAGGGGGTCTGTATTTTAATAAGTCAGACAGTTGAATAGGATAGCCACGTCCATGGTAAAAGATTATACCATGATCCTGCCATAAGGTGTGCAGATGATTTCCGGAGAAACACATTTTTATTTGACCATGTATTAGTGGGCAGGATCAAGACATATGTCTCATAGATTCATAGATACTAAGATCAGAAGGGACCATTCTGATCATCTAGTCCGACCTCCTGCACAACGCAGGCCACAGAATCTCACCCACCCACTCCTACGAAAAACCTCACCTATGTCTGAGCTATTGGAGTCCTCAAATCGTAGTTTAAAGACTTCAAGGAGCAGAGAATCCTCCCTCAAGTGACCCATGCCCCATGCTACAGAGGAAGGCGAAAAACCTCCAGGGCCTCTCCAATCTGCCCTGGAGGAAAATTCCTTCCCGACCCCAATTATAGCGATCAGCTAAACCCTGAGCATATGGGCAAGATTAACCAGCCAGATACTACAGAAAATTCTTTTCTGGGTAACTCAGATCCCATCCATCTAATATCCCATCTCAGGGGATTAGGCCTATTTACCCTGAATATTTAAAGATCAATTAATTACCAAAATCACATTATCCCATCATACCATCTCCTCCATAAACTTAGCGAGTAGAATCTTAAAACCAGATAGATCTTTTGCCCCCACTGCTTCCCTTGGAAGGCTATTCCAAAACTTCACTCCTCTGATGGTTAGAAACCTTCATCTAATTTCAAGTCTAAACTTCCTGGTGGCCAGTTTATAGCCATTTGTTCTTGTGTCCACATTGGTGCTGAGCTGAAATAATTCCTCTCCCTCTCCTGTATTTATCCCTCCGATATATTTATAGAGAGCAATCATATCTCCCCTCAACCTTCTTTTAGTTAGGCTAAACAAGCCAAGCTCCTTAAGTCTCCTTTCATAAGACAAGTATTCCATTCCTCGGATCATCCTAGTAGCCCTTCTCTGTACCTGCTCCAGTTTGAATTCATCCTTTTTAAACATGGGAGACCAGAACTGCACACAGTATTCTAGGTGAGGTCTCACCAGTGCCTTGTATAATGGTACTAAAACCTCCTTATCCCTACTGGAAATGCCTCTCCTGATGCATCCCAAAACCGCATTAGCTTTTTTCACAGCCATATCACATTGGCAGCTCATAGTCATCCTATGATCAACCAATACTCCAAGGTCCTTCTCCTCTTCTGTTACTTCTAATTGATGCGTCCCCAGCTTATAACTAAAATTCTTGTTATTAATCCCTAAATGCATAACCTTACACTTCTCACTATTAAATTTCATCCTATTACTATAACTCCAGTTTACAAGGTCATTCAGATCCTCCTGTATAATATCCCAATCCTTCTCTGAATTGGCAATATCTCCCAGCTTTGTATCATCTGCAAACTTTATTAGCACACTCCCACTTTTTGTGCCAAGGTCAGTAATAAAAAGATTAAATAAGATTGGTCCCAAAACTGATCACTGAGGAACTCCCCTGGTAACCTCCCTCCAGCCTGACAGTTCGCCTTTCAGTAGGACCCGTTGTAGTCTCCCCTTTAACCAATTCCTTATCTGCCTTTTGATGTTCATATTGATCCCCATCTTTTCCAATTTAACTAATAATTCCCCATGTGGCACGGTATCAAACGCCTTACTGAAATGTAGGTAAATTAGATCCACTGCGTTTCCTTTATCTTAAAAATCTGTTACTTTCTCAAAGAAGGAGATCAGGTTGGTTTGGCATGATCTACCTTTTGTAAAACCATGTTGTATTTTGTCCCATTTACCATTGACTTCAATGTCCTTAACTAATTTCTCCTTCAAAAATTTTTCCAGGACCTTGCATACTACAGATGTCAAACTAACTGGCCTATAGTTACCCAGATCATTTTTTTCCCCTTTCTTAAAAATAGGAACTATATTAGCAATTCTCCAATCATTCGGTACAACTCCTGAGTTTACAGATTCATTAAAAATTCTTGCTAATGGGCTTGCAATTTCGGGTGCCAATTCCTTTACTATTCTTGGATGAAGATTATCTGGGCCCCCCCGATTTAGTCCCATTAAGCTGTTTGAGTTTCGCTTCTACTTCAGATATGGTAATATCTGCCTCCATATCCTCATTCCCATTTATCATGCTACTGTTATCCCTAAGATCCTCTTTAGCCTTATTAAAGACTGAGGCAAAGTATTTGTTTAGATATTGGGCCATGCCTAGATTATCTTTAACCTCCACTCCATCCTCAGTGTTTAGTGGCCTCACTTCTTCTTTCTTAGTTTTCTTCTTATTTATATGGCTATAGAACCTTTTACTATAGGTTTTAATTCCCTTTGCAAGTTCCAACTCTACTCTACTTTTAGCCTGTCTCACTTTATCCCTACATGTTCTGACCTCAATAAGGTAGCTTTCCTTGCTGATCCCTCCCATCTTCCACTCCCTGTATGCTTTCTGCTTCTTCTTAATCACCTCTCTAAGATGCTTGCTCATCCAGCTCGGTCTACAACTCCTGCCTATGAATTTTTTCCCCTTTCTTGGGATACCAAACTCTAGTTGCAGATTTATTTTTATTAATCTTTCTGTTCAGTTTGAACTGAATTAGCTCATGATCGCTTGAACCAAGATTATCCCCTTAAGAAGAAACAACCATTTCTTCTATGAGGTCCTCTCTACTCACCAAAATTAAATCTAAAATGGCATCCCCTCTAGTCGGTTCAGCAACTACTTGATGAAGGAATCCATCAGCTATCGCATCTAGGAAAATCTGAGCCCTATTATTATTACTAGCACTGGTCCTCCAGTCTATATCTGGGAAGTTAAAGTCTCCCATGATCACGCAGTTTCCATTAGTATTTACTTTATTAAAAACATTAAAAAGGGCTCTATCCATATCCAAATTAGATCCCGGCGGGCTATAGCACACCCCAAGCACTATCGTAGTAGAGGTTCTACTAGTTATCTTCCCCAGTGTAATTTTTGCCCAGACAGACTCTGTCTTATCCATTGCATCGCTTCTTATTTCTTTACATTCTACCTCATCATTGATATACAATGCTACTCCACCACCTTTACCTTTATTTCTGTCTTTTCTAAACAGCACATACCCTTCAATACCTGTAGTCCAGACATGACTACTATTCCACCATGTTTCTGTTATCCCTATAATATCTGGTTTCACTTCCTGCACCAGTAGCTCTAGTTCCTCCATTTTGTTACCTAGGCTCCTCACATTGGTGTACAAACATCTTAATTTTTGCTGCTTGGCCTCGCTCACATTTTGTACCCTATTAGGCACAGTCATTCTACAGCCAGTATAACCTATTAGATTGGTACCCACACTGCCCTCGCTCCTTATATACATTCTCCTACCCACGGCTGTATCCTTTCTTACTTCATCTTCTTCCCTCTCAATGCTAAGATCTGGCGTGGAGATTACCTGGATATCTCCCATCCATCTCCCCCCAATTCCTAGTTTAAAGCTCTCTTTATCAGTTGTGCCAGCCTCCATCCTAGAAGTCTATTTCCTTCCCTACTCAGATGAAGTCCATCCCGAGAGAACTGTCCTCTCTCCATGAATGCCTCCCAGTGGCCATACATCCCAAAGGCCTCCTTATAGCATCACTGCCTAAGCCATCTGTTGACAGTCATCATCTTGTCACTCCTTTGTTGCCCTTCTCTAGGAACAGGAAGGATCCCACTAAAGATCACCTGAGCCTCGATTTCCTTAAGCGTCTTCCCCAGCCTAGCATAGTTTCCCTTAATACTTTCCAGTGAGAATCTAACTGTATCATTTGTTCCCACATGAAGGATAATTAGGGGATTCTTTCCCACTCCCTTTAGGATCCTTTTCAACCTCAGGTCTACATCCCGTATCTTAGCACCCGGAAGACAGCACACTCTGGATAAGCTCCAGTTACAGGCCTGTCTATTCTTCTCAATAAAGAGTCCCCAGTCATATAGACCTGCCTTTTCCTGGTGAGAGTGCTATTCTCCAGTCTCTCCCCTGTTCCCTCTGGCTGCAAGTTCTTCCCATTCCTATTTTCCCTTATAATCCTCTTCAACCCATCCTGTATCCTCCTGGGGCTCATTTTTGGTGTAGTCTCCCTTGACTCTTCCCCTTTTCCTATAGGACTAGCCTCTCTTCTCTTCTTCCTTGCCCTTCCACCTTCAGCAACTACCTGCTGAGCCCCTTCTTCATTTGTTCCTCTGCAAACCTGTTCCTAAACTCTGTTTCTCCTTCACTAGTCTTGTACACATACAAGGGAAGTAGAATAGACCCCCCCCAACAGCTATAATAGTCAATACAATTTGTGACAACTTAAAAAGAATTAAATTAAACTAATAGAAACGAAAACCTCATTTGGCCCCAATGCCATTTTAACCATGTAATTGGGACATAGCAGCTGTTTCAGCAGGGTAGGAGGGAGCATCAAACTTTCCTATCACACAGAAAACACAGAGCAGAGTAACATACTAATCTCACTAGCACAGATCAAGTGTAAGAAGCACCAGGAGTCTACTTAGCGGAAATCCATTTGGCTCCACACAAGGATGGGCACTTGCTCCTCGACACTGTCTTGGGTGTTATGTCAACACTATCTTGGGTATTATATCACAATATTCACTATGCTAACTGTACTGTTCAGAATGCTCATCATTAAATGTACATTGGACATGACAGGAGTAAAAATGGTCCATTTATATATCTGGTTTATGAAGACGCAACTGTCCATAACGCTAGCAAAGAAATCTACTATACACTATCTGACCAGTGGCACAGATAAGAGACAGGACAGCCATATTCCAGGAAGTCATTTTAAGAGCAGTAGAGCTTGGTGAACACAGCAACAAGTTATTTACAAATATATGTTGGCTTTTAAAAAATATATCCAGCTGTGTTTGGAGTCATTTTGTGGCCATAAGAACTCAACCCTGGTTGAAATTTTCAAAAGCACCCAAGTGATTTAGATGTCTAATTCCCGCTAATTTTCAATGTTCAGGGTTTTGTGCTGCTCTCTGGCACTTACTGATGTTCTTTCTTCCAATAAATCTAGGATCTCCTGCAAGCACTCCATAAGAGAGGCTGTTTTTTCTGCAGTGTCTTGTGAATTCCTGGCTCCTTGTTGCTATTACCAAGAACTTTATTCCTAGATCTGGGGGCCCAGACTTGACAGATGTGGGTTGGGGAAATTTTTAAAACTGACCTCCATGTTTTGCTTATTCTTGTTTCTACCGCTGGTTTTGCACCTTTTAAGGGATGCCAGGGAGTTATACCCCATGTGCTTCTATTCTTGCAGTATACATGTGAGTGCTTTCATCCTGAACACCAGGTTGAGTATAACTCAGAGGTGGGTGTCTGTCCATGGGACAATTCTTGAGGAAGGAAAAGTAATAAAGAAACATGCTATTCACCATAGTACTTTAACCTGAATGTTATCCTGTAAAGCCAGGAGCGGTTTCAAAGCCTGAGCCAATGCTCATTAATACAATAGAAGGACTTCCATTGACTTCAGCAAGCACTGGCTCAGGCCCTTAGAGGCTCTGGTAGAAACCCATAAGCAGTGAGGTAGCATATCCTGAGCAGCACACACATTTCTCAGCTTTGCCAATGTTTTGTTTCAAGTCTCTGGCTATGTTTTCACTACAAAAGAGGTATATTTTTACACTGAGATAGCTAAGACCTTGGCTATACTTATTTTACACCCATTTTTTATAGCAAAGACCTAACCTGTATGGCTTCAGAAGTGCACTTTCAGCTGCAAACAGTGGTCCCTACTTGTCTTCAGTTTGGGTATAGATTTATTCCAGTTGTTTGCTTAAACGATGGGAATGTTTAAACATGTTAACTCTGGGGGAATTTTGAACCCACTCAAACATCATGGATTAGACAGTCTCAGAATAAAAACAAAACAGAACTTTCAAGGGAGAGCTACATGGCACTACGGCCATGCCTAACAACCCATCAAACAAGCAGTACTACGCAGAGGAAGTAAAAGAATAAGGAATAGAGCTGGCATTCGGCTTGTTGTTGTGTTGCAATTAAACTGGGTAATATCCAGAGAAATATGGGTAAGGAAGATAAACTTCAGGCAATAGCAAGATGAAGCAGGGAGGACTGGGGTTAGAGCCTAGAACGTAGCTGAGAGAGTCGCCTTTCCTGCATCCTCCTCAGCTCAGTTTTGGATTTCATAGAATCATAGAATATCAGGGTTGGAAGGGACCCCAGAAGGTCATCTAGTCCAACCCCCTGCTCAAAGCAGGACCAAGTCCCAGTTAAATCATCCCAGCCAGGGCTTTGTCAAGCCTGACCTTAAAAACCTCTAAGGAAGGAGATTCTACCACCTCCCTAGGTAACGCATTCCAGTGTTTCACCACCCTCTTAGTGAAAAAGTTTTTCCTAATATCCAATCTAAACCTCCCCCATTGCAACTTGAGACCATTACTCCTCGTTCTGTCATCTGCTACCATTGAGAACAGTCTAGAGCCATCCTCTTTGAAACCCCCTTTCAGGTAGTTGAAAGCAGCTATCAAATCCCCCCTCATTCTTCTCTTCTGCAGACTAAACAATCCCAGCTCCCTCAGCCTCTCCTCATAAGTCATGTGCTCTAGACCCCTAATCATTTTCGTTGCCCTTCGTTGTACTCTTTCCAATTTATCCACATCCTTCCTGTAGTGTGGGGCCCAAAACTGGACACAGTACTCCAGATGAGGCCTCACCAGTGTCGAATAGAGGGGAACGATCACGTCCCTCGATCTGCTCGCTATGCCCCTACTTATACATCCCAAAATGCCATTGGCCTTCTTGGCAACAAGGGCACACTGCTGACTCATATCCAGCTTCTCGTCCACTGTCACCCCTAGGTCCTTTTCCGCAGAACTGCTGCCGAGCCATTCGGTCCCTAGTCTGTAGCGGTGCATTGGATTCTTCCATCCTAAGTGCAGGGTCCTGCACTTATCCTTATTGAACCTCATTAGATTTCTTTTGGCCCAATCCTCCAATTTGTCTAGGTCCTTCTGTATCCTATCCCTCCCCTCCAGCGTATCTACCACTCCTCCCAGTTTAGTATCATCCGCAAATTTGCTGAGAGTGCAATCCACACCATCCTCCAGATCATTTATGAAGATATTGAACAAAACGGGCCCCAGGACCGACCCCTGGGGCACTCCACTTGACACCGGCTGCCAACTAGACATGGAGCCATTGATCACTACCCGTTGAGCCCGACAATCTAGCCAGCTTTCTACCCACCTTATAGTGCATTCATCCAGCCCATACTTCCTTAACTTGCTGACAAGAATGCTGTGGGAGACCGTGTCAAAAGCTTTGCTAAAGTCAAGAAACAATACATCCACTGCTTTCCCTTCATCCACAGAACCAGTAATCTCATCATAAAAGGCGATTAGATTAGTCAGGCATGACCTTCCCTTGGTGAATCCATGCTGACTGTTCCTGATCACTTTCCTCTCCTCTAAGTGCTTCAGGATTGATTCTTTGAGGACCTGCTCCATGATTTTTCCAGGGACTGAGGTGAGGCTGACTGGCCTGTAGTTCCCAGGATCCTCCTTCTTCCCTTTTTTAAAGATGGGCACTACATTAGCCTTTTTCCAGTCATCCGGGACTTCCCCCGTTCGCCACGAGTTTTCAAAGATAATGGCCAAGGGCTCTGCAATCACAGCCGCCAATTCCTTCAGCACTCTCGGATGCAATTCGTCCGGCCCCATGGACTTGTGCACGTCCAGCTTTTCTAAATAGTCCCTAACCACCTCTATCTCTACAGAGGGCTGGCCATCTCTTCCCCATTTTGTGTTGCCCAGCACAGCAGTCTGGGAGCTGACCTTGTTAGTGAAAACAGAGGCAAAAAAAGCATTGAGTACATTAGCTTTTTCCACATCCTCTGTCACTAGCTTGCCTCCCTCATTCAGTAAGGGGCCCACACTTTCCTTGGCTTTCTTCTTGTTGCCAACATACCTGAAGAAACCCTTCTTGTTACTCTTGACATCTCTTGCTAGCTGCAGCTCCAGGTGCGATTTGGCCCTCCTGATATCTTTCCTACATGCCCGAGCAATATTTTTATACTCTTCCCTGGTCATATGTCCAACCTTCCACTTCTTGTAAGCTTCTTTTTTATGTTTAAGATCCGCTAGGATTTCACCATTAAGCCAAGCTGGTCGCCTGCCATATTTACTATTCTTTCGACTCATCGGGATGGTTTGTCCCTGTAACCTCAACAGGGATTCCTTGAAATACAGCCAGCTCTCCTGGACTCCCTTCCCTTTCATGTTAGTCCCCCAGGGGATCCTGGCCATCTGTTCCCTGAGGGAGTCAAAGTCTGCTTTCCTGAAGTCCAGGGTCCGTATCCTGCTGCTTACCTTTCTTCCCTGCGTCAGGATCCTGAACTCAACCAACTCATGGTCACTGCCTCCCAGATTCCCATCCACTTTTGCTTCCCCCACTAATTCTACCCGGTTTGTGAGCAGCAGGTCAAGAAAAGCGCTCCCCCTAGTTGGCTCCCCTAGCACTTGCACCAGGAAATTGTCCCCTACGCTTTCCAAAAACTTCCTGGATTGTCTATGCACCGCTGTATTGCTCTCCCAGCAGATATCAGGAAAATTAAAGTCACCCATGAGAATCAGGGCATGCGATCTAGTAGCTTCCGTGAGTTGCCGGAAGAAAGCCTCATCCACCTCATCCCCCTGGTCCGGTGGTCTATAGCAGACTCCCACCATGACATCACTCTTGTTGCACACACTTCTAAACTTAATCCAGAGACACTCAGGTTTTTCCACAGTTTCGTACCGGAGCTCTGAACAGTCATACTGCTCCCTTACATACAGTGCTACTCCCCCACCTTTTCTGCCCTGCCTGTCCTTCCTGAACAGTTTATAACCATCCATGACTGTACTCCAGTCATGTGAGTTATCCCACCAAGTCTCTGTTATTCCAATCACGTCATAATTCCTTGACATCACCAGGACCTCCAGTTCTCCCTGCTTGTTTCCAAGGCTTTGTGCATTTGGCCCCATTCTAGGGAGTCTTTCTAACCTTATCTTATTTTTTTCTTCTTTAGCCCAGATGACGTCCCCACATGCCCTCCCCTGACTCATACCATGGCCCTGCTCTATCTCTCTAACTGAGGACTAAATGAAATGTTCTTTGGAAATAGTCAATGCCATTCTATGAACCTAATAGAAAGACTCACTACACAGCAACATAAATTGTTGTCTGCCTTACCTGGCTGTTTCCACAGATCTCCGAGCTTCAGGGCTTGAGAATGGAGCTGGTTGAAAAAGGGAATGCTTTTTTCCACAGTTTTTAGGGGAGGAAATCCTTTTTGGAAAGTCAGGTTTTTTTAACCAGGTCTACTTGACAAATGAGCTCAGCACTGAACTCCGGTCCCTCTGCTAGATCATGAAGCAAGGGCACCAGACAAGCTCATATATGTTGTTCTTAGAGCTAGAACTGAACCACATCCCGAGGTGAACACTCCAAAAGTTTGGAGTTGTTTGTATTTGGGACCTCATCTGACCTTGATAGCGCTTTAAAATTGCATTCACATCCAATCCAACTAACAGTTTGGGCCGTCTGTCTAGTTATCTGAACATGTTCTAATGATATACATTAATACATTCACTTTTTCAAGAGATTTTGGAATTACTTTTTCAAGTTCCCATATACTGCAGAGCTGAATAGAGGGAGGATAATATTTATACTCTGCAATTTTTACACCCTTAGAGTCTCTTCAAATTTCAGTGCCAAGAAGCTTTTTTAGATGAATTAATTTCAGCAACATTTATTATCTAGCCTGTTCCTGGCTGCAGCTTTGACCTTAACAGAACAGATCCATAAAAAGAGTAGAAATCAATTTTTAAAAATAAAGTATCTTGTAAAGGAGGTACATTTGCTATAATGCTTTAAACTAAATGGATTATTGCAGATCATTACCATAATGCTTTCTACCCCTGACAGCATCTCTGCCTTGTTGACTTAAATCTATAAAAAACTAGTAGCTTCTCTTGCTATTAAATGTTGATATGGTAGCTGCAAGCTGTAAAATCATGAAGTCTATGGATGGACTCAATTCTTTCTGGCCTATGGAAAGAAACTCTTCTTCATGGTCATATGACTTTTCATGTTCTGCAGTATGTATAATGAATGTGTTTTAAGACCAGTCCCAGTTCACAGGCACTAATAGTGTATGTAATAGGGGAGGGGCAGTGGAGGGCAGAATCCAGAGAAGGGCAAGTGTAAAATCTAGCTTTTTATTTTTTTGATGATCACCCTCATCCCAAGAAGTCCCCTCTGCCATGGAGTCCTGTGTCATGGAGGAATGACTTGGGGACTGAAAACTGGTCATTTTGTAGGAAAGGGGGAACCACTATTAAATGTCGCCAAAGCACTCTTGAGACTTCCCAGGGACTGCTGTCTATGTGCCTCAAGAGGAATTAGGCTAGCAAATCAATGGTCTTGTGCTACATCACTATTCAAGGGCTACTGACACAGTGCTGTAAATTATTCAAAATATCACTGGAAAGACTCAAAAGACTCAAATGGGTTATTACTGCTACTCCTTCACTCTCATCTAGCACCTTTCAAAAGTGCTGTTTCAAATAGTCATTGCACAAATTTCACGGCACCCCCCTGTGAGGTAGGTAGGTATTATATGCATTTTATAGATGGTGAGACTGAGGCATGTAGAGTTACTGGCTTGATCCTGTGAAGCGCTGAGAGTACTTAGTCTCCACTGAAGTCACCTTTGTTAAATCCAGAAGGAATCACAACCTGAAGGGAAACTGAAAGACCTGGAGAAAGCAGAACCCATTACACTACCACTGTTAATACATATCACTGATATTTGCATCTGATCCATAACCTGGAGGTGAGGTTCCCCTTCAAAGATGTCTTCCTATTAGTCTTTTCAGCTTTCTCACTAATAGATAAGGATCAGATGGTGATGCTCTTACACTCACTGAGTAGTACCTCACTCTACAGATAGTCCTGTTGACGTCAATGGGATTACTCATGGCATAAAATACAATTCAACTTGAGTAAGAGTATCATCTGTCTCTCAGGGTTTGATCACAATTACCGATATCTGAGCATGCTCACTGCATTGCTGTGGTGTCTGTCTTCCTGTAATTAACAGTGCTCCCTCTTTGCAACTCAGCCCTCCAGCTAGGCCACTATATAATCACCCCTTCTAAGGTATCAGAGTCTCACTGGACCAGCTGTCTGGATTACATCTCCAACTGTCCTGTGCCATGTCCCAGTGGCTGGTAGGGGAACCCAGGCCCTCCCGCTACACTAGATTCCTGCCCAGGGACCCTTAACCAGCCACCAAGGTCTACACCATCTCCCTCCTTGCTGCTGTTTCCTTGGGATTCTTCCTACCCTGCCTTCTCAGGTTTTATTTCTTCACAGCTCTTCTGGCATTGACCTTTTCTCCAAGGCTAGAAACCCATCATGGTTGTTTGTTGTTGTTGTTGTCACCTGACCTCTCCCAGCAAGTGACTGCAGACTCTTCCCGTGCAGCCCCCTGATTTTTCTTTTCTTTATATTCCTTGCCTAGCTTTTCCCATAGCTGGGCTTCATCAGCAATTAGTCATTTATAAATTGCTGGGCCTCCTTCCCCGTGCAACCATAAAGGTTAATTGGTCTCTTCTAGGCTATCTTAACCCCTTCAGGTCTGGGTGGGGTGAACACCCCCATCAAAGGCCATTCCTAGCTCTACAGGTGTATCTGTAAAAGTTGGTGTCTTTAATCAACTTTTTTGCAGGCAAGGAAAGAAGTGTTCTATTGTCTAAGCAGTTCTCTGATGGGGCATCTGTACAACTAGGTTGGGTTGTGCTTGGCCAAGTTTCCTGCTGAACAGAGCAATTATATTAAAAAGGAAGCTGCAGTCCTATGTGGGCTCTTCATGCAAATTGCAAACTCTAACTATACTAAATCAGGATTATTTGTATGTGAACTATTCCCCCTGCATCTGAAATCATAGACGAGAAGGGCAATAAAGCCCTTAAGGCAGCTAAAATTAATGCACAATACTAATAGGGTGCTTTGCCAAATTGAGTGTAGCTCAACGGGAATGCTTGTGTGACAAAGGATTGTGTGAACTAGCCCTTAAGTAAGCTAAGCAACGGAATGCACAAAAACATTTTCTTAGTATATTTATATCAGATGAGTTGTATGTCAATGTTAAACAAGCAGGAGATGCTGAGGCTGGAATCTCTGAGAGAGATTAATAGATTTAGGTATTTATACATGAAATGTATGTCCTGTCCTTGTTTCCACCCCCCTCCCCCCACCCCTGCAGATTGACATCAATGGATGGATGTAACTGAGGGTCAAATTGACCCACTATGTTTAAGTAACTTTAGAGTTACCCAGGATTCCAACTTGTATTACCCTTAAGAACGCAAGAAGGGCCATAGTGGGTCAGACCAGTGGTCCATCTAGCCCAGGATCCTGTCTCTGACAATGGCCAGTGCCAGATGTCTTAGAGGGAATGAACACAACAGGGCAATTCTGAATGATCCATTCCATTATCCAGTTTCAGCTCCTGGCAATGGGGGGGTGGAAGGGGGAGTTGTGTCCCTGACCACCATGGGTAATAACCATTAATGCACCTATCCTCTATGAACTTACCTAATTCTTTTTTGAACCCAGTTATACGTGGGGCCTTCACAACACCCCATGGTGACAAGTTCCACAGGTTGACTGTGCATTATATGAAGAAGTACTTCCTTTTGTTTGTTTTTAACCTGCTGCCTATTAATTTCATCAGGTGACCTCTATTTTTTCTGTTATGTGAAAGGGTAAATAACGCTTTCCTATTCATTTTCACCAAACTATTCATGATTTTATAGACCTCTAACATACCCTCTTAAGTCATCTCTTTTCCAAGATGAACAGTTCCCATTTTTTTAATTTCTCCTCCTATGGAGGTTGTTCCATACCCCTAATATTTTTTGTTGCCTTTCTCTGCACCTTTTCCAATACTAATATATATATATTTGAGATAAGGCAACCAGAACTGCATGTAGTATTCAAGATGTGGGAGTACCATGGATTTATATAGTGGCATTATGATATTTTCTGTCTTATTATCTATCCCTTTCTTAATGGTTCCTAATACTGTTAGCTATTTAACTACCACTGCACATTGAGCTGATGTTTTTCAGGTAAATGTCCAAAATGACTCCAAGCTCTTTCTTGAGTGGAACAGCTAATTTAGACCCATAATTGTATGTATAGTTGGGATTATGTTTTCCAATATGTATTACTTTGCACTTATCCACATTGAATTTCATCTGTCAACCTTAGTAAACAAGAGCCCAGTTCTGTGAGATGCTGAGCTAGATATCTTCAACTTTCTTCTGAGCTTCACAGGTGGGTGCTAGCTATGTGCAGGGGGAAAGGACCGGTGGAGCTGGTTGGGTTCAGATAGGCGCACACATTTCATTCCTTGAAAAGGTGATGGAGCTGCTGCTATTCTGTTCACTCTTGGAGGCATTCTCACTGTGTCAGCCAGAATTCCTCCTGAGGGATTTTGTTGCCATTCACAATCTCCAGCATGGGCCGGGGCTTCAGAAACATAGCCTAGCCCTTAGTATTTAACCAACCGCACCCCAGCTACCAAAAGAACCCCTGTAGGGAAGTAATGTTTTAAAAGATTCTAACAACTTAGAAGTGCATTGAAAACACGCTGGATAATCAAGATAGGCATTTGTCTCTGGTGAGGGCAGGAATGTGTATCTGCATAGTTTTCATTCAGAGGTCCATCTGTCTTCTACACACCAAAAATGATAATCCTCATCTGCCATATAAACCAGACATAAAATGAGAAAAACCAACAGACCAATATATCATGCAATTTTTCCAGCTCAAGAATATCTAGCTTTTCTACCAGGCAATAACCAAGTTTATAAATTAGCATAGCTTTTGAACAAACAGTACAGAAAGTGAGGCAGGTTGTGAACAGAGGGGGATGAAAATTGGAATTTCTATCCCAGGGAAAATTCCACTATTTTGAAATTTGGTTTCCTTCCAAATTCAAAATACTGTGTCAACAATTTTAATGGATGGGAAAGATATAAAGAAGTTTAGATTTGTAAATGTTGATGTGTTTTGTTTGGCTTGGTGTGACATTAATCTGTGCCCCCTTGTGCTACCACAATCCTCAGGGGAGTTGTATTTAGGGTGCGTCCCATTCTTGTCTGTAGTCAGACTCCCTGGCCAGACTACCTCTTCCACAATGCACTGCAGTGATTCAATTACTGGGAACAACTTTGGTGCATCATGTAATCCAGGTAGGGAGCTCAGCTCAGAGAGGAGAATGAGTGCATGAGGTGTGCAAACTATAACTCCCATGAATCAAGAGGACCTCCAGACAGACATAGATTGAAGCCTAACTGACCCAAAACAAAATATTTTCCATTCAGATCAACAAACTGAAATGTTTTGATTGGGGTTTACCAGAATCGGGAAAAAAATTGTTTCTATTTTCCCACCAGAAAATGTTTTTAAAACTTCAGTATAATCAAAAATTGTCATAGAAAATTTTGATTTTGTGGAAACTATATTTTTGGCAGAAAAAACATTGATCGAAAATTCCCGGCCAGCATGTTATGAGTAAGGCAATGGGTCACAGGCAATAATGAAAAATTCACAGAAGCCCATGACCTGTCCCTCACTTTTACTAAAAATATCCGTGACAAAATGGGGAGCCTGGACAGCTTCGGGCAGGCTGGGAACTCCAGCCCCCCCCCCACCGCTGGGGGCTCGGAGCTCCAGGGGCCCCCTCTGCTGGCGTCTCTGAGCTGCGGGGGTTCCCCCGCCACCTGCGGTGAATGGATACTGAAGTCACAGAGGAGATTCCATGACTTCCATGACTAAATCGCAGCCTTACTTATGATCATTCATGCCCCTTTTCCAAGAGGCTCTCTTTTGTGTTTGAAAAATGTATAGTTTCCTGTGACAGATTTCGCATCAGCAGAAATGCTGCCCATTGAGTACAATATTTTTTCACTCTGCAGGGGGTAGAGGAAGCATGATGCTTTTTTAGGTTTCCAGATGGGCTGCACATAATCCCCACATTTTCAGTGTCATACACCAATGATAAATTGAACTGTTCTTTGGTTCCATTTAGAGTGGAAGGACAGCAGCCATTCAAATGTAAAGCAGTTCATCTCCCGCTCTCATTCGTCTCATAGACTGTGCAGGCATATCTCAGAAATGACCTCTTGACAGTCAGAACTATAATAGGCTTTTTTTAGGTCCACAGCCCATCTGCATGCTGCTTGAATTCAGGTGCAGCTTCAGGCGTAACTTCCTATATACAGTTCAGATACATGTGTGCTTGCATTCATGATCAGATTGAAAATATTGTTCAATCACATTATTTCCAATAACAGAGTATTCAAATATAAGTATCCTCTTGAAGTACAAAAACCTAACACTATGGAACATTACCCCTTGAACTATTAATCTCTACACATCTCACAAGGTCAGACCTGGTCAGTGTAATGGATGAGAACCACAAAAAGGAAAAATCCAGCCTCCTGCAAGAAGCCGATGCGCTAGTTCACCTCAAGACCTGAAACTATGCACAATTCCTTGCTTTTGCAGTATCACTACAAACACCAAATTCAAACCTGGTATGTCAGATATGCTGAGGTTCCAAACCAGCTGTGTTCTCACAAAGAAGCAGTAATATGCTAGGGAAAGGAAGGAAATATTTGATTTCTGCAAACATTTTGTTAAAATGGACATGAATAGCTAGACTGTGCAATGAGCCAATATTTTTCAGTTTCTACAAGTCTGATGAATAGGAGCTTGGGGCTTCCTTGTCCACTTCTACGGAGGTTATAAGATTTGAAAGGTAGTTATAACATGACCACATTGTAATGAATAGGATAAAGGATGCATTTATTCTAATTTAACCCACTGGGGGAAATGTCTTTGCTTACTAAATATGGTACCCAGTAAATTTATGAACTTGTGGCACCTTAGAGACTAACAAGTTTATTTGAGCATAAGCTTTCGTGAGCTACAGCTCACTTCATCGGACGCATTTATATATACACACAGAGAACATGAAACCATGGGTTTTATCATACACACTGTACTTGCTAGCAATAGTTCATCTTAAGTGATTACTCTCCTTACAGTGTGTATGATAAAACCCATTGTTTCATATTCTCTGTGTGTGTATATAAATCTCCCCACTATATTTTCCACTGAATGCATCTGATGAAGTGAGCTGTAGCTCACGAAAGCTTATGCTCAAATAAATTTGTTTGTCTCTACGGTGCCACAAGTTCTCCTTTTCTTTTTGGGAATACAGACCAACACGGCTGCTACTCTGAAACCAGTAAATTTATGTTATTTACTTGGACTGAAGTAATTGTTATTTTTAAAAAAATGTATTTCAGACTGTATTTCAGACAGATAGCGCCTGGAGGCCCTATCCCTATTGATTACAAAAAGGCAGTGTCTCTCCTGAACTGCTTACAGCCTACATAGTAAGGCTGTGTACTAAGAATACACCCACTGAAGTTAAGGAAACTACTCATTCTCACTGTGGTGTACTGAAGATATGCTAAAATAATAAGCTATCACTTTAAATTTAAGGACTTTTCTGATACCTGTTGCAGGCTAGGGGGCTCTGCAGGGAAGTGTGTGATCTGAGCCTAGCAATAGTCAGTCTGCAAAGAGCCAGCCTACAGAATGGTGATCTGAGCTGTGACAATCTGTGTTAGGGAGCAGCCTGTTTTGTCTCTCTCTTTTTGGTACTTGTGTGTTAGGATTCTGGATTTTAACAAAATGAAGTGGTGTTATGTTGAAATCTTCCAGTATGAGTATTTTATGTTTTTATCTAACTTCTCTTGTTGTGTGCCATGAACATAACACTCACATAAGAGCTACACAACATAAGGAAAGGTTGCAGAATGGGGCCGTATGAGCCTAATGCATTTCCCACTGAAATCACAGAACAGTACTGTTTTGTCACGAGAAACTGATGTGAAGTCTACCTAAAATAATAACAGGTTTCAGAGTAGCAGCCATGTTAGTCTGTATTCGCAAAAAAGAAAAGGAGTACTTGTGGCACCTTAGAGACTAACAAATTTATTTGAGCATAAGGTTTCGTGAGCTATAGCTCACTTCATCGGATGCATTCGGTGGAAAATACAGTGGGGAGATTTAAGATGAGCTATTACCAGCAGGTACAATGTGTATGATAAAACCCATTGTTTCATGTTCTCTGTGTGTGTATATAAATCTCCCCACTGTATTTTCCACCAAATGCATCCGATGAAGTGAGCTGTAGCTCACGAAAGCTTATGCTCAAATAAATAAATTTGCCCTCAGGTGCTACAAGTACTCCTTTTCTTTTTTTCTACCTAAAATGTATTTTATCATAAAGAGAACTAATACCAGCTGCAGCATACCCATGAACAGTGGGCCTGTGCCAGGGAATCCCTGATTCCCTGTCCTCATTCCCTCTGCTTGTATTGTATTGTCATCAATATCACCTTTAGTGAATAATCATGCAAACGGCAAAAGACCCTGTGACGAGCTGCATCACAGAAACCCCCTGTGAGCTGCCACCTGATGTGCCAAGACTACTACTTCTACTGTTTTCCTGCCTTTTCAGCTTAGGACTTCAGTGCCCTGCCTGGTTTGAGCCAGACCCGCTAGCCTGATGCAAACCCAGACCCAGGTCTGAACCACGTCCCCTAACAGCTGTAGGCTTAACTGAAAGCAGCTCACAGAAGTGTTCCTGTCCTTGACACTCAGATACCCAACTCCCAATGGGGCACAAACCCTGAATAAATCTGTTTTACCCTGTATAAAGCTTATACAGGGTAAACTCATGAATTGTTTGCCCTCTATAACACTGATAGCGAGATATGCACAGCTGTTTGCCCCCCGCCCAAGTATTAATATATACTCTGGTTAATTAATAAGTAAAAAGTGATTTTATTAAATACAGAAAGTAGGATTTAAGTGGTTCCAAGTAGTAACAGACAGAACAAAGTGAATTACCCAGCAAAATAAAATAAAACCCGCAAGTCTATGTCTAATAAAACTGAATACTGACAAAACCTAACCAGTTCCAGTAAGCTTCCTTTTACAGACTAATCTCCTTTTAGTCCGGGTCCATCAGTCACTCACACCCCCTGTAGTTACTGTCTTTTGATCCAGTTTCTTTCAGTTATCCTTAGGGGTGGAGAGGCAATCTCCTTAGCCAACTGAAGACAAAATAGAGGGGTCTCCCACGGGCCTAAATAGACTTTTTCTTGTGGGTGGAGACCCCCTCCTCTCTCCTATGCAAAGTCCAGCTCCAAGATGGAGTTCTGGAATCATCTGGGCAAGTCGCATGTCCATGCATGACTCACAGTTTTTACAGGTAGAAGCCATTGCCCATATGTTTCAGAGTAGCAGCCGTGTTAGTCTGTATTCGCAAAAAGAAAAGGAGTACTTGTGGCACCTTAGAGACTAACAAATTTATTAGAGCATAAGCTTTCGTGAGCTACAGCTCAATGCATCCGATGAAGTGAGCTGTAGCTCACGAAAGCTTATGCTCTAATAAATTTGTTAGTCTCTAAGGTGCCACAAGTACTCCTTTTCTTATTGCCCATATGGTATCTTGAATGTCTCCAAGAAGACTTCTTATGTGGATTGGAGCATTCCAAGATGCATTGTTCCTTAAGTGCTTCTTGATTGGGCACTTAACTTTGCAAATTCCTTTCTCCAGGAACTGACCAAATGCTCTACTAAGGTTATTGAAAAATCAAGCCATTACACGGCCACTATTCATAACTTCGAACACAAAAATGATACATGCATACAAATAGGATTAATAGATTCAGTAGATCATAACCTTTACATAGATATGTTACATGGCATTTGTAGCAGAGAACATATTCCATTATGTCATATATATTCATAAGCCTATTTTCATAAAGCCTTATTGAGGGCACGGTCACAGACCCATCATGCTTGTGTCAAACACTGATGCCAAGTGATTTTGCAGCTGTTGCCTCTGCTACTAATTGCTTTTGCCATTTCAAAAGCATTTGTGGTGCTGGTAAAATGACTAATCATCTCGGCGAATAAAGGGGTATTTTTGGCCTTTATTCAGGCATCCTACTTTGGAGTTGATAACGTATTTATATTATAAGAATATCAAATGACTCTTTTTGTCCTCCTTCATTTGCACTGTAGATTTAACATGAGTTGGAAATGGGGAGGGAGGAGTTTTTAAAAAAGGAATTCACAAAGGGCCCTGATCATCAAAAGCATAAGAAACACCATCGGTCTGATTGTGATCCTCTTACTGTCAAACGACTTATAGGATGTGTGCGCTCACTGTGTTTTAAAACCTGCAGCAGTGAATCTCAGAGCCCATTTCTACAGATTCAGGCTTGCACTACAGCACTAACAACAGCTGTATACATGTTCAGGTTTGGCTGGAATTCAGGCTCTGAAACCCACTCCGCATCCCCAGGCTTCAGAGTCTGAACCTGAATGTCTACACAGCTATTTTTAGCAGTATATATGATGTAATCAATGATGTTACTCCAAATCCAGTGAACGTGACAGCAGAATTTGGCCCACTGTGTTTCATAAATTGATGCTATAATAGTTATGGGCTGCTCTTGATACTAATGCTAACTAGTGGCATTACAGGAGTGTACTGAATATTTGTGTTGTATGTCCTTGCCTTCCATGATACTAGTCATAACCAGACTGCATAGAAATCAATGCCAGAACTGGAAATTACTAATGTTTTCCTTTTGTTGTCCACTGGATGCTTTGCACTATTCCACAAGAGTGTTTCACTTTCTAATATAACACCCTAGTAAGGCATTTAGCAGCCTACAAACTTTCATTTTTTCTCCAGAAAAAAATATTCAAAGCTATTTGGTGGAAAAAATGTACGAATTTCATGTACAACCAAGCTTAAGTTGAAATTTTTTGAAATAGGTTTACCAGTCAGAGCCGGGTGAATCTATTCAAGACATAGGCTTTGGTGTCATACATAGATCTCTCTTTTTTCTTCTTTCCAAAACTCAGATTGTGGTATTATTGAACTGATCCATTTCTTCACTAATCCTAATTCTGCTGAAGTTAACAATGGTGCCTCTTCACCTGTCAAGGCCCAAGAATGAGACACACTGCATGAGAAACTCCCAAAATGATGTACAAATCATTCACACACCAAACGTCCTTTAGATACAGTTCTGTTTAGAACCTCGGTTTCAGTACTCTATTTCTGATGTAAGTAATCTGAAGCAATAAAAATGAGTGATTTCCAAAACTGAGTGGAAACCCTGGGACCAAAGTGAGCGAAATTGGAGAGTTATGTCAGTGAGTTATGTCAATACTAAATATTAATTTATCAGACATTTCCACTGCTGTGATGACCAATACACTCTAAATCACACCTTTCAAGGTCCTGAAGGACAACCCACCACTCTCACAGATCTTGGGAGACAGGCCAGTCCTTGCTTACAGACAGCCCCCCAACCTGAAGCAAATACTCACCAGCAACCACACAACACACAACAGAACCACTAACCGAGGAACAGAGTAGCAGCCGTGTTAGTCTGTATTCGCAAAAAGAAAAGGAGTACTTGTGGCACCTTAGAGACTAACAAATTTATTAGAGCATAAGCTTTCGTGAGCTACAGCTCACTTCATCGGATGCATTTGGTGGAAAAAACAGAGGAGAGATTTATATACACACAGAGAACATGAAACAATGGGTTTATCATACACACTGTAAGGAGAGTGATCACTTAAGATAAGCCAGCAACAGCAGCGGGGGGGGGGGGGAGGAGGAAAACCTTTCATGGTGACAAGCAAGGTAGGCTAATTCCAGCAGTTAACAAGAATATCAGAGGAACAGTGGGGGGTGGGGTGGGGGGGAGAAATACCATGGGGAAATAGTTTTATTTTGTGTAATGACTCATCCATTCCCAGTCTCTATTCAAGCCTAAGTTAATTGTATTCAGTTTGCAAATTAATTCCAATTCAGCAGTCTCTCCTTGGAGTCCGTTTTTGAAGCTTTTTTGTTGAAGGATAGCCACTCTTAGGTCTGTAATCGAGTGACCAGAGAGATTGAAGTGTGCTCCAACTGGTTTTTGAATGTTATAATTCTTGACGTCTGATTTGTGTCCATTCATTCTTTTACATAGAGACTGTCCAGTTTGGCCAATGTACATGGCAAAGGGGCATTGCTGGCACATGATGGCATATATCACATTGGTAGATGCACAGGTGAACGAGCCTCTGATAGTGTGGCTGATGTGTTTAGGCCCTATGATGGTATCCCCATCTTTGGTATTGTCTTTGACTTTGTCCTCACCCATAACTATTTCACATTTGGTGACAATGTATACCTTCAAATCAGCGGCACTGCGATGGGTACCCGCATGGCCCCACAATATGCCAACATTTTTATGGCTGACTTAGAACAACGCTTCCTCAGCTCTCGTCCCCTAATGCCTCTACTCTACTTGCGCTACATTGATGACATCTTCATCATCTGGACCCATGGAAAAGAAGCTCTTGAGGAATTCCTCCATGATTTCAACAATTTCCATCCCACCATCAACCTCAGCCTGGAGCAGTCCACACAAGAGATCCACTTCCTGGACACTACGGTGCTAATAAGCGATGGTCACATAAACACCACCCTATATCGGAAACCTACTGACCGCTATTCCTACCTACATGCCTCTCGCTTTCATCCAGATCATACCACTCGATCCATTGTCTACAGCCAAGCTCTACGATATAACCGCATTTGCTCCAACCCCTCAGACAGAGACAAACACCTACAAGATCTCTATCATGCATTCCTACAACTACAATACCCACCTGCTGAAGTGAAGAAACAGATTGACAGAGACAGAAGAGTACCCAGAAGTCTCCTACTACAGGACAGGCCCAACAAAGAAAATAACACAACGCCACTAGCCATCACCTTCAGCCCCCAACTAAAACCTCTCCAACGCATCATCAAGGATCTACAACCTATCCTGAAGGACGACCCATCACTCTCACAAATCTTGGGAGACAGGCCAGTCCTTGCTTACAGACAGCCCCCCAATCTGAAGCAAATACTCACCAGCAACCACAACCACACAACAGAACCACTAACCCAGGAACCTATCCTTGCAACAAAGTCCGTTGCCAACTCTGTCCACATATCTATTCAGGGGATACCATCATAGGGCCTAATCACAGCAGCCACACTATCAGAGGCTCCTTCACCTGCGCATCTACCAATGTGATATATACCATCATGTGCCAGCAATGCCCCTCTGCCATGTACATTGGCCAAACTGGACAGTCTCTACGTAAAAGAATGAATGGACACAAATCAGACGTCAAGAATTATAACATTCAAAAACCAGTTGGAGAACACTTCAATCTCTCTGGTCACTCGATTACAGACCTAAGAGTGGCTATTCTTCAACAAAAAAGCTTCAAAAACAGACTCCAACGAGAGACTGCTGAATTGGAATTAATTTGCAAACTGGATACAATTAACTTAGGCTTGAATAGAGACTGGGAATGGATGAGTCATTACACAAAGTAAAACTATTTCCCCATGGTATTTCTCCCCCCCCCCACCCCACCCCCCACTGTTCCTCTGATATTCTTGTTAACTGCTGGAATTAGCCTACCTTGCTTGTCACCATGAAAGG
This sequence comes from Dermochelys coriacea, assembly GCF_009764565.3. Classification (NCBI taxonomy): domain Eukaryota; kingdom Metazoa; phylum Chordata; order Testudines; family Dermochelyidae; genus Dermochelys; species Dermochelys coriacea. The sequence goes on from NC_050077.1 coordinate 25,248,534, forward strand.
TTTTCCTCCTTTCCCCCCCCTGCTGCTGGTGATGGCTTATCTTAAGTGATCACTCTCCTTACAGTGTGTATGATAAACCCATTGTTTCATGTTCTCTGTGTGTGTATATAAATCTCTCCTCTGTTTTTTCCACCAAATTCATCCGATGAAGTGAGCTGTAGCTCACAAAAGCTTATGCTCTAATAAATTTGTTAGTCTCTAAGGTGCCACAAGTACTCCTTTTCTTTTAACCCAGGAACCTATACTTGCAACAAAGCCCGTTGCCAACTGTTTCCACATATCTATTCAGGGGACACCATCATAGGGCCTAATCACATAAGCCACACTATCAGAGGCTCGTTCACCTGCGCATCTACCAATGTGATCTATGCCATCATGTGCCAGCAATGCCCCTCTGCCATGTACATTGGTCAAACTGGACAGTCTCTACGTAAAAGAATAAATGGACACAAATCAGACGTCAAGAATTATAACATTCAAAAACTAGTCGGAGAACACTTCAATCTCTCCGGTCACACGATTACAGACCTGAGAGTGGCTATCCTTCAATAAAAAACTTCAAAAACAGACTCCAAGGAGAGACTGCTGAATTGGAATTAATTTGCAAACTGAAAAGGAGTACTTGTGGCACCTTAGAAACTAACAAATTTATTTGAGCATAAGCTTTCATGAGCTACAGCTCACTTCATCGGATCATCAGATGCATCCGGATGCATTGGATGCATCCGATGAAGTGAGCTGTAGCTCATGAAAGCTTATGCTCAAATAAATTTGTTAGTTTCTAAGGTGCCATAAGTACTCCTTTTCTTTTTGTGAATACAGACTAACACGGCTGCTACTCTGAAATTTGCAAACTGGATACAATTAACTTAGGTTTGAATAGAGACTGGGAGTGGATGGGTCATTGCATAAAGTAAAACTATTTCCCCATGTTATTTCTCCCCCCACTCCCACCCCCCACTGTTCCTCAGACTTTCTTGTTAACTGCTAGAAATGGCCCACCTTGATTATCACCACAAAAGGTTTTCCTCCTCCCCCCCTCCTTCCTGCTGGTAATAGCTCATCTTAAGTGATCACTCTCCTTACAGTGTATATGATAAAACCCATTGTTTCATGTTCTCTGTGTGTATATATAAATCTCTCCACTGTATTTTCCACCAAATGCATCCGATGAAGTGAGCTGTAGCTCACGAAAGCTTATGCTCAAATAAATTTGTTAGTCTCTAAGGTGCCACAAGTACTCCTTTTCTTTTTTGCGAATACAGACTAACAGGGCTGCTACTCTGAAACCTTTCAAAGTCCATGAGTGAACACTTTGTCCTACAGAGGTGTTAATGGGCCACTTCACCTTGAATTGTCACTTGCAACATGTGTTAGCCCCTTATGCTTAACAATCTGTTCCACCTTGTATTTAGTTGTGACACTCTGAGTATCTTTCCAAGACCTGAAGAAGAGTTCTTGCCTCTTTCACCAGCAGAAGTTGGTCCAATAAAAGATATTACCTCACCCACCTTGTCTCCCTAATATTACTAGAAGCAGTTAACACATGTAGTTATCTAAACTTCCATCCATTCAGATACTTATATCACCCTCACTCTAGCATTATAGTATCTAATCTACACTTCTATCCCTTACTGAAATGTGACATTAACAAAATATCTATATTCTACTCATATACTGCCATAAAATACATATAGACAAGAAGAAGTTTTAGATGATTCAGATTAATGAAATATCTTTTACTAGAATCGTAATGAAAAGGAACCTTACTGAATTTCCAAGGATTGAACCACATATGATGAAGCTGAGTGAACATAGGAAAACATTCTTGTAAATAAGCTCATTGATTTGCTTTGCTGGTATTCATGAGCCCGTTCCTCACTCATTTACAAACATTACAGTGATGAACCTATTGTGTGGCTAAAAGAGAGAGAGAGAGAAGCTTTTCAAATGGCTACAGGAGCTTTTCTTTTGAGAATACTAATATTTATAAAATGAAATTAATAAATAAAAATATCCATGAAAATGCTGTAGGAGCTAATTTCTTGGTTTTATTTATACAAATGTTCACAAACTTTTGATTTATTTTGCAATATCCTTCCAGCTCTGCCACACAGCACAAAGTACTGTCTACATTCTCTGTGAACCAGAGTTTTCCTTCCATATTATTTATTTATATGTTTGCTCATGAATGCATTTCTAATGACATACATCTACCAAGAGAGTTTAGAAAAAAATCAAGGTGAAAGCAAACAGGAAATGGAACCACACAATCCCTTTAAGTTAAGAGCTTGGTCAAACAACCGCATTATGACTGTTACAACTGCAATATGACCATTACTAAGGGGAGAAGAAGAACTCAAAAGACACTTCCCAGAGCTGTTAGATCGCTGGGGAAGAATTGATGCTCACAAAATAGATATTAAAAATTAATTTAATTTTAAAAAGAAAGAAAACATGAAATCACAGCATTTTATATAGTGTAGGACTCAGAACAATACTATAACTAAACAAAAGCAATGGGTAAAATATAACCCCAAACAAAAGGCTTATTGACAAGAGGTCCTCTGCTGTCAGCTCTGCGGTGTGGAGAAGAGCACATACAGGCATATACAAATCCACTGTGGCCAAGTGTCATGGGAGATGGGGGAATAGAGCCATTATTCAATAAACTCCACCTCTTCCAGAGCCAGCAAATGACCCTCCCTCCATTCAGTCATTATCTTCCTTCAAAACCCTCCTTTTCTGGGAAATCTACAAAAAATTGACCAGGGTTAGGCGTCTGTTGTGTTTAGACCACTGCCTATCATGCTGGCCAATATTGTCTCATTGTTTCTTTCCCTGTGTCCATCTGTTGTCTCTTTTTTTATACTTAGATTATAAACTTGTTGGGACAGGGATCGTCTTTTTGTTTTGTTTGTACAGTGCTTAGCACCATGGGTTGCTGGTCTATGTCTGGAGCCTCTGAGCAGTATGGAAACACAAATACAATGCAATAATAATAGCATGGTTACAGACCCAATGTAAAAATGGGAGCACAGACAGGGGGTATTCCCTAGGCATCAGTGGTTCAGGCCAACATGATTCCCAGGACAACTCATGTAGTCTCCTCTGCAACATCCCTCAGTTTACAGCATAAACTGCTAATGTGTGGCTTCTACCCACTGGGAGACAGCTGGGGAAAGTCCAGAGCTGAGGGCCAGAGGCATCCAAGTGGTTGCCATGAAGCTAGCATTGTGCTACCTTTGGGAGAGGGAAGGATACATCCCACGGATGGACTCGCTGTCTGTATGCCCCAAGGTTGGTGGCTAATTCTATATGTTGGTAAAATACTGTAGAGATACAATGAGAGTTGATGGACACAAAAGAATGTGCCAACTCCTTTTGTCCCCGGATTAAAAACAGCACATAGACATAATCCAAAACCCTCTAAGGTCACTCACTGATTTCAATGGTCTTTGGATCATGCACTGAAAGAGGAAGGCAGCCTGTATATGCATGCATACACAGCATGGGGACAGCAGCTGCAGGGGAAAAGTTGGACAGACCTCCTGGCATTGTCATCACTGCCAGAGTTCCTTCCCACTGCTTTTAATGTATAGCAAGACATTACTGAATGTGACCCATGCATGCTGCTACCTGCACACAGACTGTGCAAGCACTGAAAAGCAGCAGTGGAAGTTTAATCATACAGTATCACACAGAACAATTTCAGCACATGAGCTGGCAATACCCACAATGGGGCATCATGGACGTTTTGGAGAATAAAACAAGTTTCAGCAAAGTATTCCTCTTTAATATATATAGAAATAAAGAAATGGGAGCCCAAAGGCCCACTCTCCATCCTTGAAAAGACATGTAGCTGAATACCTGCTCAGCTAGGTAGAAACCGGAGATGGAACTAGACAAGGTGATATTGGTAAGACTCAAGTCACCTTGTTTTAGTCTTATAAGCAAAAACAAAAATCTTTCCCTGTTCTGGGGTTTGCTTCTGAAAAAAATACCCTATAGGAATACAGAGTATTTTGCACGTTCCAAGTTTCACTTGCTTAATTATGATTCACTCCTTTCTGCCTTAAAATAATTATTTCCCTTCTTCTGGGACTAAAAGGGTCATAAAACAAAAAACATGCAAACCCCATTGTTCATACTATAAAGCCTGCAGCCAGCCACCCTGGAGAAAGATGCATGAAGGCATGCCCTAATCAAGCATCACTACTGCAAAACTAATTGTAAAAGTATGCACTAAATCAGCCTTGACACTGGAAAAATATAACTAGGACCAATTAATTATGGGGCAACCTCAAATGACATGAATTTGGTTCAGATAATCATCCAAAGATGTGGACGCTTATCCAAACCTTTGGAACCTAAGGAAAACCTTACAGGGTCCTGTAGCCCTTTATCTCCCAACTTCACAGAAGTGAGTGTGAAAATTCATATCCTTTTTACAGTGTTATCTTCTTGAGAATGTGAGAGAGATGACCACTCATACCAACCACATTTTTCTTGAGGATACTTCCTTCTCTTCCTGCCTCAGGCTTTGCTTTCCCACTCCGCTCTTCCTGGCCCCATACCGTGAAAACACATCTATACACAACGAGAATAATCACTTCATTAAATTCAAACAGGAATTAATTCAGGGAAGTCCTATGGCCTGTGTCATGCAGGAGGTCAGACTAAATTACCTTAGTGGTTCCTTCCCGCCTTATAGTCTATGAAGAACAGAAAGGGAACCATCTCTGGAGTGGACTTCAGCAGCTGTTTAACCATTCACAACAACACTACACAAAAGTTAAGGACATGAAGTAAAGCTGACTGTTCCATGCAGTTGGAAACACAAGGCAATTTAAGGAGACAGTAAGTGATTATCCAAAGTTACCTGAACAGTGACATGGACGCTGTGCCATGGGTTCATGACTGGCCACAAATACCTCTCAAGCCCTGGCCCATTAGCATTGGGGATTGTATGTGCACAGTTTGGGTTTTTTGCTTTTTCATTCATATTAAATGAGTTAAAAGTAATACATGGGGCCAGACATCAGACATAGCCCTTGAACAGTTGAAATTGTACCCTCTACAGATGGAGATAGGACATTTCCGTAAATGGCTATTCTTAACAGTTCCAAAGGGATCTACAGACTGAAGTCTCAAATTAATACTGTAGGCTCTTGATACATTCAGTTACAATGTAACATCTCAAAATCATCTCATAATGAAGGGGAAAAAGCACAAGACAGGTGGTAGTTAAGTAGGCAATGATTCACACCTCTGGAAAAAGAAAACTATTAGTACTCTATCCAAGCTTCCTGAGGGGGAAGATGGTCTTGTGGTGAAAGCACTGGGGTAGGACTCAGGAGAGCCTGGCATTGCCATGGATGCCCAGCATGACCATGGGAAACTTACTTAATCCTTCTGTGCAATGGTGATAAACTTACTTTGTCTGTCATGTCTATTTATATTGTTTGCTGTTTGGGACAGTGTCACAAATCTGTCCATAGCATAGCGCCCCCTTTAGGAACTATGTGGGGAGCCCACACATAAGAGTCCAATTACCTCCACCACTGGTGCAGCAGGATGTCTTTCGACCGGGCCCACCTCTTGGCAGCTTTTTCCCCGCACAAGGCTTCAGCTGAAACAACAAAACAGCCCACCACCAACAAACAAGGTTAAACAGAAAGGCAAAGAAAAAACCTATAGGCAGCTCCCTCCAGACTATGGATCTCTCTTACTGCAGAGGGACCTGGGGATATCACTGTCCACTTCAGAGTTCACTGAGGCTCCAGTGCAAGTCTCAGTCTCTTCCCCTGTCTAGCTCAGGGGATCTGCACCCTCCTTCTGCCAGGGCAGGGGCTCTGCAGACGGTCAGCCCTCTCTTCAGGGCTGGAGGCACTCAAAAGTCTGTTCCTGTCTCAGGGCTGCCCCCAACTGAGCAGAGTTCTCTCCTTTTAACTCCTCCTCCGGTTCTGCCATGATCTGCAGATGTGGAGGGGCAGGGCCACTCCAATCCAAAGCAGCTCCATGTCCCTTTCCCCATACCAGTGGGGGGTTTATATACACCAGCTCAGGCAGGAACCATCTTTCAGTATGTATATTGCTTAGCACAATGGGATGCTAGGTGCCACCATAAGTCAAATGAGAGATAATAAATAGTAAGTTACTAGTCAGTAATGAGCAACATACAATGTACATTGATTAAACAGTAATTATCTTAACTGTGGGTTTGTTTGGATTTCATTCAATGGCAATAAGGCCCTGATCCTGTGAGGACTGAAGCAAACACTTAACCTCAAGCATATTACTAGTCCCATTGAAGTCAAATGGGCTCACATGCTTAAAACTAAATATATGCATCAGTCACTTGGTGATCAGGGCCTAGAAAAGCACATGTTTGGGGGGACATTTTCAGCTCAGCTTGCCTTGAGTTATGCTTTAACATTTACCATCTGCATTTTGTCCTGACTTGTGAGAAGAATATTCTTGTTTCTGTGCTCTGGAATGTCTGTCTATAACTCCTGTTAGTTTCAATAAGGAAATAAAGACCATTGTGTTTTATAATTAGAAAGGAGCTCAACCTTTACATCCAATGTCTTTGGTTTTGCAGCAAAAGAAAAAGGAATTTAACTTGGTGCTATTATGAAACTGCAAATATAATTGGGAGTACTGGTCTCAGACAAAACAGCACACAATTCATAGACTAGTCAGTGTCAAGATATTTCTTGTTTTATTAGTATTTTATCTTTTAATATTTGTCAGTGTTTAGAGAAAAACTGGAAATAATCCAGAAGTGAGATGTACTTTACTGTGTCTGCAGGAAATTGATGAATTAGTAGACCAAATAAAACGTTTTGTGAAATGAGCAAATTTCCATTCATCTTTGATGCTCATTAACTTGGATAATCATTCTGATTTATGCTGATAAATTTCTGGACGGATGGATCCTAACAGGAAGTGCTGTATTTTCCCCAGTAAAAATCAATTTGGAACCTTTGAACTATTGTACACCAAACTGAATATTTGTCTGTGTGTTTTTAAAAGGCAAACTTAAGCCAAACTTTTAGACATTTGTGTTTAAAATCTTGATGTACCTAAATTTCTATTAATAATAATAGGAGTTATATACATACACATTACCAAAGAACTACATCTACTGTATTTATACAACTATGATATCTCAACACTGGTTAAGAACTTTATTTGCAAGCACGTACTTAAAATTATCCAACTTCTCTTGTCTGTTTTACTTGGAACTCTATGTATGAGATCTTGATTTTTCCTGTATTTGCTTGTGACCACAATAAAAATATTTTGAGAGGAGAAAAAAAAAAAAGTCTCCTTGTTCTGCTACTGGGACATAAGTGCTCTGAATACACATCTGCTTTTCATACTCTACGGCTTGAAGGAGATATGGGCCTTATCTAAAACTGCACATCCAAACAATGGGATCCAAACAAATGTTCCCTCTGTTATGTGTTACACAGGAGAAAAGACACATTAGGCCCTATTTCAGCAGAGTATTTAAGCATGCTCTTAAATCCCATTGAAATCAATTTCCCATTGTGCTTCACAATTTCCACATTGTTCAATGCACTATGCACACACATAACAAATGATATTTACTGCTCAAAAGAGCTGACAATCTAAATACTGTAGATGAAACAGAGAGAGGGTAGGAGACAGGGGGTATTTCTTTTACAGACAGGGATCAGTGAGATTAAGGGCCAGATTCTCCAAGTAGTTTACAAATACCCAGCAAAGAGTTCCCATGCTAGAGAAGAACTCCCTGTTGACATGTCTTGGCTCTGCTCTTCCACCCCATGTCCCTCCTAGTGCAGTGGTCAAGTGGGGCAGGGCGAATGCAATCCTCCCCTGACGTAGCATCTATAAAAGATGCTACAGCATTGGCCCAACTTAATGCTGCCTAGGAGCAGCTCCAATCATCATTGGGGCCAACTCCAGCCCCCAGAATCAGGGATCCAGAACCAGCTCCTTGAAGAACCTCCCCCTCCCTCTCTCATATCAGAGCTTTGCTCAGCACAGGTCAGAATCAGCCCCTAAGTGATATACCCCAGGTCACACAGTAAGTCTATGGCAAAGCTGGCAAACTCACCCCAGATTTCCAGATTTGGAGTCCCAGTCCAATGCCCTGACCACAAGAACATCCTTCTTCTACATAACCAGTGGTAGCAATGGTAGGAAATTCTTGGTAAAAAAGCCATAAAGCCCAATTTTCAGAGGTGCTGAGAATAATTTTCCACTAGACAATTAATAACAACAGGAGTCGTGAGGACTTGGATCTCTGAAATCAGCACCTAACATACCAACGGCTAAAGAAAACACAAGATCAGAGCTGGGACCTAGAACCAGTAGAGGAAGACATGAGATCCTAGACATGGACTAGGCCAGTATATTACACACTCTCCCCTGCAATACAACCTTGTCTCAAGCATCTAGATCCTCACAAGACTTCAAGTCCTAATTTGTGGTGCCACTTTATAATGATCCCACCCTGGTTCTTCAGCAGAGATTGAACCCAGGGACTACTACACCAGAAACACAGGCCTCTACTTTTTGAGCTCAGGAGAAGCATCCTAAATTGAAGGTAGCAGGGCAATTAGTTGCAGAGGCAAGCCTCTAAAGGGAGACAAAAATCAACACATTAAAGCAGTGTATGATACATACATATGCTTCATAAGCCCCACTGTGCTAGTGATCGGCTGTTGAAAAGAGAACATGTTTTGCTTATCTTGAATGCTTTTCGCCAAAACATGCATGTGACCTGCTTATTTTTCTTTCAGGTTTGTGTCATGCACATGGTGGGACTAAGCAGTCTTTGGAAAGATGAAATTTATAAAATAAAAAGAACTAGTTTTTGGAACTGGCATGGACAGGTAACATGACAGGGCTTCATTTTTCTGTCACTTTCTTGCTTGGCATGGATACCTCGTACCAGCGGAGTAGCTCTCACACCAGACAAGGTGGTGCGGTGGGTTAAAGAAACCTTTTAACTCTTCAAACTTAACTTGAAGTACTGCAAGTGGAAATACTGGTAGCATCCCTAATAGATGGTTACATCCATCAGGAAAAGCACCGCATGGTTTGGCATCATTTATGAGCTGAGCTTGCGAGAGACTCGAGTCAGAACAATAGGGGCATTGTGGGTCAAACTTGAGTTGCCCTACCAGAGCTGCAGAGGAAATTTTTCCAAACACCTGCCTGAATTGTACCAGGATCTAGTCAGTGCCATTCGTTTTTCTACTTTAATGAGGGCCAAATTCACCTCAGACTTACCCAAACTAATAGAAAGGAAGAAAAAGTACAATTTGTCAAGGAGAAAAATGAAATACAATAGCATTAGTCTTCCTGGAAACAAAAAAGTCTGACTACAGCTTTTTGAAGCACTTGGAATCTTAGGAAAGGGTTGTTTTCCAGTCTCCATGGGATAGCTGTGGGGACAAAGACCTAGGAGTGCTTGTGTATTGTATTAAACTTTTAATCTCTCCATTCATTACTGATGGAAACATTTTGTGATGTATTTTATTTGCTAATCTCCAAAATTTCATTTGATAGAAGAAACACTGCAAATGAAGTAAAGCAAACAGATAAAAATTGTTCTTTCATCAATCTTATTTTTATATTTTAAAAAAGGAAGGAAAGAGCCAGCACACCAGTGAATTGATTGTTTTAATGAAATTCAAAAGATTATGCAGGAGAAATGGGAAAATTCCGTTTTCTTTGGGTTATTTTGAGAATAATAGTTATTCTGCTGCATATCTGCCAGTTTTTCTGCAGCATTGATTTTATGTTGGATAAGATAAAGAGCTTGTACTGCAGGAACATAGGAGCTACCAAACCAAAAAAAGAACAATGGTCCATCTAATTCAGCTTCTTTTCCCAATTCCCAATGTTTCAGAAAGTAAAATAACCCCATAATAAATATAACTGTGGAGCTGTTTGAAAAAATTGTGTTACAATGAAATTTCAACACCACAATGGAGGGGATGTCATCGGAGAAGCAAAACTGTTCATGGACATTGTGCTCAGCCCAAGTAGTACCTACATGTTCAATTCTATGGCAAACTTTGCACTGGAGAACATTTCTTCCCAAGCCAAGCTGGTGATTTGAAACCGGGGTCAGATAGGAATTGTGAAGAATTCTAGCAAGTGTAAACATAGACTCTGTTCTTAATTATATGAGATCAGATTTTACAACTCTACACATTAGGGTGAAATTCATCCCTGTGCAAAAGATCAGTGCAAGGCATGTGAATCACTCCAATCTTATTTTGAGGTTGTGAGTTAGATTTCAGATGGTCCTCATGCTGGTTTTCTAACTGGGGTGAATTTCACTCATTTAGTCTTACTTTATTGCAACTTTCTGACAGCTGCATAGTCATTAAAGAATCTGTAGCACATTTCACAAGAGTCAGATGCATTAGCCGCAGTATCCTGGCTAATTTCCAAGTGGATCAGAATAGCTATCAGAAGATGGTAGAGGAAAATCATGGAAAATCTTCAAGTCAGGAAGCCAGATCCTCAGGTGAGGTAAACCACCATCGCTCCATCAAATCAATGGAGCAATATTGATTAACACATGGTGAGGATATGATCCAGTGTTTCTCACTTTTCTATCACAAGTTCTTTTCTGATCAAAGTTTCTGACCAGTTCTAGTAACTATCTCCTGTTTATTTAAAATTGCTCCTATCATTTTCAATGGCTAAGATATTCTTTGTGTCAAGTGAAATTCACCCCAATGAAAAGAACTAGGCCAAGATCTAGGTACTGCATAAGTCTCACTTAAGATCTGAAAATGGAACCTGAGTAGCACAGAGGCTATATCCTGGTTCTCTGTACAGAAGTGAATTTCATCCTTCTTCTGCTGAAGAGTTTTCAATATTATAAGTTATATTATAAGTGTTTGCACTGTGAAAACAGCCACTGCACTTCATTGATAGCAGAAATTAGCTAGCTAAATGCACACACTGTATAAAAGAGAGAGAGAGACTGCTAGTTCAATATCTTATAAAGTGCTTTGGAAACCTACTGTATAAATGGTGCTACTTAAATATGAGTCAGACTGTTTAGTATTCATTGTTCATTCCAATGTGCATTACACCGCACTTATCTGTGTTGAATTTGATCTACTATGGTGCTCTTCACTTATCAAATTTCATCAGAGCCATATGAATTCCCAATAATCTCCCATGGCCTCAACTAATTTTACATCTTCAGCATATTATGTCACTTTACTTTCTTTCCTCTAGAGGTCAAAGCTGGTTCCAGAAGTAAACTCATAAACTCATTTCCTGGTCTCGGACCTGGTCATTGCTGCCTATTAACCATCTTTTAATCCATGACAAACCTACAGATGTCAGCTTGTGGTTATCATGTTTCCTGACTAGTCTTGTGAGAGACTTTATCCAAAGCCTTTTGAGAGTTAAAATATTTTCACAAGTTCTTAATTAACAGCTATTTGTTAAGTCTTTAAATTAATTTTACAAGTTGTAGAAGTTCAATTTACCCTTACAAAAGACTGGCTGCTTGGTCCATGTCATATTACCCTCATCTCCTGTAGGAGCATTATAATTCTGTATTTCATTGCTTTCCAACAGCAGTTATACCTGGGGCTAGGCAAGCCTTATATACCCAAGAACAGGGGAATAACAAAGGTGATATAAAATATACCTTTATCCTTCACCCCCCATTTCCTGATCCAAGTGTAGTGATGGAGTAAGTGAGAATCAAGCCCAGGAGCTCAGTATACTGAGACTTTTTCTACATTAATATAAGCGGGGCGGGGGGGGGGGAGAGACCCTGCTGCTAATGGTATCCTTATAATTCTTTCCAGCTTTCTATCCAAGAATTCTTACATTCAGTTCTAATCTGACAAAGTTAAACAATTCAAAAAATATAAACTGAAGTTCAGAGGCCTCTGGCTTAATGTAAAACTGTCAGTTATAGATCATGACCTTAGCTTCACACTACTGCAAACAAAAAGGGGAGTGAGGGAAAATGGTGCTTTGACTGGCAAGTATAGCACATTATACTCTGCTGCAGTAATGCCAGTTCTTTTCCAATTCAATGCTAGATGTGCTGAGAGTTATTTTCAGATTTAATGTAATGATTCAAAAGGGATAAATTCATACTTGGTGTAAACCCACTGAATTTGTCTCTTGGGAATAATTTTGGGATTATTACTACTATTAATTATTATTATTGTACAGTGCCCAACACATGCTAAGTGCCTCACAATAAAAGTCAGACACTATACTTGCAACCTAATCTCAGGTATGATGCAACAATATTTGTACATTGTCTAGCATCTTGGGCCTCTGGCATGGTATGAGGTATGGAGGAGCTACTACAATATAAATATTAAATCACAATAGGGTAACGAAACAGTACAGAAAGGTTGAAGAACATGAATACAGGAATAAGATGACTCATTAATTCAAAGACTAGTGTACACAATGGTGAAATAAATGTACAACATTATAAAGGAAAATCTAAAATCCTAATTCTCCTTCTCAACTGATTTCTGCAGTAGAAGTCAACTTCGCCAACATTTTTCAATTAAAAAGGGCCTTTTTGAAAACCAAAAACTTTTTGGGGAAATGGTTTTTGGGGTTTTTTTCAAAACTTTCCAGTTTTTCACTGAAACTAAACATTTTAAAATTTTGAATTGTCTCCCCCTTCCTCCTCCAACTCCCATTTTTCCTTTCTTCCTTTTTGAGACTGAAGACAATAGAATGATGGAGGGTTAGGAATCTCTTCATTTTTCCCGTTTTTCCTTTTGCCCCTCTGTAAATAATGAAACTAACTGGGTCTCTGGACCTTCCCCAAAGTTTGAGAATTCTTGAAATGTTACACAGTAGCAAGAGGAAAGGGGTTAAGGGGGAAACCTAGACCTTGTGTGTTTTATTGCATGCAGTTACCCAAAATAATAGGGAGAAGAAGAAAATAAAAAAAACTGAAAAAAAGGCCTAAAGAATTTCTAAAACAACAAACATTGTTATTGTTTTCTGAACCCTGGGAAATGGAAATAACTTCAAAATATTCTGTGAAATTGGTTTTCCATTATTTGGTAATCTCTAGGTAGAAGTGGTATGAGTCATCTCCTGGGACTAAATAGGTTGATTCCTAGGCCCAAACCTGCAGAATATATGCTTTATTATTATTGTTATTAATTTGTATTGTGTTAATTCCTAGGACCCCATTGTGCAGGTGCCATAGAAACACAATAAAAAAGGTGGTCCCTGCTGCAAAGAGCTTATAATCTAAATAAACATACATGAATAAATAAAATAATAATACATGTGCATTAATACCTACTGGAGTGCGAGTTCTTTGCATCCAAGAATGATAGGAGATTGGGGCCAAATTCATCTGTGGCATAACATCATTGGTACAAATCCACTGAGCTTAATAGAGTTATGCCAGGTATGACTTTGGTGCTTTTTGATTAACTTATTTTTAATCTGTACTTTTGGTTATCACATAAAGTGTGGGTATGTCTCACAGTACATCTAGCAGTGACATGGAAAGAACTGGCATCGCTCTAATAGAGTCAAATTTGCCCATTTGCTAGTTGAAGCACCATTTTTTCTTCCCCTCCCCCAGTAGTATGAAACTACGGTCATGATATTATAACTGACAGTTTAGATAAAAATTCTAACTTGCTTTTTTAAATAGGAAGTTTCAATGCAAATAAGAAAAAAAATCTGCAAAGAGATTAAAAACCTTCTAACCTGATAGGGTTAACTGGCCTGTATTTATTGGATCAATAAACCTGTGGTTTGTGTCAAGCAAAGAAATATCATGCATGAAATTCATTGCTGTGCAAAAATATATGTGCCACTTAAGTCATCTAAACAATGGTACTTAAGTGGTGCATAGGCCAAGAATTGGTCCTTGGCATATGGGCAAATTTCACCCATAAAGAATAGACAGTTCCCATTTCCTTGTGGACATTTTTCCAGAACCTAGTGGTGGGGATAAAGGGATTCTAATGTTTTTCCCATAATGATAAAAAATTACATTAAAAGCACACCATACGTATGTCATTTTGGGGAGGACTAAGTCAATAAAAGTTTGCTTTCATACAGGCAGTACATTAGACATCATTACATCAATTTTATTAAGCCTTACCAATTTTCTGTCTGTTCTGGGGGACCGATTTTTCCTGTGTAGATATGTAATCTCCAAATAAGCTCATTTGAAATTAAAATCAGAAAAGCATTTCATTCCTTCAATAAGCAATGAATATATGATTCAGAATATCAGACTTTATATGTGGTAAGGAAAAGTCTAGCTCCCAATCTGCTGCAGGGAGCCTGTATTTAGAGAGCAACAAAGACATGCAAACTGAAGAGCAGCTAGTGCCATCGATCTACATGTACAATTCCCATGGGCATCATCTGGCGTTGTGGGGGTGGATTCAGGGCAGTGTATGGCTTTAACACAGGGCATATGAAAACATACTGTCCCAGAAATACAAAACACATCTTCAGGGCCTGTAGACACAATAGGTCAAACACATCTTAGGTCTAATTCCTCTGACTTCAGTGCGGTTACACCAGAGATGAATTTGATTCAATGTAATCCAAAATAATCATCATAAATCTTAAAGCTAAAGTCATAGCTTTATTCACTTTAAGACTGAAAGCCAAGGGTTTCCAAATACAGCAACAGAATTGATCTTTGCTGATTTGCAAGCCAGAGGAATCATTTTAATTGGATTTAGTTAATTTCTGAAATGACAACTGGTCCTTGCTCAACTGCTCATTTCTTCTAAATGGTAGAACATTTGGAAAAATTACTTTAACTGATGATGCAGAGAGAGGCCTAAATGCAATAAGAATATAATTAATTACAACCCCTTCAGAAAACACTGTTTGCCAGCTGCTTAGCACTTAGAAAAAACACACTTGTCTTCACTCTGGATTAACACTTAAGGTTCTTATACACACTAATCTTAACTGTGGACAAGAAAATGCTGTTACGCTGCTAATATTTTTGTCAGATAATTTCCTATCTCCAATCCTGTGGATTAAATCTTCTGCACTTGCGATTACAGAACTGTGTACAGCTCTACACAGGTAGACTCATGCATGTTTGCCTTTGCCATCTCTCTCTGTCAGGACAGACATCTGGATTGATCATTTATGTTAGCTCACTATCTCATACTCTTCTGTGAGGTCCAAAATGTAATCCCTTTTTCTACATAAAGGCCATAGCCCAATGGGCTTTGGATCAGGCCCTAAATTTTTTGCCAACACCATCAATGCTCTCCATGGAATGTTGTCTTCTGATCTTTATGAGAATCCTCCAAGTTCTAACTTGAACCCTTTGCAGCTTTGAAATGAGTAACTAGAAGCTTCTTAGGCTTTCATCGTTGATAGACTTACAGCTACCTTTGTTTCTTATATCTTGATTCCTGCCCAATGTGAAGCTATAGTTTTGTAAAGGAGGAAAAGCTTCCAAGCAACACCTAACAATTTGCAGGAATATGAGACATATTCATAGTAGAAAAAATTATTTACCCCAATAGTAAAAGAGCAGGCCTGGATTCTTCAACTGGATATGTCAATTAGCAACATTCTCTTGCTTCTCAGCCAAGCCGTGAAAGACAGATAGACGGAGGGAGAAAGCACGCACAAGTGGATATTAAGTATGAAGTGTAACTTCAGCTTGATGATGTGCCTCTGGCTCTGGGTATCAAGATTTGTCCCTTGTCATCATGTCTGAATACAAGAGTTTTTAGGTTATAAGTAAAATTTTCAGAAGCACCTAAGTATTTAGGTGCTTAAGTCTCATTTTCAAAATAGACAGGCATTTAAGATCTTAAGTCTCACTGAAACTCAATGAAACTTAAACTCGAAGGGCCTGCTACTTTTGAAAATGGAACTTCAGCACTTTTCCCCCCCTCTGTATTTGCTCATTTACTCTATTCCTCTTTGCCAGTTTTATGCATGGCTACATATGTTTTGTAAAAAATTCAAAGATAAAGTTTCCTTTGCAATTACAAATTAAAAAGAAAAAATTGTTTAGAAGTTGTTGCCCAATTTGAGACCTTTGCTCCCATAAATTCCAAAAGGAGCAAGTTCAGCTTGAAAGTCCAATAAGCGCTCTTATGAACTGACACTTTAACAGGTCTTTTAATGGAATCTTCAAAAAACTAAAGGGAGATTAAATAACTGAAAGACTTTTTACATAATTAGCTGTTTCAAAAGGGCATGATAATAATAACTTAATTCTATCAATGATTTTAGCACAGACATTCTGTTTTTAATTAGGAGAGGGGGAATCCTCTGGTATTCCCAAACCCATGTTCCTTTTATATCATAGTGACTGTTTCCATACAAACTTGATTATACTATAAAAGGTTTCAATAATTCCATAGCTCCTCTGGAGAAAGTAATTACTAGTTCCACTAACATTACAACCCATACTGGCGTCCAGTTCTGTCCTTGAGTGACTTCCTGCAGCTCCCATTAACATCTTTGGGAGAAATACACCTGAATTCAAGGTAATAATTTAACTCTATGCTTTAGGAAAAGGAGTGGAAAGACTAAGCCCCAGAGATCCAGGTTATCCGCTATATGGGAAAAAATCTGCAAATGGAGCAGGTAAATCCATGGGCCAAATTGTGCTCTCAGCTATGCAGATACAAATCTACAGTCACTTCACTGGAGTTCTTCCAGGTTTATACCAAGGCCAGTGACAACAGAAACTGGCCTCCTTGATTGAAAATTGTGCAGTTTCTTTTGCAGAAAGGAGGCAGGGTTTGCCTCTGCACAGTGAATGGGGAAGAACTTTGGCCCCACTAAACAGTTGATGCGCACAGACCTTGGAACACCAGTGGGGCAACTTAATGCCCCTGAACAGCAAAGTGGAGGGAATCAGTTTACTTGAAAAACAAAAAAAAACACAAAATAATCCCTCCCAGGAATCCCAGTAGAACTGAGAGGTAATGGTGCTACATGGAGCAGGTCCGACACCAGTCTGCAGAGCCCTGACTCCACGATGTAGAGTACCAGTCGAGGGACTACAGCCCTTACCACAGAGGTAGTATTCTCTTTACTAGTCTTCCATGCCTAGTAGTTTCCACAGCACTAGATCACCTCTGCTCGTGTCCTAGCAAGACCAAGAATGGCCGGGCACCTGCTGATCAGTGGAATAGCCTCAGGAGATTGCTTTTTTCTGAGGAGTTTTTGTGCCATTTTGCAAAGAATGGAGAAAGATCTGGGAACCAGCTGATATTCTCCAGAATAGGTAGTACTGACGTGATCTCTCTTTATCACCTTTATCACCTGGGGATTATAAGAGATTTAGCAGGAAGGAGGAAGCTTTTAGTTTTGACTTTCTCATTCTTTTAGGAACTCACTTGTTTTGGTTTTTTTAACCCAACCTGATCAATCAAATGATTTAACTTCCAATCTTACTTCTTTTTCTCTTTATTGTGAGGAAAGAGTAACAAAAGTTCAACATTTAATCGGATTTAGTGCCAGCAAGTGTTGCAGCCCTTAAACTTCAGACAAAAATCAGTCTGGCTGTCAGCAAAGGAGTTGGCAAATAATCAGTCTTTTCTGCCCAGGGCGAGGATAGGGAAACTGGAGAATATTCTGCCACCAGCAGTGTCATCCTAGTCCAGATGCTGCTTTACTGGCTCAGAAAGCATCTGTTGCTGTGAATCACACTGCCTGTCAACACACACAGCAATCACATCATTTAGAACTATGTCACTGTAAAACATTCACACAGTAGGATCAAATGGATAGCAATTTCTTGTGCAAGAAAATGAACAGCTGAGGAAAACCTCAGACAGCCCCCCAATCTGAAGCAAATACTCACCAGCAACCACACACCACACAACAGAACCACTAACCCAGGAACCTATCCTTGCAACAAAGCCCGTTGCCAACTCTGTCCACATATCTATTCAGGGGATACCATCATAGGGCCTAATCACATCAGCCACACTATCAGAGGCTCGTTCACCTGCGCATCTACCAATGTGATATATGCCATCATGTGCCAGCAATGCCCCTCTGCCATGTACATTGGCCAAACTGGACAGTCTCTACGTAAAAGAATGAATGGACACAAATCAGACATCAAGAATTATAACATTCAAAAACCAGTTGGAGAACACTTCAATCTCTCTGGTCACTCGATCACAGACCTAAGAGTGGCTATACTTCAACAAAAAAGCTTCAAAAACAGACTCCAACGAGAGACTGCTGAATTGGAATTAATTTGCAAACTGGATACAATTAACTTAGGCTTGAATAGAGACTGGGAATGGATGAGTCATTACACAAAAGTAAAACTATTTCCCCATGGTATTTCTCCCTCCCACCCCACCCCCCACTGTTCCTCTGATATTCTTGTTAACTGCTGGAATTAGCCTACCTGCTTGTCACCATGAAAGGTTTTCCTCCTTCCCCCCCCTGCTGTTGGTGATGGCTTATCTTAAGTGATCACTCTCCTTACAGTGTGTATGATAAACCCATTGTTTCATGTTCTCTGTGCGTGTGTGTGTATATAAATCTCTCCTCTGTTTTTTCCACCAAATGCATCCGATGAAGTGAGCTGTAGCTCACGAAAGCTTATGCTCTAATAAATTTGTTAGTCTCTAAGGTGCCACAAGTACTCCTTTTCTTTTTGCGAATACAGACTAACACGGCTGCTACTCTGAAACCTGTGATTATGCAAGGCACTGAATTTAGCCGTATAGAGTGGAAATCTGTCAACTTCATGAAAAAACTCGCACAGATACAGACAGACATCATCTTCCTCTCCAAATGCAAACAGATGGACATCATACCGAAAGGACTGAAGGTAAAAATCCATTACAATCTACATACCACACAGACTATGCTGACAGCTTGTGCCACACACTCTCAAGGAAACTGCGGAACCACCTGATCAACATCCTCTACAGCAAACAGGGAAAGATTAAGAATGAGCTCTCAAAACTGGATACTCTCATAAAGAACCAACCTTCCACACAAACTTCCTCGTGGCTGGACTTTACAAAAACTAGACAAGCCATTTACAAAACACACTTTGATTCTCTACAAAAGAAAAGGACACTAAGCTATCTAAACTACTATATGCCACAAGGGGCCACAACAATGGTTCCCGTAACCCACCCAGCAATATTGTTAATCTATCCAACTATACTCTTAGCCCAGCGGAAGAATCTGTCCTATCTCGGGGCCTCTCCTTTTGCCCCTCCACCCCCACAAACATGATACAGTTCTGTGGTGACCTAGAATCCTATTTTCGACGTCTCAGACTCAAGGAATATTTCCAACACACCTCTGACCAACATATTAACCCACAGAGACCTTCCTGCCAACACTACAAAAAGAAGGATTCTAGGTGGACTCCTCCTGAAGGTCGAAACAGCAGCCTGGATTTCTACATAGACTGCTTCCGCCGACGTGCACGAGCTGAAATTGTGGAAAAGCAGCATCGCTTACCCCATAACCTCAGCCATGCAGAACACAGTGCCATCCACAGCCTCAGAAACAACTCTGACATCATAATCAAAAAGGCTGACAAAGGAGGTGCTGTCGTCATCATGAATAGGTCAGAGTATGAACAAGAGGCTACTAGGCAGCTCTCCAACACCACTTTCTACAAGCCATTACCCTCTGATCCCACTGAGAGTTACCAAAAGAAACTACAGCATTTGCTCAAGAAACTCCCTGAAAAAGCACAAGAACAAATCCGCACAGACACACCCCTGGAGCCAGGACCTGGGGTATTCTATCTGCTACCCAAGATCCATAAACCTGGAAATCCTGGACGCCCCATCATCTCAGGCATTGGCACCCTGACAGCAGGATTGTCTGGCTATGTAGACTCCCTCCTCAGGCCCTTCGTTACCAGCACTCCCAGCTATCTTCGAGACACCACCGATTTCCTGAGGAAACTACAGTCCATTGGTGATCTTCCTAAAAACACCATCCTAGCCACTATGGATGTAGAAGCCCTCTACACCAACATTCCACACAAAGATGGACTACAAGCCGTCAGGAACAGTATCCCCGATACTGTCACGGCTAACCTGGTGGCAGAACTTTGTGACTTTGTCCTGACCCATAACTATTTCACATTTGGTGACAATGTATACCTTCAAATCAGCGGCACTGCGATGGGTACCCGCATGGCCCCACAGTATGCCAACATTTTTATGGCTGACTTAGAACAACGCTTCCTCAGCTCTCGTTCCCTAATGCCCCTACTCTACTTGCGCTACATTGATGACATCTTCATCATCTGGACCTATGGAAAAGAAGCCCTTGAGGAATTCCACCATGATTTCAACAATTTCCATCCCACCATCAACCTCAGCCTGGACCAGTCCACACAAGAGATCCACTTCCTGGACACTACGGTGCTAATAAGCGATGGTCACATAAACACCACCCTATATCGGAAACCTACTGACCGCTATTCCTACCTACATGCCTCTAGCTTTCATCCAGATCATACCACTCGATCCATTGTCTACAGCCAAGCGCTACGATATAACCGCATTTGCTCCAACCCCTCAGACAGAGACAAACACCTACAAGATCTCTATCATGCATTCCTACAACTACAGTACCCACCTGCTGAAGTGAAGAAACAGATTGACAGAGCCAGAAGAGTACCCAGAAGTCACCTACTACAGGACAGGCCCAACAAAGAAAACAACAGAACGCCACTAGCCATCACCTTCAGCCCCCAACTAAAACCCCTCCAACGCATCATCAAGGATCTACAACCTATCCTGAAGGACGAGCCATCGCTCTCTCAGATCTTGGGAGACAGACTAGTCCTTGCTTACAGACAGCCCCCCAATCTGAAGCAAATACTCACCAGCAACCACACACCACACAACAGAACCACTAACCCAGGAACCTATCCTTGCAACAAAGCCCGTTGCCAACTCTGTCCACATATCTATTCAGGGGATACCATCATAGGGCCTAATCACATCAGCCACACTATCAGAGGCTCGTTCACCTGCGCATCTACCAATGTGATATATGCCATCATGTGCCAGCAATGCCCCTCTGCCATGTACATTGGCCAAACTGGACAGTCTCTACGTAAAAGAATGAATGGACACAAATCAGACATCAAGAATTATAACATTCAAAAACCAGTTGGAGAACACTTCAATCTCTCTGGTCACTCGATCACAGACCTAAGAGTGGCTATACTTCAACAAAAAAGCTTCAAAAACAGACTCCAACGAGAGACTGCTGAATTGGAATTAATTTGCAAACTGGATACAATTAACTTAGGCTTGAATAGAGACTGGGAATGGATGAGTCATTACACAAAGTAAAACTATTTCCCCATGGTATTTCTCCCTCCCACCCCACCCCCCACTGTTCCTCTGATATTCTTGTTAACTGCTGGAATTAGCCTACCTGCTTGTCACCATGAAAGGTTTTCCTCCTTCCCCCCCCTGCTGTTGGTGATGGCTTATCTTAAGTGATCACTCTCCTTACAGTGTGTATGATAAACCCATTATTTCATGTTCTCTGTGCGTGTGTGTGTATATAAATCTCTCCTCTGTTTTTTCCACCAAATGCATCCGATGAAGTGAGCTGTAGCTCACGAAAGCTTATGCTCTAATAAATTTGTTAGTCTCTAAGGTGCCACAAGTACTCCTTTTCTTTTTGCGAATACAGACTAACACGGCTGCTACTCTCAAACCAGGAGAGTGACTCCTAGTGGAGGGGTTCACAAAGCCCACCGCCATGCCAAGGCCATTCTAGTGAGGGGTTCCAACTGTTGCGTGAAATCATGCCACTGTCTCATTTTTGTTGAACATGAATCCCAGGAGCTGTGGAATCTAAAAAGTCACCTTCTGCAGGAAGAACAACAATTTGCCAAATGCCCAGATTTTCTTTGACAGTGTTAAGATGAATTGCTCCCCCTGGTGGTAAATCATTATGACATAACTGTCAGAATAAAACCTCTGACACAGCTGCATTAGCTATCTCCGGGGTGGGCAAACTAAGGCCCAGGGGCCACATCCAGCCCTTCAGACATTTTAATCCATCCCTCGAGCTCCAGCCAGGGAGCGGAGTCTGGGGCTTTCCCCACTCCGTGCGTGCCATAGCCCCCCCCCTCCCACCCTCTGAACCCCTCAGTCCCAGCCTGGCACACCCTCCCCAGCCTATACTCCCAGCCAGATCCCTCACCCCCACACACACCCCCCAACCACCATCCGAGCCTGGAATCCCCTCCTGCACCCTGAACTCTTCATTTCTGGCCCCACCCCAGAGCCTGCACCCCCAACCAGAGCCCTCACCCCCTCCCAGACTCCAAACCCCAATTTCCTGAGCATTCATGGCCCGTCATACAATTTCCATCCCCGGATGTGGCCCTCAGGCCAAAAAGTTTGCCCATCCCTGAGCTATCTGCTTAAAAGAAAATTACTCCAGTCAAGAACCAAACTACTCCCTTCCTCTAGCTGCTACACACAAAAGTCGATAAGTATCCCTAGCTGATATGACACCAAGAAGACAGGACTAAGTAATAAAAAGAAAAGGAGTGCTTGTGGCACCTTAGAGACTAACAAATTTATTTGAGCATAAGCTTTCGTGAGCTACAGCTCACTTCATCGGATGCATTCAGTGGAAAATACAGTGGGTAGATGATTTATATACACAGAGAACATGAAACAATACATACACACTGTAAGATCACTTAAGATGAGCTATTACCAGCAGGAAGGGGGGGGGGGAGAAGAAAATCTTTTGTAGTGATAATCAAGGTGGGCCATATTCAGCCGTTGACAAGAACGTCTGAGGAACAGTGGGAGGGGGATGGGGAGGGGGGGAAATAACATGGGGAAATAGTTTTACTTTGTGTAATGACCCATCCACTCCCAGTCTCTATTCAAGCCTAAATTAATTGTATCCAGTTTGCAAATTAATTCCAATTCAGCAGTCTCTCATTGGAGTCTGGTTTTGAAGTTTTTTGGTTGAAGAATAGCTCTAAGAATACCTCTTCGGTCTGTAATCGAGTGACCAGAGAGATTGAAGTGTTCTCCAACTGGTTTTTGAATGTTATAATTCTTGACGTCTGATTTGTGTCCATTTATTCCTTTACGTAGAGACTGTCCAGTTTGACCAATGTACATGGCAGAGGGGCATTGCTGGCACATGATGGCATAGATCACTTTGGTAGATGCGCAGGTGAATGAGCCTCTGATAGTGTGGCTGATGTGATTAGGCCATATGATAGTGTCCCCTGAATAGATATGTGGACACAGTTGGCAACGGGCTTTGTTGCAAGGACATCATAATCAAAAATTATAATAATAAAAAATCTGACATCATAATCAAAAAGGCTGACAAAGGAGGTGCTGTCATCATCATGAATAGGTTGGAATATCAACAAGAGGCTACTAGGCAGCTCTCCAACACTACTTTCTACAAGCCGTTACCCTCTGATCCCAGTGAGGGTTACCAAAATAAACTACAGCATTTGCTCAAGAAACTCCCTGAAAAAGCACAAGAACAAATCCACACGGACACATCACTGGAACCCCGACCTGGGGTATTCTATCTGCTACCCAAGATCCATAAACCTGGAAATCCTGGACGCCCCATCATCTCAGGCATTGGCACCCTGACAGCAGGATTGTCTGGCTACGTAGACTCCCTCCTCAGGCCCTACGCTACCAGCACTTCCAGCTATCTTCCAGACACCACTGACTTCCTGAGGAAACTACAATCCATCGGTGATCTTCCTGAAAACACCATCCTGGCCACTATGAATGTAGAAGCCCTCTACACCAACATTCCACATAAAGATGGACTACAAACCGTCAGAAAGAGTATCCCCGATAATGTCACGGCTAACCTGGTGGCTGAACTTTGTGACTTTGTCCTCACCCATAACTGTTTCACATTTGGGGACAATGTATACCTTCAAATCAGCGGCACTGCAATGGGTAACCGCATGGCCCCACAATATGCAGACTTAGAACAACGCTTCCTCAGCTCTCGTCCCCTAATGCCCCTACTCTACTTGCGCTAATTGATGACATCTTCATCATCTGGACCCATGGAAAAGAAGCCCTTGAGGAATTCCACCATGATTTCAACAATTTCCATCCCACCATCAACTTCAGCCTGGACCAGTCCACACAGGAGATCCACTTCCTGGACACTATGGTGCCAATAAGCGATGATCACATAACCACCACCCTATACCGGAAACCTACTGACCACTTTTCCTACCTACATGCCTCCAGCTTTCATCCAGACCACACCACACGATCCATTGTCTACAGCCAAGCTCTACAATACAACTGCATTTGTTCCAACCCCTCAGACAGAGACAAACACCTACAAGATCTCTATCAAGCATTCTTACAACTACAATACCTATCTGCTGAAGCAAAGAAAGAGATTGACAGAGCCAGAAGAGTACCCAGAAGTCACCTACTACAGGACAGGCCCAACAAAGAAAATAACACAACGCCACTAGCCATCACCTTCAGCCCCCAACTAAAACCTCTCCAACGCTTCATCAAGGATCTACAACCTATCCTGAAGGACGACCCATCACTCTCACAGATCTTGGGAGACAGGCCAGTCCTTGCTTACAGACAGCCCCACAACCTGAAGCAAATACTCACCAGCAACCACACACCACATAACAGAACCACTAACCCAGGAACCTATCCTTGCAACAAAGCCCGTTGCCAACTGTGTCCACATATCTATTCAGGGGATACCATCATAGGGCCTAATCACATCAGCCACACTATCAGAGGCTCGTTCACCTGCGCATCTACCAATGTGATCTATGCCGTCATGTGCCAGCAATGCCCCTCTGCCATGTACATTGGTCAAACTGGACAGTCTCTAGTAAAGGAATAAATGGACACAAATCAGACGTCAAGAATTATAACATTAAAAAACGAGTCGGAGAACACTTCAATCTCTCTGGTCACTCGATTACAGACCTAAGAGTGGCTATTCTTCAACAAAAAAACTTCAAAAACAGACTCCAACGAGAGACTGCTAAATTGGAATTAATATGCAAACTGGATACAATTAATTTAGCCTTGAATAGAGACTGGGAGTGGATGGGTCATTACACAAAGTACAACTATTTCCCCATGGTATTTCTCACTCCCACCCCACCCCCCACTGTTCCTCTGATATTCTTGTTAACTGCTGGAATTAGCCTACCTTGCTTGTCACCATGAAAGGTTTTCCTCCTTCCCCCCCCCTGCTGCTGTTGATGGCTTATCTTAAGTGATCACTCTCCTTACAGTGTGTATGATAAACCCATTGTTTCATGTTCTCTGTGTGTGTGTATATAAATCTCTCCTCTGTTTTTTCCACCAAATGCATCCGATGAAGTGAGCTGTAGCTCACGAAAGCTTATGCTCTAATAAATTTGTTAGTCTCTAAGGTGCCACAAGTACTCCTTTTCTTTTTACACCTCTATAGTGTGCATTACCCCACTGCATAGACAAGTCCTGAATAAGGCAAAGCAGGAACATGTATCTCGGTCTCCCACCTTTCAGGCCAGTATCCATACCACCTAATCTCTCCCTCTGTCTCTCAAAACATCTCCATCAAAAGGTTCTGACAAGCTCTAGTTGAAACAACTAAGTGTCATATGGAAAAGACAAACCTGATCAGCATCACTGCAGTCTCTTGTGTATCCTTCCTTAGGCTGTGCTATTTCTTTCACTCCTTTGGATTTTCAAATGTTAAGTCCTTTAGTAACAATTTCCTGTTTTCATTTTTTTCCTCAAACAACATGAAGGGTTAGATGGCAATAAAAGCATATAGGGATTTAGCTGCATAATCCCAGAACATACAATTTACAAAGCAAAATCCCTAGGACTTTGCTAAAATATACCTTTTAAGAGTCTGACTTTCCCCACAAAAAGAAAGGAAATTCAAAGTTACAGCTGGAAATCCAACTCCCTGTTATATCTAGATTTCACCACATACATGTCAATATAGTGTTTGAAGGGCCCCTTGTCCTTGAACATCCCTTAGCTACAATAAAAGGGAAGGACTATCAGTGGATGATCAGCACTCATTTTGCATTTAAAAAGAGAATTTTCTTAGAAAGTTTAAGTCAAATCCCAATGTGACTTGAAACTTACCAGTAAATGTATGAAAGCTTGTCCAAGGAAAATTTGTTCTCATATATTAAGGAGCAAACTACCAATCTCACTGTTTTGTATTTTTTTTTTAAGAAAAATTATTTGATAAATTTAAAGTAACTCACAGAGTGTCTTTTTAAAGAGAATCAGCTGGAACATTTCTGGGGCTATACCAGGGGAGATAAATTAGAAAATTAATATTGTGGGGACTGCCCTTGTGCTCCTAGGGTGAAACTCACAGCTGTGCAGAGGACCCACACAAAACTTAAGTGCTATTTAAGTTCTATGTAAGCACTCAGAGGCTGCAAAATACAGAATAACTTTACTGATGCATTGGTCTGGTATAAGCCCGCTGCATGAGGGTGAATTTTACCCTGACTGTACAAGGGTTTGGATGTATGAATGAAAATTTCTAGGAACTTAAGATAACTTTTTTGTTTAGTTTAGATGGTGAAACTCCACTGAGTGAACAAGACTATGCCTATTTACAATGAAAGAAAATTGGGACTTTAGCATATAAACACAAACTAATCCCTTTTGGGTATTTAAAAAAATATAGTAGACAAGTTACTAACCTTTAAAATTGTCTCCTTCATAGGCACATTACATTTCTTCACAATATTCAGTAAAGATTTTTATGATATCATTACTCATCATCATTATACTATTATATATATTCACACTCATTATGGTAATAGGTGCTGATTAGCGAAACACGTCTGTAAGAATAAAGCAAAGGGGTGTTCACATACACACACCAAAACACTGCATTACCGATTATTATGGCCCAAACATTGCTGCCCTTGCTCATTCAACAAGTCCCCAACATTATGGGACATACACAAAAACAAAAGAGAATCTTCAGTTTAGATTACATCTTCAGCACTAAGAAAAGGAGTACTTGTGGCACCTTAGAGACTAACAAATTTATTTGAGCATAAGCTTTCGTGAGCTACAGCTCACTTCATCAGATGCATTCAGTGGAAAATACAGTGGGGAGATTTATATACATAGAGAACATGAAACAATGGGTGTTATCATACACCTATCTGTTATCTAACCAGAGTGATCACTTAAGGGAGGTACTACCAGCAGGAGAGCGGGGAACCATCTGGACCCATGGAAAAGAAGCCCTTGAGGAATTCCACCATGATTTCAACAATTTCCATCCCACCATCAACCTCAGCCTGGACCAGTCCACACAAGAGATCCACTTCATGAACACTATGGTGCTAATAAGCGACGGTCACATAAACACCACCCTATACCGGAAACCTACTGATCACTATTCCTACCTACATGACTCTAGCTTTCATCCAGACCACACCACACGATCCATTGTCTACAACCAAGCACTACGATACAACCGCATTTGTTCCAACTCCTCAGACAGAGACAAACACCTCAAGACCTCTATCAAGTATTCTTACAACTACAATACCCATCTGCTGAAGCGAAGAAACAGATTGACAGAGCCAGAAGAGTACCCAGAAGTCACCTACTACAGGACAGGCCCAACAAAGAAAACAACAGAACGCCACTAGCCATCACCTTCAGCCCCCAACTAAAACCTCTCCAACGCTTCATCAAGGATCTACAACCTATCCTGAAGGACGACCCATCAC
Source organism: Dermochelys coriacea (assembly GCF_009764565.3). Lineage (NCBI taxonomy): Eukaryota > Metazoa > Chordata > Testudines > Dermochelyidae > Dermochelys > Dermochelys coriacea. The sequence continues at coordinate 25,276,321 of NC_050077.1, forward strand.
TCTCACAGACCTTGGGAGACAGGCCAGTCCTTGCTTACAGACAGCCCCCCAACCTGAAGCAAATACTCACCAGCAACCCCACACCACACAACAGAACTACTAACCCAAGAACCCTATCCCTTGCAACAAAGCCCATTGCCAACTGTGTCCACATATCTATTCAGGGGACACCATCTAGGGCCTAATCACATCAACCACACTATCAGAGGCTCATTCACCAGAGCATCTACCAATGTGATCTATGCCATCATGTGCCAGCAATGCCCCTCTGCCATGTACATTGGTCAAACTGGACAGTCTCTACGTAAAGGAATAAATGGACACAAATCAGACGTCAAGAATTATAACATTCAAAAACCAGTTGGAGAACACTTCAATCTCTCTGGTCACTCGATTACAGACCGAAGAGGTATTCTTAGAGCTATTCTTCAACCAAAAAACTTCAAAAACAGACTCCAACGAGAGACTGCTGAATTGGAATTAATTTGCAAACTGGATACAATTAATTTAGGCTTGAATAGAGACTGGGAGTGGATGGGTCATTACACAAAGTAAAACTATTTCCCCATGTTATTTCCCCCACCCCCCACTGTTCCTCAGACGTTCTTGTCAACTGCTGGAAATGGCCCACCTTAATTATCACTACAAAAGGTTTTCTTCCTCCCCCCTCCTCCTGCTGGTAATAGCTCATCTTAAGTGATCACTCTCCTTACAGTGTGTTTGATAACACCCATTGTTTCATGTTCTCTATGTATATAAATCTCCCCACTGTATTTTCTACTGAATGCATCCAATGAAGTGAGCTGTAGCTCACAAAAGCTTATGCTCAAATACATTTGTTAGTCTCTAAGGTGCTACAAGTACTCCTTTTCTTTTTGCAAATACAGACTAACACGGCTGCTACTCTGAAACCTATCTTCAGCACTTAGACTTCAACAAAACACCACTTCACTATTACCTTAATGCACCCCCTGTGGTTTTAGCGGTAATTGGAAATATTTTCTTCTAATGCATTTTTCTGATACTCTTGATGCTTTCCAGTGTAGATTTTGTCATGTAGATTGCAATAAAATGTTCTCACCAGCAGCAACTATAGTCTGTACAGCCAGAGAAACAGACCCTAATTTGCTCAATTACTATTTTAGGGCTGAAAGGAGTTTTTATTCCATTTTTGGACAAGCCTTCATCTCTGGACACCAAGCTTTCATGTTTGGCAGCAGCCAAGCTGACTTTTGCTATAATGCCACTATGTTATCTAATGGATTATTGATTTTTTTAAGCAAGTGTTATAGCAATCAAAGGGGCAAAAGCTGAAAAAGAGTGCAATGACAGAAACCCATCCTTCAATCTTTTCATGCACAGATGGACGCATGAGATTTGGACTGAGGGCATAGGACCCAAGTCTGTCAGGTGCTGAACATCTCGTGTGAGGTGCTCAACTCTCACTGACTCATCTTTCAGAGGCAATTGTAAACCAAAATCCTTTCTACCTGTCTCCAGATGAAAATTAGAGGTTCCAAGACACTTTTCAAGCAGAATAGTGATTAGCCCCAATGTGGTGTTTAGATGCTGCTTGTAATTATTAAAACTGGGAGCACTGGCTGTTGAGAGTCTGAAAGGACAGGAAACAGGAAGGGGCGGGGGAAATTGTGGAGGTTGGGTGAGAGTTACCAAGGGTGCAGCAGCATCTTGTAAAGAGGTTTTCACTTTAAAAATAAAGTCCTGTTGAAGTTTGTTAGTACCTTCCTTGGTTGCTACAACATTCTGCCTCTGAACCCACCTGCACCCTTTCTGCAAAGCCCAGGTGAGCCTCCAATTGCTTTTACTGTCTGGATCCATACGTTTGAGACTTATCTGCTTGCAATCAGTGCTACAGAGATTTCTGAAGTAAAAAAGCGTGCTCTGCTAATCCACTGCCTTGGAGCAGAAGGGCAGCGTATATTTTACACTTTTCCCCTTGCAGATGATAAATATGAGACTGCACTCACTGCATTAAAGAACTTTTTTGTGCCAAAAGTGAATGTAGTAGCTAATCACTACAGATTTCACCAGCATGAGCAGAAAACAGGGGAGACTATAATGCAGTATATTGCTTCGCTGAGGAGTCTGATTGTAACTTGTGATTTTGGGAATATGGCAGATGTGATGATTAGAGACGAGCTCATTGAGAAAAACAGTTGAACAGAACCAAGCAAAGTCTAAGGCTTTCACAGACAAGTGGCAGGGCGCTAAGGAACCAGAGTTTGAGTGTGGTTCCTTTGTTAGGATATGAAAACCTGGAATTTTACGCAAAGGGGACCATAAATTCACAAAAAGAAAAGGAGTACTTGTGGCACCTTAGAGTGGAAATCTGTCAACTTCATATCTCTAAGGTGCCACAAGTACTCCTTTTCTTTTTGCGAATACAGACTAACACGGCTGCTACTCTGAAACCATAAATTCACAGCTTCTCTTAAAATCATAGAGAAGAAGGGACCTTACACCTATCGACTTTCTGATGGGTGGGTATGGAATGCTTCTTATCTTGCACCTGCCTATGCACCAAGAGGAGATTATGCCAAAACCCAGTCTGCATGGGATGACTTCACCGTACTATCAACACAACAAGACATTGCACTGGAGCCGGGGCTTGAGATACAGCCTGTCAGACCCAGATGACCATCTGTCTGGACTAGAGACTATGTTATGTAGTATCTACAGTGTTTTCAGTGTAATATCTCTGCCAACAGTGTGTCATTTCATATTTGTTCCTGTGGTTAGAACAACAATGTTTATTTTAATTGGGAGAGTTTCTTAAGAGAGAAGGGAATGTGGTGTTTAGATGCTGCTTGTAATTATTAGAACTGGGAACACTGGCTGTTGGGAGTCTAAAAGGACAGGAAACAGGAAGGGGGGGAGAGTTGAGGAGGCTGAGTGAGAGCTACGGAGAGTGCAGTAGCAGCTTGTTAAAGAGGTTTCCACTTTAAAAATAAAGTCCTGTTGAAGTTTGTTAGTACCTTGCCTGGTTGCTACAAACACCCAGATGCTGTTTAAGAGCTATTGCTGAATGGGGCTGTCCCCTTTGCCTACAGTGATACTTGAGTACAAATAGTGCAGTGTATTTCTGACCACATTGACTTTTACTGTGTTCTTTACTACTTCTATTGTGTTTCTCCAGCTCTCATTCCCAGTCTGTGGGCTGAAAACCACATGATGTCGAGCACTCTCAATTTTTATTGGTTTCAGAGTAGCAGCCGTGTTAGTCTGTATTCGCAAAAAAAAAAAAAAAAGGAGTACTTGTGGCACCTTAGAGACTAACAAATTTATTTGAGCATAAGCTTTCGTGAGCTACAGCTCACTTCATCAGATGCATTTCAATTTTTATTGAAATTCCATGTGCTGTGTTTGTGGGTGCTCAGCACCTCACAGGACTGGGCTTATATAATGCTACCAAACTGAGACAAGGCCCTGAAAAATATGCAAAGAGCACAGCATGAACAACACAGTTAAGTAACTAAATAAAGAGAATATACTTTTTATATAATTTTTCATAGGCCAGGTATCCCACAATCCTTTGTAAAATAATGAGGTGTCAATGGTGCAATAGCCTCTATAGGAAAAGGTGGAAGCTCTAAGCACTCTTTAATAGCTCGTGCATAGTTCATGCACCGTGAACCAGTACTCTATTTGAAAAGTGCCATGGGAGCTTTACATTTCAGCTTGACATCTACTTGAGATCTTGGTTTAAAAAAATCTCATCTGAAGGATGTAAAGACAAAACCAGGAAGGGCAAGGAAACAAAAGAAGGAGGTGTGTATGTGTGTGTCAGAAGCAATGGAACATGCTTATGCCAGAGCAAAGAGAGCACTGGAAAGATTAATACAAATGAAAAGGAGAAATTTTTTACCTGCAAACAGAGGAGACAGAAAGGGGTGCAAATTGATCTCTAATACTTTAAAAAAAAAAAAAAGAAGACGTCTACCTTATCAATCAAATTAAAGACTGATGGGGGCAGCAGCAAGCTTCTTGTCCAATGCTGATCCACACATTGAGGGCTAGACTGTGCAAGCCTTACTTGTGTGGGGAGTCCTTACTCACACCAGTGATTCCACTGACTACTCCTGTAAGTGCCAGCAAGTAAATGTTACACAATTTAGCCTTGCACGTGGGAGAATACAGGCTTTGGATCAGATTCTGTTTTATAAGAACATCAAAAAATAATGTAAACCGGAAGTCAATAAACACAAGTCTCTTCCAAAACTACTTTCAGTACAGAAATTCCAATTCCTTATTGACTCTTATATTTTTGTCCCACCAGCCTTGCATGCTTTCATTCCTCAGATACTTCATATTCCCTAAATAAAATATTTATTGTGTTTTTATTTAGATTTTAAGAAGACTGTCCCATGACATGGCTTTACAAAGCAAAGTGAACTCCCTAATACCTCTGCTTAATGCTTTTAGGCCCTGTTTATACAGTAATTACCCAGAGACAAGATCATGATTGATCTTGAGTGGCCTTTGTAATTCTGCCTGGTCACACTGGTGTTGCATGACCTATTTTCAGCACCTTCCCTTGGGCACAGCCAACCACATCAAAGTCTTGGCAAAATACTCTCTTTCTGCTCTTTATAAAGTGCTAGAAACAAAAAAGAGATGCACAAACTTTCACAAACTGTTGACAAAGGTATCCCACAAGCCATTGCCTAGTGTTACATTCAACATCAGAATGAAGAATAGCTGACATTTCAACAGCCCTGTTGGGGTTCAATAGACTTAGTTTTGCTCTAACTTTATGTCACATGTTGGTGTCATTTCTCCTTACTTCAGAATTTGTACCCCTTACTCAGCCTTTGTAGCTGATCTTTCATGGACTTGGATGTATTCTGCTGAGCAGTGAAAATAATTGAGCTTAATTTGATATAGTTTGAACACAGTGCACAGAGAATTGGACCCAACACTGATGTTCACAACTCCAGGACTGCACATGTTATTCCCTGAGCATCACTCTGAAAGTGAGTGTGTGCGCACGCACACTTATTTTGCATAATTAGTCTATGTGAACAGGTAGGCTCATGGTAGATATAGGATTACTATTAGCACCTAGTGATTCTTAAACTGTATATCCTTTGGAGCGTCTTTATGCTTGTATGGACAATTAGTCCTGAATTCCCCTTAGATTATGATTAGGAACTGAAGTTGACCTTATGCCACTGCAAAGGTATGTGTCCCTACAATTGTACAAATGTCTCAGATTTTACCTGTGACTTGGATGTCATGATTTGGGCATTCTCAATATAACCATCCCTTGAACAGACCATTTCACTAATGTTCCAGTGATAACCCCTCTAGTCTGCTTTCTAGTTCAGGTTGAAACTAGTTTGCAATTTTAAGCTGAATTTTCAATTTCCACCCCACAACTTCCCCCAGAAGCCTATTTCCACTAACATTTCACATTCAATAGCTCAATCAACCTCAACCCTACACACCTGTAAGGCTTATCAAACCTGGAGAAGGGCAACACCTTAAAAGGGAGGATGCAAGCTCACTATGTGGTGGCACTTGGATGGGAACAGAGCTCTCTGGTCTCACGGACTGGTGGGAGGCTTACCCAGACAAGTGATGAAGAGTCGCTACAGACTGAATCCTCTAAAGAGATGGATCCATCTTGACTTTGCTTTGTTTCTTATTTGAACCCAGGTTGCTCAGGCTGGACCTCTCAGACTTTCAGTGGGTTAGGAACTCAGCCCCTTCATAGGGACTATTTGTTGTTTGTCTTGTGAGGAACAGCAATGTCATCCCAGGCTGTTTTGTGGGCTGCAAGATTATTGTGTTTGCCTTTTGCTTTTGGTTTTGAATTACACTTACTCCTAGAAAGTTTGGGGTGGGGAAGCATCTCTCCAAGACTGATAGCTGGGAGACAGCACCCTGCATGCCACACAGGTGCTACAGGACATCTACGGGCAAAGGGGGATGGTGGGGCTGAAAGAGTTGCTCACCCTAAGGAGGTACAACCTATGACAACACGTATACAGGGGATTTAATAAGAGTAATAAACAGTCCAGCTCCAGGCTGTGATGCTGATGCCCCAGCTGGACTGTGCCAGCTGTGGGAAAGCATGGGACTACTGTAGGGAGGCATGAATCAAGAAGGAAATTTGAAGGACCGAGAATAAACAGCAGATGATCAGGAGAGACATGGTCTGGGGTAGCAGTCTGGGGGAACACGGAGGCATGGAGCCATTCTTCCTGGTCCCACATTGGCGGTCTGTGGGAAAGGAGTTTGGGCGTGGAGGAGTCGCAGAGGACCAGGGTAGTAATGAAGGAGAGTAGAGGGGACTAGCATGGCTTGGAAGGATAGAAAGATGACTCCAAGAGGGAAAAAAACCAGGACATGGAGCCTGCTAGACCAAGAAAGAGGGGAAAGAGATATAAAGGAATGGAGGTGGGACAAGATCCTAAAAACAAAGAAAAAAGATGAGGGTTTAAATAACAGGGAAATGTCAAAACAAGAATGAAAGGCAGGAGGTAAGTCCGTGAAAGGTCAAATATGCTACTGAGAGATCTAGCCCTTGAAGAATAGTAGTTTCATTTTAGGAATTGATCATTCTTGCTTTCCTTTGATGCAAAACTTCAAAATGATAACTACCAAGTTTTAACTATAAATTTAGTAAAAATAAAAAAGCCACCTGAATCTTTGGCTCATCCTTGAAACCCAAACCAATTATTTTTCTTGGTTTTTCTCTCATTCCCTTCCCTTAGCCTCCTTTCTTTGCGGTCCTAATCCAGTGGTCACAAGTACGCTCTTTCACCATTTTAACAAGCTTCCAATAGGTCTGATGGATCTTCCCTATTTTCTAGATCATGTCTTTTCTTGGACCAGTACCAATTAAAACTGGTGGCAAAATGCTCATTGATTTGAAGGGGAGGGTGATCAGGGCCTGAGATTCCTCCCTTAGGTCTGTTCAGTTTTTAAATGGAATTTATTCTGCCCAAGTACTGATTCTTGAGCTTCATTTTTATGGTTTATGAGCCCCTCCTTGTAGTTATTCTCTTGTAAATCAGTGCAACACTATAACAAAAGAAATGTGACAAGAGGAAATATTTTTTTACATGGACAAACTATGTTGTGCACACTGCAAGAGAAGAGATTAGCAAAGGTAATAGTGTGTAACCGGTATCAGATTACTACAGTCCAAGCAGCACCATTGCTGCATGGGGGCAATCTATGTAGAAATGGCAGACAGTTCTCTTTGAAAGATGTAAAGGTCAAATGGGAAGGGAAAGAAATTTTGTGCATAGAAACATATTTGCTCAGGACTCTTGCAGCAACAATACACTGTGTTACCATGACCCATTTTCTGGGTTAACTCTCGGATGTTTCTGAAAGTGCTGAAAATGGAAAGTTGGGGTTTGTTTGGTTTTTTTTGGCATTTCTAATTCCAGCACAGTTCCTGAGTTTTAATGAAGATAATACTCTCCCTGACATAAGGTCCAGATCCTGTGAGCTGTGATGTGCTCTCAGAAGAGACTTCAATGTGAGCCAAGGGCACTCAGCAAGACTGGGCCCTCAGACATTCTGTTTAAAAGCAGCAGCATCTCTTTATATTCCAGTCACTCTCACATCTGCTCTAGCCTGGAAGCATTCACCCTGCAGTATCAGTTAATGGCAGTTCTTCAATGCAAAGTACCCCACTTAGGAAGGAACAATTGCATACAATATGCCTAGGAATGAGTACTGTGGGTTACAGTGGATCACAAGCAAAATATGAGACAACAGTGGAACACTGTTGCAAAAAAAGCAAACTTCATTCTGGGATGTACTAGCAGGAGTGTTGTAAGCAAGACATGAAAAGAAATTCTTCCGCTCTACTCCGTGCTGATAAGACCTCAGCTGGAGTATTGTGTCCAGTTCTGGGTGCCACATTTCAGGAAAGATGTGGACGAACTGGAGAAAGTCCAGAGGAAAGCAACAAAAATGATTCAAGGTCTAGAAAACATGACCTATGAGGGTTTAAAAAAATTGGGTGTGTTTAGTCTGGAGAAGAGAAGACTGGGAGGGGGGACATGACAACAGTATTCAAGTACATAAAAAATTGTTACAAGAAGGACGGTGAAAAATTGTTCTCATTAACCTCTGAAGATAGGACAAGAAGTAATGGGCTTAAATTGCATCCAGGGTGGTTTCATCTGGATATTAGGAAAAACTTCCTAACTGTCAGGGGAGGTTGTAGAATCTCTGTCATTGGAGGTTTTTATGAACACATTAGAAAAACATCTGTCAAGAATGGTCTAATTATTACTTAGTCCTGTCTTGAGTGCAGGGGACTGGATTAGATGACCTACTGAGATCCTTTCCAGTCCTACACTTCTATGATTCATTAACAAAAGTGCTGATTACTATACGAGTGTTAGTTACTACACAATATTAATAATTTGTATTACCGTAATTGTGACAGGTTCCCCTCCAGGGTGCCACCTGCAACTGGGGTGCCACTGAGCCCCCTGACCCACCAGCCTGGGCTCTCTTTACACTGTACTGCTGTGACCAGCCTGCCAAGCCCTCTCCCAGGCTCCAGCACACAGACAGGTAGGACACACCCAGCTGCAGTACATACAGACTGTGTGATCAGCTCTGCGTGGGGAGGTTAGAGTTACAGAACTGCCGAGCTGCTGAAGTGCACACCTCCCTCTGGAGTGTAAACCCAAAATTATACTGTCTTGCGCTGCATGGAGATCTGTACAGGATAAGCTCAGGAAATTTGTCCCCTCTCTCAATGTGGAGAAGGATATGCAACATCTTTCCGCCGCAAGTCATGAATTTCACACACACTGGTTTTAGACAAAGCAAAAACAAGTTATTAACTACAAAAGATAGATTTTAAGTGATTATAAGGTATAGCAAGCAGATTACCTAGCAAATAAACAAAACATGTAAACAAAGATCAATATACTAAAGAGACTGGATATGAGTAGCAAATTATCACCCTAAATGATCATTCAAGCAGGCTGCAGAGATTCTTAAGCTTCACTTGCTTACCGCTTAAAAACCCCAAGTGTTCCTTTCACTGGCTAAAAATCCCTTCAACCTGGATCCAGCACTTCTCCCCCAGTTCAGTTCTTGTTCCTCAGGTGTAAACACATTTGTAATACAGATATACAGTCAATATTCCTAATTTCATATACAAAAGTGATACATGCATACAAATAGGATAATCATATTAAGTAAATCATAACCTTTCCAGTGATCTCTCACATGTCCTATCTTGCATAAAATATATCAGAACTATGCCATAATCATATCATAATAATATCTCTATGAAGAATATGGAATGCAGTGTCACATAGTGTCTAGAGACCTAAGCCAAGGATCACAGGACCCCATTGTTCTAGGCTCTGTACAAACATGAACAAAAAGATGGTCCATACCCTAAAGAGCTTTCAATTTATGAACAATAAGCTGTGAGAGCATATAACATGTCAGTCTTCTATTCTTGCAAAAAAGCTGGGACCTTTTTTCATAAAAGGGGTTAAACATTAGTGCTGCTAAAAGATACTAAACACATAGCTGTGTAGAAAGACAGTGGTTAAAAGTTTCAAATGATTCTGGGTCTCAATTTTTGGCCTCCCAACTTCAGACACCTCAAGTGGGCATGGTTTTCAGAGGTGGATGCTCAACACTCTGACAACTAGATCCCATTACGGTGTCTAAAGTTAAGCATCCAAAATTCATGAGTCACTTAAAAAAAAAATCTTGGCCTGAAGTCTTTACTTAGTAAATATGAAAATTGGAACAAAAACAACACTGCAAGACTAATGTAGTTAAGCTCTGACCTAGAAGGACCTCTTCTGATGGGACAGGAAAGTTCCATTACCTTGGCCTATCTACTAACATAGGCTGAATTTACTCCTTTCTGATGACCTAGTGGTGAAAGCCTTCATATTCCACTCCTGGGACATCCAGCACTGGCATGAGCAGAAACGCTAAGGTCACCTTGCTTTAGCTTAGGACAGCTGCTATAAAATCTGTGTGCTCTATAGGATTAAAACAAACATTTCCATACTGAAAAATTGAACATTCATTTTCTTACTAAACTGCTTGAACATCCCTGTCACAGTTGCATAGTAAGTCTATCCATCACTAGTACAGATAAGGAAAATAAGGATTAAAATCCACTGTATCCTCACCCACTATCTCATCCCCTCTCCAAACACCCATAGTAGCAAAGAGCAATGCTAGTTCTAAACAGGGGGAATACGTTTTCTCCAAGGTGCATGACAACGTATCAACAGGACTCCTTTTCATATGATTAAACACCATGTGAAAAAGCTGTACAGGATGCTCAGCATTAAGACAACTATTCCCCCTCTGCTTTGATCATCTGATTCCCTTGGACTTCTAAATGAACATCTCCGCTAAGCAATTTAGAGTCTTTACAAGCCAAATTTAAGAATTAAGTTTTCCCCTGTCTTTGCATGTTTATAAAACATAATCAGTGTAATGATGACTATTTCCCCAATTTTGTGTGCATGTGAGGGGAACCCATAAACAACTGGTTACACTGAGTAATGTAAATGAATTGGATTCCCCAATATGGATAGTACAGATGGTTCTTCAGAAGCATACATAAATTATACGTTCTTTCAAGTGTCCCTTACCTAATGCTTAAGTAATGCCAATTTAGCTGAAGTGGAACATTTAAACACCAAGGGAAATACATAGGAAATGAATGAATGAATGAATACCAAATGAACTCATTACAATTAACATTATTAGAATGAATTCATAATGATGGCATTTTAAAAGTTTGGCCATCAAATGAACTCAGGTAATGGCTCAAGCTGAGAAATATGGGAATTAACCATTTCTGACACTTTACCTCAGAACCTAGGGTACAGTGTAGAACTTATCCTGATAACAGAGACAACCTGAAAGGTTCCATAGGGCTACAAGTAGCAATCACTCCCGCATGTGGGCTGACAGCAGGTTTTGAACCCAGACCTCTACCAGCTAAGCTAAAGGACTAACCCCATTAGCCGTAGCAAGTGACTATCCATCGTGGATCAGGCACAGAGGAGAGAAATGAAAAATACATTGAACAATGGGTTACCTATGGATACAATAGCAAAATGTGGATCTGCTCCTACCACACTGAAGTCAACAGGAGCAGGATCATGCATTACAGTCCTGCTCCAGTTACTGGATTCAGCCAGTGACCTTCAGGCACCTCATATCTCTTCATGAGCCAAGTGCATCCATTAAGATTGGGACAAAGATATTGCCAATGGAAGCAGCCAAGAATGTAATGGTTATGGTTGGTTGGCTGTTGAGAATGGGGGGAAGAAGAGAGGTCCACCCCAATGAATAAGGAGCCTACAGAGCTCCTGATATGAAAGGACATAGTCAGATCGTGGCCTTCTCTGTATCATGTCCTCATTCTGAATGGGATCATTTCAGGAGTGGGAGTAGAAATGGGCAGATTAGGAGAAAGGAAGAAATCATCACTGAGATAATCCAGACAAAAGGAGAGGAAGGGATGCAAGCCAACAACCAAACAAGGCCAACCCTAGGTGCACTGGTATTCAAGATGAAGGACTTAGTACCCCTCAATACCCCATCTCTTTGCCATTCCATAACTCAACTTTTCCTTGCTCCTCAGCCAGTCGAGCAGATTGATTGATCCCTGACATGTCCTATTCCCTTCTTTGAAAGACCACTAGTCTCCAGCTGCACCCAGTCTCTTAGGTATTTAGAGGGTACGAATCCCAAAAGTATCTTAAATGAAGCTATATCAAATTAAGAACATCTGAGGACCTGACCCTTTGTGTGCACAATAGAATTTCAAGATAAGCATACAAATAATGAAACTAGACTCTGTTCTTGCTATCCTTGGACTCAGCCACTTAAATTTATCCCCCCACACCTTCCTTCTGTTCCTCATCCTTTTATTCTGGCAAGCTTCTGTGGGAAAGGGGGCAGATGGAAACAATTCAGAAAACAGTCCAATCTCTTTCAGCAGTGTGATTCATATAGTGTAGGACCTAACAATGAGAATGCCCTGCCTCCAGCTCTCCAAAATTGTTTTTCCCAGGTACTTCTAATTTCTCTATATACAGTCAGCACAATCATCTGGATAGGTTGCACATCAGCGAGGTAATCTCTGAAGTAAACAGGTTCCAAACATAAGAACATGAGAACAGCCATACTGGGTCAGACCACTGCTCAATCTAGCCCAGTATCGTGTCTTCTGATAGTGGCCAATGCCAGTTGCTTAGAGGAAATGAATAGAACAGGCAATCATCGAGTGATTCATCCTCTGTCATCCAATCCCAGCTTCTGGCAATCAGAGGAAAGGGACACCCAGAGCATGGAGTTGCACCCCTAACCATTTTGGGAAATAGTCATTGATAAACCTATCCTCCATGAACTTATCTAGTTCTTTTTTGAACCCCGTTATAGTTTTGGCCTTCACAACATCCCCTGGCTATGAGTTCCACAGGTTCACTATGAGTTATGTGTTTTGTTGGTGACCATGGTACTAGTGTTTTGTGAAGGATTTAACAACACTTCCTTACTCACTTTCTCCACACTAGTCATGATTTTATAGACCTCTATCATCTCTCTTCTTAGTCATCTCTTTTCAAAGCTGAAAAGTCCCAGTCTTTTTAATCTCTCTTCAGACAGAAACTGTTCCATACACTTAATCATTTTTGTTGCCCTACTTTGTACCTTTTCCAATTCTAACATATCATTTTAGAGATGTGGTAACCAGAACTACATGAAGTATTCAAGGTGTGGGCATACCATGGATTTTTATAGTGGCATTATGATATTTTCTGTCTTATTAGCTATCCCTTTCCTAATAGTTCCTAACATTGTTAGTTTTTTTGACTGCCACTGCACATAGAATGGATGTTTGCAGAGAACTATTCACAATGGCTCCAAGATCTCTTTCTAAGGGGTAATAGCTAATTTACACCCAATCATTTTGTATGTATAGTCAGGCGTATGTTTTCCACTGTGCATTACTTTTCATTTATCAACACTGAATTTCATCTGCCATTTTGTTGCCCAGTAACCCAGTTTTATAAGATCCCTTTGTAACTCTTTGCAGTTTGCTTTGGACTTGAGTAATTTTGTATTGTCTGAAAATTTTGCCACCTCACTGTTTACCCCTTTTTCCAAACCACTTATGAATATGTTGAAAAGCACTGGTCACAGTATAGATCCCTGAGGGACACCACTATTTACTTCTCTCCATTGTGAAAACTGACCATTTGTTCTTACCCTTTGTTTTCCATCTTTTAACTAGATACTGATCTATGGGAGGACCCTACCTCTTATTCCATAACTGCTTACTTTGCTTATGAGCCTTCAGTGAGGGACCTTGTTAAAGGTTTTCTGAAAGTACACTATATCCACTGGATCACCCTAGTCCACGTTTGTTGACCCCCCCTCAGAGAAATCAGATAGATTGGAGAGGCATGGTTTCCCTTTACAAGAACCATGTTCACTCTTCCCCCAACAAATCAGGTTTATCTATGTGTCTGAAACTATAGTAAAGAACAGAATTATCAAGCAATTTGCCTGGTACTGGAATTAGGCTTACTGGTCTGTAATTGCTAGGATCACCTCTGGAACCTTTTTAAAAAAACTGGTGTCACATTAGCTACCGTCCAGTCATCTGGTGCAGAAGCTGATTTAAATGATGCATTATATACAACAGTTAGTAGTTCTGCAATTTCATATTTGCATTCCTTCAGAATTCTTGAGTGAATACCATCTGGTCCTGGTGACTTATTGTCATTTAATTTATCATTTTGTTCCAAAATCTCCTCTGTTGCCACCTCAATCTGGGACAGTTCCTGAGATTTGCACCTAAAAAGTATATCCTAGGTGAGGGAATCTCCATCACATCCTCTGCAGTGAAGACTGATGCAAATTTATTTAGCTTCTCCACAATGGCCTTATCTTCCTTGAGTGCTCCTTTAGCATCTCGATCATCCAGTGGCCCCACCAATTATTTGGCATCCTTCCTGCTTCTGATATACTTATAAATTTGCTCCTAGTTTTGAGTCTTTGGCTAGTTGCTCTTCAAGTTCTTTTTGGTCTGCTTGATTATACTTTTACACTTGAATTACCAGAGTTTATGCTCCTTTCTATTTTCCTCATGGGATTTAACTTCCAATTTTTAAAGGTCAACTTTTTGCCTCTAACCACTTCTTGTACTTGTTGTTTAACCAAGGTGGCACTTTTTTGGTTCCCTTACTGTGTTCATTTAATTTGGGGCATACCTTTAATTTGAGTCTCTATCATGTTTTTTTAAAAAGTTTCTATGCCTTTTGTAGACATTTCACTTTGTGATTGTACCTTTTAATTTCTGTTTAACTAGCTTCCTCATTTTTATGTAGTTCCCCTTTCTGAAGTTAAATGCTACTATGGTAGGCTACTCTAGTGTTTCCTGTCCCACAAGGATGTTAAATTTAATTATATTATGGTCGCTATTACCAAGTGGTTCAGCTATATTCACCTCTTGGACCAGATCCTGTGGTACACTTAGGACTAAATCAAGAACTGCCTCTTTTCTTGTGGGTTCCAGGACTAGCTGCAAAAAGCAGCAATTGTTTATGGTGTCAAGAAACTTTATCTCTGCATCCTGCCCTGAAGTGACATATACCCAGTCAATGTGGGGATAGTTATAGCCTCTCTAAACTCAAGGACCATTTTACAATCACCATCCTGGTCTCTAGTATATCCCTACTACTTTATTCTTATTATTAGAGCATGGATTTTCTATCATTAGAGATTCTATTATACAGTTTGACTCATTTAACATTTTTACTCTATTTGACTGTGTATGCTTTCTTTCACATATAATGCCACTCCCGCATCAGCACGACTTACTCTGTCATTCCAGATCACAGAGTACACTGAAGATTAGGACCTAGGCTTGGGCTAGCTAGTGGTGGTCAAACTGAATTGATATGAGGTGCTTCCAAAAAAGTACTCCCATTCAAGAAATAAGCTGCCTTGGAGATTTTGATTGACCCTAACTGATAGCCCAGGAATTGAAGAAGCCCAGTCCTGAGATGATGAATTCATGAAGAAAAGTTATGAAAGTTATGATGGACCTATCCTCCATGAACTTTAGTTCTTTTTTGAACCCCGTTATAGTTTTGGCCTTCATCCATTACAGTATCCTAACAGTTGGAGTTGGCAGGATGTAATTTTTGCTTTTGCTGTTATTAGTTGTTATTATTGAGGAAAATAAACTAGACTAACTCTATTAAAGCCTTAATGCTACTCTGTCAATTGGAAGACAGAAGCTCTGATAGAGAGCAGTCAGGGTCTTCATAAATTCTTCAAAATCAGATCTGGTCAATGTTTCAAATTTAGATTTTAATTCTTCAAATTATGATGAAATTAACAGTTCAGTTTTGGAATACATTCAACTGTGAAATATTTTCAAAAATGTTCAGTTTGGGTTTTAAACTGTTTTTTTTATCAGCTCCATTCAAAATGCTTTTTTCTCTCTAGCAGTGTCACTTTTGTCTTCACTGGATTGAATTTGAGCCACCTGTATTAAAAAGGTAGGACCTTATCATTAGCACATGCTCTGACACGTGCCACAACTCAGAACCTCAGCAGGTTTGAGTGGTTCCTGACAGATCAGATGCTGCCTACAAATCTCACTGATCCTGAGGGTTTCTGAGGTTAGAGGTTAGCAATGCATTCTGACGGATCTGTGGCTCAAGAAATCCCTGGATCAGATGCCATATGAATAAACCAGAGAGTCAGAACTAAACAGTGGAATATACTTAGGGCAAAATGACTTGAGGTGATGGGAAAGAATGGGGGGTTAGAGAAGAGCCTGGTTGGGACTGGAGGCAAGAGAGAGAGAGAAGAGGGAGATCTCAAAAAGGATTAGATGGGTCTCAATTAATATCCCCATACTCTTCTCAGTTTATCTACAGCTGTTTTTGAGGTGTGCCCATCACTACTATTAAGCCTAAAGTCCCGTCATAGAAAATATGGAAGAAAAGAGACTTTAAAAGGTTTATCATACAGAAATTTGAAACTAAGTCTCATTAGCTTTTTGTTTCCATCAGAGTGCTGTAGAAATTTCCACAGATGATTTGTTCACTCTGTTCCCTAGGGCATTTTTAACATGGCAAAGTATGATTTTTAACTTGTTTGATCAGAATTGGCAGCATTAGTCATTGTAAATTGCCTTTTAATTTCCATATATCTACAAAGGGGAATAAACCTAATGAGTCAAAAATAAGACAAGGCAGCAGGAATTCTACCAGGCAAATGCATTGGGCTTAAATAGTTTTATATCACAGCCTGTCAACAGAATAGGCCCCATCTAATGATGAAGCAACTATATAGAAGGCAATCAGAGTGACTTTGGCGATTGTCTCGATCATGGAAACACGGGCAAGCTACTTGGATTGAGCACTGTATTATGGTCCTCATCCAGCACATGCTTAATTTGCATTTTAACCTAAATGTGGTCCGACGTTCAACATGTACCTTAGCCCTGGTCTACACTAGGCGTTGAGGTCAAATTTAGCAGTGTTAAATCGATTTAACCCTGCACCCGTCCACATGACGGAGCCCTTTTTCCCCTCCAACTTAAAGGGCTCTTAAAATCAATTTCCTTACTCCACCCCCGACAAGGGGATTAGCACTGGAATCAGTTTTGCTTGGTTAAATTTGGGGTACAGGCGATGCAATTAGACAGTATTGGCCTCTGGGAGCTATCCCAGAGTGCTCCATTGTGACCGCTCTGGATAGCGCTCTCAACTCAGATGCACTGACCAGGTAGACAGGCAAAGGCCCGCAAACTTTTGAATTTCAATTTCCTGTTTGGCCAGTGTGGCAAGCTGCAGGTGACCATGCAGAGCTCATCAGCAGAGGTGACCATGATGGAGTCCCAGAATCATAAAAGAGCTCCAGCATGGACCGAACGGAAGGTACGGGATCTGATCACTGTATGGGGAGAGGAATCAGTGTTATCAGAACTACGTTCCAGTTTTCGAAATGCCAAAACATTTGTCAAAATCTCCCAGAGCATGAAGAACAGAGGCCATAACAGGGACCCGAAGCAGTGCCGCGTGAAACTTAAGGAGCTGAGGCAAGCTTACCAGAAAACCAACGGCCGCTCCGGGTCAGAGCCCCAAACATGCCGCTTCTATGATGAGCTGCATGCCATTTTAGGGGGTTCAGCTACCACTACCCCAGCCGTGTTGTTTGACTCCTTCAATGGAGATGGAGGCAACACGGAAGCAGGTTTTGGGGACGAGGAAGACTATGATGATGAGGTTGTAGATAGCTCACAGCAAACAAGCAGACAAACCGGTTTTCCTGACAGCCAGGAACTGTTTCTCAGCCTGGACCTGGAGCCAGTACCCCCCAAACCCACCCAAGGCTGCCTCCCGGACCCGCCAGGCAGAGAAGGGACCTCTGGTGAATGTACCTTTTAAAATATTATACAAGGTTTAAAAGCCAGCATGTTTAATGATTAATTTGCCCTGGCATTCGTGGCTCTCCTGGATATACTTCCAAAGCCTTTGCAAAAGGTTTCTGGGGAGGGCAGCCTTATTCCATTCACCATGTAGGACACTTTACCACTCCAGGCCAGTAGCACGTACTCGGGAATCATTGTAGAAGAAAGCATTGCAGTGTATGTTTGCTAGCATTCAAACAACATCCGTTCTTTATCTCTCCATGTTATCCTCAGGAGAGTGATATCATTCATGGTCACCTGGTTGAAATAGGGTGCTTTTCTTAAGGGGACATTCAGAGGTGCCTGTTCCTGCTGGGCTGTTTGTCTATGGCTGAACAGAAATGTTCCTCACCGTTAGCCACGCGGTGGGGGGAGGCAAAATGCGACCTTGGAACGAAAGCACATGTGCTATGTATGTAATGTTAACAGCAAGGTTTACCATGAAAGAGTGTACCCATTGTTCTATAAAATGTGTCTTTTTAAATACCACTGTCCCTTTTTTTTTCCCCTCCACCAGCTGCATGTGTTTCAAGGATCACAGGATCTTCTCCTTCCCAGAGGCTAGCGAAGATTAGAAGGCGAAAAAAAATGCACTCGCGCTGAAATGTTCTTTGCGCTCATGCTGTCCTCCCACACTGACAGAGCACAGACAAATGCATGGAGGCAGACAATGTCAGAGTGCAGGAAAGCACAAAATGACTGGGAGAAGAGGTGGCAGACTGAAGAGACTAAGTGGCGGGCTGAAGAGAGGGCTGAAGCTGAAAGGTGGCAACAGCATGATGAGAAGAGGCAGGATTCAATGCTGAGGCTGCTGGAGGATCAAACTAATATGCTCCAGTGTATGGGTGAGCTGCAGGAAAGGCAGCAGGAGCACAGACCGCCCTTCTCCCCAAGTTCCATAGCCTCCTCACCCAAGAATGTGGTGTGGGGGCCTCTGGCCACCCAGCCACTCCACTCCAGAGGATTGCCCAAGTAACAGAAGCCTGACATTCAATAAGTTTTAAAGTTTTAAAGTGCTGTGTGGCCTTGTCCTTCCCTCCTTACCACTCCTCCTGGGCTACCCTGGTAATTATCCCCCTATTTGTGTGATGAATTAATAAAAAATGCATGAATGTGAAGCAGCATTGACTTTATTGCCTCTGCAAGCGGTGATCGAAGGGAGGTGGGGAGGGTGGTTAGCTTACAGGGAAGTAGAGTGAACCAAGGGGCGGGGGGTTTCATCAAGGAGAAACACACAGAACTTTCACACCGTAGCCTGGCCAGTCATGAAACTGGTTTTCAAAGCTTCTCTGATGCACACCGAACCCTCCTGTGCTCTTCTAACCACCCTGGTGTCTGGCTGTGCATAACCAGCAGCCAGGCGATTTGCCTCAACCTCCCACCCCGCCATAAACATCTCCCCCTTATTCTCACAGATATTGTGGAGCGCACAGCAAGCAGTAATAACAGTGGGAATATTGGTTTCGCTGAGGTCTAACTGAGTCAGTAAACTGCGCCAGCGCGCTTTTAAACATCCAAATGCACATTCTACCACCATTCTGCACTTGCTCAGCCTGTAGTTGAACAACTCCTGACTACTCTCCAGGCTGCCTATATATGGCTTCATGAGCCATGGTATTAAGGGGCAGGCTGGGTTCCCAAGGACAACTATAGGCATTTCAACATCCCCAGTGGTTATTTTCTGGTCTGGGAAGAAAGTCCCTTTCTGCAGCTTTTGAAAGAGACCAGAGTTCTTGAAGATGCGAGCGTCATGTACCTTTCCCAGCTATCCCATGTTGATGTTGGTGAAACGTCCTTTACGATCCACCAGTGCTTGCAGCACTATTGAAAAGAACCCCTTGCGGTTTATGTACTCGCTGGCTTGGTGCGCCGGTGCCAAGATAGGGATATGGGTTCCATCTATGGCGCCACCATTTAGGGAATCCCATTGCAGCAAAGCCATCCATTATGACCTGCACATTTCCCAGGGTCACTACCCTTGATATCAGCAGATCTTTGATTGCGTTGGCTACTTGCATCACAGCAGCCCCCACAGTAAATTTGCCCGCTCCAAATTGATTCCCGACTGACCGGTAGCTGTCTGGTGTTGCAAGCTTCCATAGGACTATTGCCACTCGCTTCTCAACTGTGAGGGCTGCTCTCATCTTGGTATTCTTGCGCCTCAGGGCAGGGGAAAGCAAGTCACACAGTTTCATGAAAGTGTCCTTATGCATGTGAAAGTTTCGCAGCCACTGGGAATCATCCCAGACCCGCAAGACTATGTGGTCCCACCAGTCTGTGCTCATTTCCCAGGCCCAGAATCGGCGTTCTACCGCATGAGCCGGCCTCATTAGCACCATGATGCCCACATTGCCAGGGCACGTGCTTTGAGAGAAGTCTGTGTCCATGTCCTCATCACTCTCGTAACCACGCTGACATCGCCTGCTCGCCCAGCTTGCTTTGCCAGGTTCTGGTGCTACATATACTGCTGGATAATGCGTGTGGTGTTTAATGTGCTCCTAATTGCCAAAGTGATCTGAGCGGCTCCATGCTTGCCATGATATGGCATCTGCACAGAAAAAAGGCGTGGAACGATTGTCTGCCATTGCCCTGATGGAGGAAGGGGCAACTGACGACATGGCTTACAGGGTTGGCTTTCAGGGAATTAAAATCAACAAAGGGGGTGGCTTTGCAAGAAACTGAATGCCGCCTCAAGGATAGAACTCAAAACTGGGTTTAGCAGGCCATTGATTTCAGACAATGACAGAGGGAGGGAGGAGAAAATGAATACAAAACAAATCTAGTCTATTTCTTGTTTTGAGCCACTTCATCTATCTTTATACATCTTGCTGGCAGCAGACTGTGCAGTACAACCGCTAGCCATCATCACCTCCTGGTGCTCGGTAGAAGACTGTGCAGTATGACTGCTGGCCATCATCTTCTGCTGGCTGCAGATTAAAAGACAGTGCAGTGCTGGTAGGACTCAATCTCCATGAGACGAAACAAGGGAAATGACCTGGCTGAGTCACTCCCATGTTTGCCCAGGCACCCGGTTAAAAGAGCACCCAGGACTACATCGATGACGGCTACCAATCATACTGCACTGTCTGCTACAAAAAGGCAATAAACTGCTGCTGTGTAGCAATGCAGTACCACGTCCGCCAGCACCCAGGAGACATACGGTGACGGTTAGCTGAGCGGGCTCCATGCTTGCTGTGGGGTATGGCGTCTGCACAGGTAATTCAAGAAAAAAGGCGCAAAACGGTTGTCTGCCCTTGCTTTTACGGAGGGAGGGAGGGAACGGGGCCCGGATGATATGTACCCAGAACCACCCGCAACAATGTTTTAGCCCCATCAGGCACTGGGATTTCTACCCAGAATTCAAATGGGCGGCAGAGACTGCAGAAACTGTGGGATAGCTACCCACAGTGCAAAGCTCCGGAAGTCGACAGTTGTCTCGGTACTGTGGACAAAGTCCGCCGACTATATGCACTTAGAGCATTTGTGTGGGAACGCACACACTCGACTGTATAAAAACGCTTTCTACAAAACCGACTTCTATAAATGTGACCTAATTTCTTAGTGTAGACATACCCTGAGTACTTTGGTTGATTGAGGCCTAATATGAGATGTTGGAAATAAGAGGGACATACCAGTCACTGAAAGATGGATCCAGTTGTCCTATATTCAATACTGATTGAAAAGCCAAAGCTCAGAGCTAATAGCAGTTAGCATATGCATTTATTTATGCCGCCAGGCCCCAATTGATAGTAAGAGAAGTTATAACAGTTGTGTGGTTTCTTCTGAACATAGAATGCAGAGGCAGCAAACAGGGCTCCAGGAAAACTTGTCACAAGAGACTACGCTGGTAAACTCAGAGTGTGAACTTAAGAGAATAAAAATTGCCTTATTTTTACTCAGATATAGCGCTGTGTATGTATTATGGCTGCCTTTGTTATGTAAACATTGTGTTGGATTTGCTCTCCTACAATAAATGATGCATAGACTAAGCTTAAGTGAAGATATGGCTAGAATAGAAGTAGACACAAATGCCCTGATGTAGCATTATGGACTTCTCTTACACAGACCTGCAAGCCTACAGGGTGGTATTTAGCTATAATCATAACAAGGGAGAGGTGAAGCTCTGCACTGCCCCTAGGGGAAGCTCTGACAAGGAGGCAAAAATCTCTCCCAGAGCTCCAGAAAGTACAAGAGAAGTTCATAGGCTGCACCACCCCTTAAGATGATGCAGCCTGTTCCCCTTTCTGCACCCAACCAGCTCTGCAGGGCAATGCAGAGATGGCAGCAGCCATGGTCCTGTCTTTTTTTCTACTCCATTTAGGGTCATTTGTGACCTGGAAGTGCATGAAGAGAGCAGCCTTTACAGTCTCCTCAAAATAGCCTTTCAGCAGAATGTGTCAAGCATGGGGAAAGCTCCTTGTGCTTCTCCCACTCACCTTCATACTGTCCCACATCCACCAAATAGCCAAGGACAAGCTGGGCCACTGAATATTCTGATTAATGTTGCAATATATGATCACTGCTGCATCAGTCTATTTGACTTTTGCAATACTTCTGATATTATGGAACTTTAAAAGATTCAGCCTCAATTTTGAGCTGGGATAACGTATGGGAGGAGAGTATAGTGCATGCCTCGACAGCCCATCCTTAACAAGGAAGAGTCATTAT
Organism: Dermochelys coriacea; assembly: GCF_009764565.3. Classification (NCBI taxonomy): domain Eukaryota; kingdom Metazoa; phylum Chordata; order Testudines; family Dermochelyidae; genus Dermochelys; species Dermochelys coriacea. The sequence goes on from NC_050077.1 coordinate 25,298,480, forward strand.
CTGTTTCAGAGAGGATTTGGAAAAAGTATAGTACAGGAGAGGAAGACTACCTCTGACTTTAACACTGAAGAAGTGGAACTGTTGGAGAAAATGTCTTGAAGAGGTCAAATGGGTTCTCCCCATTTAAGCATTCATTTCACCTCTTCATTTCTATAGTTCACACTGTAATTGGGACCGAAAGATTCTGACCTGCCAGTGATTTCTTAGGCTGAAAGTATGAAACTGCAAAAAATTGATGCACAGATGAAGTTAAGGGTCTGCCTATAATCCCAAAGAGCAAGGAATCTCGACATTAGAATAAAACAATTAAGGAAAAGAAATTAAACAGGAACTAGCTCAAACAGCAGCCTACTTGAAGGAGAAATCAAACTTCTGTTCCCTCAGTGACCCATTATTTTGTCCCAGCAACCCTGTCAAATAAATAGTGTCAGCAGCAACTATATATAATATAGAAAAATGTCAGCTGGGGTTAGGAATGAAGTCACCAAGGACTTGTGTCTGGATTCAGGTTCTGCTACCACTTCTCAGCTATTACTATGATTGTTTTTGTCTCTCTTCATTTAAGCCCCAATTTAGCAATCCATCACTATTCAGCAAAGCATATAAGGACTAGTTTATGTTACGCTGATTTCAGCATCGTTGGCATGTGTTTAAATGTTTTACTTAACTGGGATTCTAATAATTACCTACCTTTTATATAGTGCTATTCATGAGTAGATCCCAACGTGCCTTGACAAAAGAAGTCAATAGCCTGATCTTCAGTTACCCCCAACATTAGAATTCCTGTTTATCTTGGTCATATCCTTTCTCACTGACAATCTTTTCTGTCTCCTTCTAGTTTTATCTAGTGAATGGCTTTTCCTGGAAATATTCTTATTATATGATATATCTTATTACTGCATCTAGCGTCATGTGAAGGCTATTATAACATCAATTCCCTTCATGTGTTTCAAACACTGTCTATGTGATGACCAAAATAGGGCATAAGATTTTCGGTGTGGGATGACTTGGAATTGTATAGTTGCTTATCTCTGCAGGCTCAGACATGACCTAGCCTATATGAGACACAAGGTAAATGAGGCAATATCTTTTATTGGACCTCATATTTCAACTAACCTACGTGGTTGAAAATAACCCCCTTATTCCTCTGCATGGGCTACTCACATTGCAAGGCACAACATAGGCATAGATCCTATTTGACTACTGCCAGGAAAAGGGCTGGCAAATCTTACTTCTCCTCTGGAGAAAAGTAGAACTAGGACCAAACTATGAGTCAGAGATGACTTGGTCTGCCTGCCTGCGGGTAGATTGCAAGGTGTCCCCTATCAATCCCTTCCAAAACTTTAGAGGATAAAGGGATGTTGTCAGCATGATGATTTCTATCTGATTTCCTCAACAAGATGGAGAGTTATCAGGCCATTCTTCGTTAGCATTTAGTTCCGTGTGCAGTTTCCTTCAACAGTTCGATACTATACACAGCAAGGATAATCAAATACTGGGTATGAATGGAATAACATGTGCATGTTTTTAAAATACAATTTTCTTCCTAAGACCCTGTGGGTAATGGCACATATGTTGCTTGTCAGCACAAAAGAGCATTGGTGCTAGCAGTGCTTACAAATGTGCACAGAGAAAAAGGCGGCATCCCAATTGTAAAGAAGATAAAGGGGAAGATTTAAGTCTGATGAGAGAATAATGGTGACTATAATTTTTTCTTAGGGAATGGCATCAGGGAATCTCCTCAGCACTTCTCATCAAGATCACCCTCTCAGACTCCATCCAGGCTGTTTTCTTTCTCCTGGGAGCTCTTAAAAGATATTGTTTCCTAGCTCATAATCTCACTTGGTGTAGTTAGGCTTAGCTATGTTGCCACTGTCCCCAGATAGATAAGCAGAAGTATGGCTATTTCCCTCTTTTCTACCCCAGTTTTTTCTCTCTCCTTTTCTCTGACTCCTTTCTGGCCCTATTTCAGCAAAACACTTAAGCACATTGGGAGGTGCACTCACCTCTCGTGAGCACCTCCTGTGAGCTGGGTGCAAACCTGCACTCTGTCTCTGCTTGCGGTGCCTCCTATTGGTTGTTGCCCTCATGGGGCAGGTCTTCAATGGCTCAGCCCTCCAGCTAAGTCACATACAGTTTAAAACAGATGAACCCCTTTTGCGGTAACAAAGGTCCAGCAAAGACTAACTATGCTATCTGCAGCCTGGCCTCTGGGCTCAGTTCTCAGCTCTGTGCCTACCCAATTATACAGCAGCCACCTCAGGGCTTTCTCCCTGGAGACTCTGCCTTTTGCAGCTCTCCAGACAGGTCACTTCTTAACTTCAATCCTCTTCCAGGGTAACACAGTCCAACTAATGGTTGGCCCTCTCCAGCCGCATCTCCAGGTCTGTGCAAATTCCAGCCCTTTGCTTGTGCTCCAAAGCAAAACTTGTCCCTTTCTTGGGGCCTTGGCCACTTTGCCAGTGTGGGGACCTCGGCCTGCTCACTACTCCAGATCCCAAACCAGGGACCCTACAAACAGAAGCCACATGAGTCTTTTTGTAATAGCTGCTGCTGCTACCGCCTGTCCCTGGGCTGATTCCCACTCTGTTCCATCATCTTCACCCATTCCCTTAGGATTATTGTCCTTGGGTTCTCTGTCTGTTCCCTTTGTGCACAGGGTCTTTCCCAGGCCTCCTTACCTGGACAGTTCCTCTGTCTTATCCCTTCTAGTCTCAGCCAGAAACTGACCTGCTCATGCCCAGCAGTTCCTTTTAACTGAGCCTGCTGTACTCTGATTGGCTGCTTCTGTGCAGCCTCTCTAGGCAGGCCTGCTCCTTTCCGGGGGCAGGATGTGGTAGTACCACGAGTCCTCCAGGAGGGGTCCTGGTACACCCTTTCACACAGATGCTTAATTGTAAATCCCATTAAAGTTAACTATATGTTTAAGTGCCTTGCTGCATAGGGACTGGCTGCTGAAGTGGAGCCTCTAATTTCTCAGGACCTGACTTTGCAGTCAGATCTGCATCGGCAAACCCTTGAACCTACACGAAGTCTCACTGAAACTAATCCGATGATATGATAAACCCATTGTTTCATGTTCTCTGTGTGTGTGTATATATAAATCTCTCCTCTGTTTTTTCCACCAAATGCATCCGATGAAGTGAGCTGTAGCTCACGAAAGCTTATGCTCTAATAAATTTGTTAGTCTCTAAGGTGCCACAAGTACTCCTTTTCTTAATCCGATGAAGTGAGCTGTAGCTCACGAAAGCTTATGCTCTAATAAATTTGTTAGTCTCTAAGGTGCCACAAGTACTCCTTTTCTTTTTGCGAATACAGACTAACACGGCTGCTACTCTGAAACCTGAAACTAATCAAGCTCCACATTAAAAAAATCTGTAAAACTAATGTATTATTTTTCAGTTCCCTCACTAAAACTCTCCTTTGACATAATGCCTACAAAAAAAACCTTAACCGTGATTAGGCTATTGATGTGCTGAGATCGCTGCCCATCATGGTGACCAATATTATCTCCGTTTCATTGTGCTTCCCATTTGGTCTGTGTGCATCCGTCATCTCGTCTTATATTTACAATGTAAGCTTTTGGGGGCAGGGCTGTCTTTGTTCTGTGGTTGTAGAGCACCTAGCGCAATGGGGTCCTGGTCCAGGACTGGAGCTTCTAAGTACTATGAGGATACATATAAAGGAAATATTGGAGCTCTGCATGGATTTAGGTCTCCACCCACATGCATCCAATTAAAGGACTGGGGCTTTGCAAACCTTCCAGCACCCACCCTCTTAAGTAACCCACTGAAATGCAAGCAGCTTGGGCTGGAGACAGCAAGCCTTTAACTTTTGAATTCTCCCAAAATACATTTCTACTTGGAGAAAGGACAGTCTGGGAAAAATGCATCTGGAGTTTTGCATTTGTGAGCGTCTCTCTTTGAGGCCATTACAGTACCTCACAAACAAACTGAGCTGCATGTATTCCAGATGTTTTAGTACGCATTCATCTTTTATTGAACAGACACTGCAGAGTCATGCAGCAAGGAAAAGGAAGAAGGGACATCTCTGGGCAACCTCATCCCACACAGCTCTTTTTACACTATTCTTTTCAATTGGAGGATGACTTGCACACCAACTGAGGATCCAACCCTTTAAGTCAAAGTAACTCCACTAAAGTTAATGGAACCATGCTGATTTACACCTGTTGAGGATCTAGCTCTTAGTTTGTTTCCTCTCTGCCTAATACAGTCTAACTCCTTAATCTTATTCTGTTTCTTTTTCCCCCATTGTACATCCTGAAAATATATAATGGACCAGGTAACATTTCCAAAGGATGGAGAAGGGATAAAACTCACTGCAAAGGGAGATGCTGAATATAGCATAAAAGTGCAGAAAGCTGCCTACAGTTACGTCCTGTAACTTTTCTCTTAATGAACTGAGCCCCTATGTTCTGTGGCATTACATAACAATTTCACATGAACAGGCAATGTGATTTGTTAATGTGAATTAATATTATATAAAGATAGTCTCTGACCTTATGCATAGCAAATCTTGGTCACATTTAATGTTAGGCCACTGGCATGGAAACTGCAGAGGTAATGCAAATGTCAAACAAAATAATACTGTGTGCAAGGAGAACTTGAACAATGTCAAAGGGAAAAGAGGGAGATAATTATCTAAATGAAATATACAGATCATTTGTTAAGCACATCTACATGCATTCTGGGCCTGATCCAAAGCCCTTTGAAGACCATGAAAACACGCGGCTGAAAGATAAGGGGAAAAGTCAGACACTGGAAGCACAGAGATACTGTACTTTCTACACTGACATTTGCATTAAGCATCAACTCCTACTGGCTGAAGTGTCCACCTTAAAGTTGTCCGGTGCTGTTTCCAGTAGAATTTTGTTCATCCTTTAGTTAGAGATCTCTTCAAAAAGGCAATTGACTTTACTGGTTCACTAGGTTAAGATAAATTTAGGGGCTTAAGACAAGTTTAATTGGGCTTGATTGTCCTCTCACTTGCACTGGTTTGGTTTATATCAGGACTAGAGCTGGTCTGAAAAACTCAAAACAAAACATGTCAGAACTTGCTGATTCGTCAAAACAAACATGTTTGCCTAATCAGTTCTATTTTTTTACCTTCTTCCCTTCTCCCCTGAACATCCAATCAACACCAGCTTTCATGCCATCTAAATCTGCCCAGCTCCTCAGCAGCCCACTGAACCAGGAGCTGGCATACCAGGGCTTCCCAGCTCCTCTCCAACCCACCAGGCAGGATCTGGAGGACCCAGGGCTTCCACCAAGGAGGGTAGACTAGAAGCCCTGGCAGCTGCTCGCTGAAATTTATATGAGTCTTGTCAGTTTCATGGCTGTCCACCACTGAATAGCTGAAGTGAAACCAACCAGACTCTTAACTTGTGAGCAGCCGAGAGGCCTGATAAATCTATTTTGGCTTAGAAACGCCATATTTCAGTATTTCCATAGTATATTGTGGGATTTTTGATAATTTTCATGTTTTCTCCTGAATTCATGACAAAAATGTTTCCAAAAACTCAAATTGTGGAATCAAAGTTTGGTTTCCCAGGAAGCTTTAATCAGGAGTAACCCCAATGTAGTCAATGGTGTTAGTCCAGGGTAAAACTGGTGTAACTGAGATGAGAATGAGGCTGACTGGAAACAAAGATGCCTACAAAAGGAGATACGGGGAACCTGATCCTCTGATGTGGTACATCTGCAAAGGTCCATTGACTTTAGAGCAGCTACACATTTACACCAGCTAAAGTATGGCCCAGGGTGGTTTTGGTTGGGATATTTACAGAGCCCAAATAAAATAGTCAATCACATTTGAGAAAACTAAACAAGCCAGTAATAGGACTATGGCACTGGACGTCTCCCAGCTACTGCTGCTGTGCCTTTTTTCAGACTAGGATATCTCCTCAAACTGTTACTTTAGAATGAAAAAAACAGTATTTGTTGTTTTAGCAGCACTTATAGTAGGAACAATTGATCTACAGGGAAAAAAATCCATTTTGAAATAGTTCTAATTACATGCAGCCCTATTGTTTTGGTAAATGAGGCTCACTGCTGTCTTATGAATAATTTGACGAACTCATAAGTAAATTATATCTGGAATTGGGAATAGGCTCTGGACTGCAATGCAGCAGGTTTTTCCTGGCTGCCTGCTTCCTCATAATACATTCAGATTATTTCTTACCACCACAACTTCTAATTGCAATTATACTCAAAGACAAGGAACTATGATGTGAAAAACAGGGTTTGATTTCCCACCAGATTTGTGATTTATGCTGCAAACAATATAGGTTGCAGAGGTAGCAAAAATGAAGACCCTTTCCAATTAATAAAACTTCAGAACCTACAAATCCACTCAATCCTATGTCTTGCTCAGCCAATCGCTAAGACAAACAAGTTTGTTTACATTTACAGGAGATAATGCTGCCCTCTTCTTATTTATAATATCAGCAGAAAGCGAGAACAGGCATTTGCATGTCACTTTTGCAGCCAGCATTGCAAAGTATTTACATTCCAGACATGCTAAACACTCGCATGCCACTTCATGCTTTGGACACCATTCCAAAGGACATGCTTCCATGCTGACGACACTCCTTAAAAAAAATAATGCATTAATTAAATTTGTGATTGAACTCCTTGGGGGAGATTTGTATGTCCTCTGCTCTGTTTTACCCACATTCTGCCATATATTTCATGTTATAGCAGTCTCGGGTGGTGACCCAGCACATGTTGTTCATTTTAAGAACACTTTCACTGCAGATCTGACAAAACGCAAAGGAGATACCAATGTGAGATTTCTACAGCACTCGACCCAAGGTTTAAGAATCTGAAGTGCCTTCCAAAATCTGAGAGGGACAGGTATGGAGCACGCTTTCAGAAATATTAAGAGAGCAACTCTCCATTGCGGAAACTACAGAACTGAACCACCAAAAAAGACAATCAACCTTCTGCTGGTGGCATCTGACTAAGATAATGAAAATGATCACGGGTCAGTCTGCACTGCTTTGGATTGTTATCGAGCTGAACGCATCCATCAGCATGGAAGCGTGTCACCTGGAATGGTGGTTGAAGTATGAAGGGACATACTTTATACTTCAACCACCATTCTAGAAACTTTAGCAAATCTAAAATGTAAATATCTTGTGACACTGGCTACAATAGTGCCATGAGAACACATGTTCTCAATATCAGGTGACATTGTAAACAAGAAGTGGGCAGCATTATCTCCTGCAAATGTAAATAAACTTGTTTATCTGAGTGATTGGCTGAACAATAAATAGGACTGATTGGATTTGTAGGCTCTAAAACAAAGGTAGGCAAACTTTTTGGTCCGAGGGCCACATCTGGGATTAGAAATTGTATGGCGGGCCAGGAATGCTCACAAAATTGGGGTTGGGGTGGGGGAAGGGGTGAGGGCTCTGGCTGGGGGTATGGGCTATGGGGTGGGGCTGGGGATGAGGAGTTTGGGGTATACAAGGGTGCTCTGGGCTGAGATCGAGGAGTTCAGAGGGGAGGAGGGGATCAGGGCTTGAGCAGGGGGTTGGGGTGCAGGATGGTGTTCCGGGCTGGAATTGAGGGGTTTGGAGTATGGGAGGGGGAACAGGGCTGGGGAAGGGACATGGGGGGAGGCTCTGTATGAAGCTTACCTCAAGCAGCTCCCAGAAGCAGCAGCAGCAGCATGCACCTTCTCTGGCTCCTACACAGAGGTGCGGCCAGTCGGCTCTGCACGCTGCCCCATCCACAGGCACCGCCCCTGCAGCTCCCATTGTCCGCAGTGCCCGGCCAATGGGAGCTGCGGGGGTGGTGCTTTGGGCGGGGGCAGCGTGCAGAGCAGAGCCCCGCCCCCTGGCTGCTCCTACATGTAGGAGCCGGAAGGGGGCCATGCCGCTGCTTCCGGGAGCCGTGTGGAGCAGCCCTTGACCTTGCTCTCCTGTTGGAGCACTTGTATTGTGTGAACTGAAAAATACTATTTCTTTTGGATTTTTACAGTGCAAATACTTGTAATAAAAAAAATCACTATACATTTTGTATTCTGTGTTGTAATTGAAATAAATACATTTGAAAAATATAGAAAACATCCAAAATATTTAAATAAATATTATTTTATTTTTAACATTGTGATTTATTGCACGATTAATCGTGATTAATTTTTTTAATCACTTAGAGCCCTATTTCTAATGATTCTTTTTAAAATTTCCCTTCCACAGAAGGTTTTGATGTTCCTAGTTCCCCACCCCTCAGAGTTTTCTGTGGAAGAGAAATTCTGACTTTCGACCAGCTCTACTAAGGACCCTCAATTCCCATTGATGTTGATGGGATTTACTCTGAGTTTTTGGACTGAGATGGGGGGGGAAGCAGACAATAAATATACACCAAAATAGACAGTGGAATGTCTTCAGTGCTTCAGAAGACTGGCCCCTAGACCTACAGCTGTACTGTACGTAGAGGTGCTAAGGCAATAAAATGAAATCTTATCTTGCTAGACAGTGATTAGCGACTATGGAAATTAGTGTGTTAATTGGCAAATGCCTCTCTTTAGCATGTTGCTGCTCTTTCATGTGCAGGGATTCCCCATTGACATGTTTTTTCCTCCTAAGGAAATCCCTTCCCCACCACTTCAGACTTCAACTTCTCCTCCTTGCCTTTGAAGGCCTGCACAGCTCTGCCCAGCCGTACATCTCAGATCTGACTTATCAAGTCTGCTTCATTCCACCCTCATGTCAGCCTTGCCACTTTATCTGCTTCCTTTGCCCATTCATCTCTATACTTTTTTCCATGCTGCCTCCTATGCAGAGAACAGCATCGCTGTCCAAATGTATGATGCCTTCATCTCATCCAAAGCCCTCCCAATGACCCACCACTTCTGTAACACTGAGACACAAACTCAAGTCTGACAAACTTCTTCTTCATGCCAACATTTTAAAGAGAGATATTAAAAAAAAAAAAGTAGGAAGAAGGGTGGAGTGGGGGGGGGGGGGGAGAGAATTCCAATAGGTCTCTCAGTATCTGTGTGTTGGATTGAGAACTGCATAGAGTAGGGAGTGGTCTTTGTGTGTCCTGAACAGCACTGAGTACACTGATGATTAACAAATAAAACAGACTCCAAACCATATTTCATAGATTTTAAGACTAGAAGGACCCTTATAATCATCCAGTCTGACCATCTGCATAACACAGGCCACACAACCTCATCCAGTAAACTCTGCATCAAGCTCATAACTGCTGTTTGAGTTATAGGATAACATTGGATATATAGCTTGATTTAAAGACTAAGTGACTGAGAATCCACTGCATCCCTTGGTAAATTATTCTAATGGTTAATTACCTTCACTGTTACATTTAGCCTTATTTCTAGTCCAAATATGTCTAGCTTCAGCTTCCAACCACTGGGGCTCATTATGCCTTTTTCTGCTAGATTACAGAGGCATCTACTATCACAATATTTCTTCCCTTTGATTACTGTCTACAAGATCTACAAGTAATCTCCTAACCTTCTCTGGCATAAACTAAACAGATTGAGCTTCTTAAGTATCTCACTTTAATGCGTTCATAAGGACAAGGTGGGAGAGCTAATATATTTTATCAGACCAAATTCTGTTGGTGAGAAAGACAAGTTTCCAGGCTTTAGTTCATTTTGTAGCTCTTGTATTAGTACTTTCAACTGTTTAATATCCTTTCTGATTCACCCTCTTAGCTACAGCATCACACTAGGAGTTCATGTTCATTTGGTTCCCTATCATGATCCCCAAGTCTTTCTCAATGTTTCTGAGTTCCAGGATACAGTCCCCCATCTTGTAAGTGGGGCTTCTATTCTTTGGAGATAGTTTTATGACATTGCACTTGGCTGTATTAAAACATTTGTTCAAAAGAGCCTACTTTAGCAAGCATTCCACTTCAATCTGTATAATGGGCTTGTCTCCATCATCATTAACTAATTCACCAATTTTTTGTCATCTGCAAATTTCATCAGTAATAATTTTATATTTTCTTCCAGTTCATTGATAAGATGCAATAGCTTTGCACCAAGAACAGATCCCCAGCAGGAATTTACCAGATACTTCTCTATTTGATGACAATTCCCACTTGTTTTTTGTCACTAAACCAGTTTCTAATCTATTTAATGTGTGATACATTAACTTTGTATAATGCTATGTTTATATCAGAATATAATGTGAGATGAAGTCAAAGTGGGGTTTAGACCACAAAAGCTTATGCCCAAATAAATTTGTTAGTCTGTAAGGTGCCACAAGGACTCCTCATTGTTTTTGCTGATAAGACTAACACAGCTACCACTCTGAAACCTAAATACAAGTAGTTATGTTAAGTTACCTTTCTCAACAAAATCTGTGATCTCATCAAAAAAAAAAAAAAAAAAAAAAAACAGACCACAAATTTCCTTGATAAGACCTGTTTTCCATAAAACTGTGTTGATTGGCTTTAGTTATGTTACCATCCTTTAATACTTTACTGCTGTGTCCCATATCAGACTTTCCATGATTTTGCTCGGGATCAACGTCAGGTTAACCACACTACAGTTACGTGGGTCAGCCTATTTACCCCTTTAAAAATAGACACAGCATTAGATTTTCCCCAGTCCTACGGCACTTCCCCAGTGTTCCAAGATTTGTTTACAAAAACATGTGATTGAGAGAGCTCCTCAGCCACTTCTTGTAATACTTTTGGGTGCAGGTTATTGGATCTTAAATATTTAACGTTCTCATTTAACGTCCTTCCTAGTTATTGATGGAATAGGAAATATTTCATGACCACTGTAACATATGAATGCATCACTCTGCTTCTTTTCAAATATAAAAGAAATATTTATTTACTACTTCTGCTTTTTCTATATCATGATGGACAATTTTATCATCCTTATCTATTTGTCCTGGGCTCACAACTCCGCTAAGGCTCACTGGAAGATATGCAAACTTAACCCAAGTTTCAGGTTACTACTGAATCCTGAAGCTAGGCCATGGGCTTTTGATTTCATTACAAATGTTTTGCTTAGTTCCAGTTCTGACCAAAAAGGCAGGCAAGTTGGGTTAGAAAATGGTAAAAGATCATGGTTTTAACTTTATCTAGTTATGCAACTAAAGTCGTACCTAATGTTGGCAAGTACAACCCTGATGGAAGTCAAGGGACTGGTATTCATCTCCACCAGGTCTAAACTTGGCTCATATCCTATTATCCCCACTGGGTATTCTGCCAAACGCTTGTCATTTCACCATTTGCACTTTCACAAATAAGTGTTTATTATTAGATTTCAGCTAACACAATTGAATCTATTCATTAGCATGTCTGTACCCCTCTTAGCCAAGAATGATATTTTGCAGTTAAACATCTGACCTCTACAATTTTTGTACTTGTGCACTATATGTCCTCTTTGTCAGAGGACTGCTTTCCCATAATTGCATCCAGATAGCTCCATTGGTAACCTCAGGTTTATCTTCAGTGATATAAACCAGGGTGTCAAAACTGCCCCAATTCCAAGTGCAGTATTTAAAAGTAGTTAAAATTTTGGGATTCTTTCCCCCTTTAAAATGAGTCAGAAATTCACTTCTAGGAGAATTGCAGGGAAAAAAATTAGTTGGAGTTCAATGGTGCATAAACTTCTTATGAAACAGGTCTTAAGTAGCTGTTAAACTCCATTAATACAAAAGCTATATTCTCCATGGTTCTAACAAATGGAGAAACTGAATGCTTTGTTGGCCATCTGCCATTAACCAACAGCTGGCAAAGAGTTGATCTTCTAGGCATTTTAGATATGTTGGCATTGTAATACCAAACAGTGTGACCCCTATCAGGTCACAAAATACTTGACCTACAAAATACTTCCTTTTACAATAGCATCATACATTTGTTACCTGTAAATCTGAAAGTATTCTAGTATCTAGGTAAGTTGTAGCAACTAGATTTGGGCCAAAAGCCAAACTCCAGCTAAGTTCCCTGCTTCCATCACAATCTATAGTGTTGCCCTTGTATAAATTGGCAGCTTGATCTGGCAATTATTCCCAAAGCTGAATATTTAATATCAATCAATTACCAGAAAATTACTATCTGTATTTGGATCAAGAATGGTCATAAGCATTGAGCCTCCACATCCTAAGGTCAAGAAGCATAAAAAAGAAAAGATAATAAAAGCAATAAATACGAGCAGGGTACGTGCAGGGCAGGAGCTATAGGTTTTGTTTAGAGAGGCAGTGCTGTCTAGCAACTAGAGCCATGGGAGGAAGAGTTCTATTGCTGGCTTGGACACTGACCTGCTGAATGATCTTGGCCAAGTCATTTAATCTCTTTCTTCTCCCATCCTTTGTCTGCACTCTTTAGATTGTAAGCAGTTTGGGGCAGAGATCGTCTCTCACTATATGTTTGTAGAGTGCCTAGCACAAGGAGGTTTCCATCTCTGTTGGGATCTCTAGGTGCTACTGCAATACAAATAGGCAGTTTCTAAATGGAGCTATAGATGGACTCTCTTGATAGGGCTTTCTAAAAAGGTGAATCACAATGGTGCAAATACAGCTGTACACATCTAGCACTGAAGCATTGTTCTATGTATGCCAGCAAATCCTGGAGGGGTTTTATTTTAGAGAGTGTGGATATTACTTCATTTCTAAATGGGGGGAAAAAGAGCCCAGCTATTAATCTCCATCAAATCCCTGTTCAGCCTTGTTCTCTGAACTGTAAACTAAAGAGGTACATGTACAAATCTGGGATGTTTTCCAGACTCTCTTTTTAAAGAGCACGATGTAGTCTTATTTTACGCTGGTTGCACCAAGAAGAGCTCTGGTTGGTCAAAATACCATCAACAGATCTGATGATGCTCCTGGAATGCATAAGCTTCATAGTGGATAAAAACTGGGGATGGGAAAGCAGGTTTTGCCAGAGTTGGCTACAACTCACTTCACAGTCCTCACTGCACTACCAAGATCTTCACTCAAATCTCCTGTGTTTCCTCATGGGCATATTTTCCCCAAAGATAGCAACACAGATGGGCATTGTTGTCTGTAAGGCAAGCTCACTATGGCTTGATCAAAACCTGCCATCCATTCCAAAGAGCTAAATACAATGGTACTGTGTATGTTTACACTAATACTAGCATCATTTTTGCTTTCACAGATGCCTCTTTTGTACTGAGGGCTATTTCAGCAACTTGTACATGTTCTTTTCCATAACATATACATGCCTTCCTGGGAGCTGGAAAGAAGGAGCATCATGAGGTGACAACTGATGACGTGACAGCTGCACATCATTTATGAAAACACCCTTGCAAAAATCTAGACATAGTGTGGAAACATAGTGGCAATCAATTCTACCCCTAAGACATGGATCAGAGAAATGTTGCCGTCACATTCTTCCCTGTCCTTTATTTTCTTTTACTCATTCTGGAACCTGTAGAGAGATAAGAAGTAGATTTCTAATAACGTGACATCTGCTTTGCTTGAAAGTCAGTTTGAATTTTCAGTGGTGTGCGCTTGACAGGTGACTACATTTCTGCTGAACAACATACTAAAATGCCTGCAGCATAGTAAATTACCTGGGAATATGCTCATCACAACCCATTATTCCTCCTGATTCCCAGTAGACCGGGTATGGCGTAGCACTGCTGTTCTCACTTGGGCAAACACATAGGAAGAGTGAGTTAAAAGTAGCCGAAGTTACAGCAACCATGTTGATTCAGATACCAAAGCAACTAAAACTTATCATTCTTGGTGTTTTCCAGGCCTGTTGTGCTTTGTCTGGTCTTCCGTGGCTGCAAGATCCATCTGTAATACCATTTCCACTGTTAATAATTGCAAACAGTATCTTGCCAGCATCTGAATCAGTGTAGATACAACGTCTACTTCTTTCTACCTGTCACTCCCTAGAACTGTAAAATATTCAAATTTCATTTTTGCTGCAATAGCATATTTCTACTGAAACAATTTTTGCCACTTTCTAGCCAGCTCTAACAACCACCACCATTCTAATTAGCTGATATAAGGACAACAGCTACATTTTTGTGTGTGTTTCTTAGCATAGTTATGTGCAGCCCCCCCCCCTCCGCTTTTTTTTTTTTTTTTGGACAAGAGGCCTAGTCTAAAACTATTAGTAAGTGAGAATATCTTGTTTAACTGACATTTCAGAAAGTTGTTTCCTCTTTGCACCTGGCTCAGGGATTTTTTTTTTCCTGCCTTTGAGCAAAGTGTCCAGGATTATTCAGGTGCCCATTCCCTATGTTGCTATGGGAAGTTTTATGCACTAGGTACCAAAAATCTCCTCCCAGATGTTTTTGATTAATAAAGTAAGCAAGCGCAAACACACAGATCTCTTTGGGGGTCTGCTACCCTACTGATAGAGTTTAACCATAATACAGCCATAACCCTAAAGGTGAAGAACCTTCTTAGATGAGAGAAGAAATTTATAGCTGTTGACAGTATCATTTGAGTTGCATGGATGAATGGGAGTTGAAGACAGAATATGGCCCCAAAGAGCCTTTGATTATCAAACTGAAGGAGTCTGAAAATCATGGTACTTAATACTTTGTGGATATAACCTGCAGCTGAGATATTCAAAGTGATGCAAGCAATTTGGATGGCCAGTTCCCATTAAAAATTAATAGAAATTGGGTACTCAAATCCCCCTGGCATCTGTAAAAATCTCACCCGTCATGTACATAGTGCTGCCGGAAGATTAATTAAATAATCTAAAACTTTACTGCAATCTTCAGCAGTGTATATTTAAGCCTAAAGTTATTTTCACTGTTAAAGCACTGTAAATTGACATGATACAATCTAAGTAACATGTTCTGCAATGCAAGTGCCCAAATTTTAAAGGCGGTTAGGCACCTTTGAAGTCATTGAAGTCAATGGGAATTGTGGCACCTAAATACCTTTTGAAGATCTGTCCCTGAGCTCTCTGGGTTCTTTGTTATGCATTTATACACTGTATAGCACAATGGGGCCCTGATATAGGGCCGGAGCCCCTAGGCACTACCAAAATGCAAATAAAAAAGTCTCTTCCCATTAACACAGGGATGAACAAACTTTTTGGCCCAAGGGCCACATTGGGGTGTGAAACTGTATGTAGGGCCAGGTAAGGAAGGCTGTGCCCCCCAAAACAGCCTGGTCCCTGCCCCCTATCTGCCCCCTCCCACTTCCCAACTGCCCCCCTCAGAACACCTGACCCATTCAACCCCCCCTGCTCCTTGTCCCCTGACCGCCCCCTCCAAGGACCCCCTGCCCCAAACCGTGCCCCCACGGGATCCCACCCCCATTCAACCCCCCCTTCTCCCTGACTGCCCCCAACTCCTATCCACCCCCCCCTCGACAGGCCCCCCAGGACTCCCATCCAACCCCCTATTCCCTGTCCCCAACCGCCCCAGAACCTCCACCCCATCTAACCACTCCCTGTCCCCCGACTGCCCCCAAGACCCCCTACCTTCCCCCCCACCACCACCGCATGCACCACTGCTGCCCCCTTACCATACCGCTCAGAGCGGCAGGAGCTCGCAGCCCCTCTGCCCGCACTGCGGCATAGCTGCAGGGAAGGGACTGGGGGCTAGCCTCCCTGGCCAAGAACTCAAGGGCCAGGCAGGATGGTCTGCCAGGCTGGATGTGGCCTGCGGGCTGTAGTTTGCCCACCTCTGCATTAACACTTATCCAATGGACAGATATGATGAATGAGTCATCTGTTCAGACAAGGGATCTGTGGCCATACCACTGGTGAGGAGGCAAAGCCTTTGCAGAAGTGGGTCTGGAAGAGACCTGTCAGAGAGGAGAGGGAATGGGCTTGGTGGCACAGGACGTAGGGTGCTATCCAGAGCACAGAATGAGAAGTTCAGTAACTGGTGAGGACTGAACAGTGAGATGCTCAACTACTTTCTGTGCTCACTATTTGGGTCTAAGTACAGAATGAGTTTTGGTTTAGGAGTACAGCAGGAATGCATTTCTGGGAACAAGATACAGAGGTCATATGCTCTTGGGGTGGTAGCAGCAAGACAGGAACAGAGCAATACCTCCAACTGATGCTGCATATTTCAATAGGGTTCCCCACCTCACCAAAAAAAAAAAAAAAAAAAACCCACACAGACACCCTCCACCACCAAAAACCTGTTGCCCTGTTACCCGTCATGTTGCTGAGCAGGACAAAGCTGCCACTCTGGAAGATTGTGAATGACAGATAATCAACTGCCTGATGACGTCCACATGGCAATTGGAGAGGAATACCCTTCAGCTAGTTTTCTTGAGATGGAACTGTATATTATTTTGTCTTCCGAACATCATTTCAGCAGGAGCTCCCTGCCAGTAGCCAGCTCTTCCTTTGTCATCACTTTAAGTGGCCACTCTGCTCACTCCATGAAGGTGTCTTCTCCCTAGCAAGAAGATACAAGATAAGGTATCAGCCCAAAATATGCCATCATGCATTCTTCTGCCAATCCCTCCATACATTGACCCTCAGTTTTTGTTTGGATTTATTTTAATGACTCCCATCCTGGGCTGATTACCAGACACAATAGATCTAGCCATCTGTAAGAAAGTCCACACTAAAGTGAATGCTCTTCTTGTTACCTGCTTCCATTATCTAATTACTGAAGTGCTTTCCTACATGCTGTGCTAGTGATGAACAATAAGAATTCAATTGATCTAATCTCAGCCAGCAATTTTAAAGTTTAAGTAATTGAAAAGCCCATGCCACCCTTTCCCCCCCCCCACACACACACACATTACTCATATCACAGGTTGGTTTGTCCAGAGGTATTTAGGGAGCTATCTGGCCAATCAATAGGTTAGCTGTGTTTGCCATTAATTTCAACTCTATTTCAAGTCTCACCAACAAATACCAGGGTGTTATCACCTAGTGCTACTAATTGTGTGCATTCCCATGTCTTGTTTTTGGAAGACTTTCCAGCACATTTCTTGTGGCAGTTCTCCTGTTTGTTTCCTGAAGAGTTATGAGATTTCTTCTCTTTCAAGTAAAATTGCTAGATGTATAAATTTAGCTCTTAGCTTCAACAGAGAGGTGCTGGAGAATCCACAGGGGCATAGCTCAGGTAATTGAAATTGAATAATAAACATCCAGCTTAATGAAATGGTGATGTTGTAACAATAGAAAAACATCACAGAATACCCATATGACAATATTAAATAAACTGGCATTATAGCTCTAAGTGCCAGCCATTTGATTAGAGGCCAGGCAACAATTCTTTTGGAAGAGAAATTCTATGCTCAATGGGCTTTTCACTCTGTTAGTGAATGAAACTATTACATGAGCAACTTCCCACATAATAATATCTGAGCGGCAGATACTTGTTTTTTTGTGCCAGGCAAAACCATATCCAAGGATAATCCACCATCAAAGACAGCACCCTCTTTATGTGATTTACTTCACAGCTACAAGAGTAGAAAAAGAGCAGTTTGACATGAAAAATCCCAAGGCATAGAATAGACACTAGTTTTGCCATACAGTATGCTTTATATTACAGGAGTGCCTAGACGTCCCAGCCAAGATCAGAGCTCCATTGTGCTAGACACTATACATACAGGCACCTGAAGGCAGGTGCTACTCTAAACTGTGTGGCCCCCTAAGGAAATAGAAGCCAAGTGGCAGACCAACCTTGCAAAATCTGCTGGGTTGGAATCGCATAGAGAAAGACTATATTGGGCTTCTCTTCATCTTGAGATTTTAGATCACAGAAATTAGACAGAGCAATCAACATGTATGAACTTCCAGCCTTGCAGTTTGGCCTGGAGAGCAGGACTAACCCAGGGAGATAATTACCTATTGCCCCTGACAGTGTAGTGATAATATGGGACACTTTTTATAGCAGTTCCCATCTCTATTTGCCGCCATCAGTTGTTAAATTGTATGGCTATGAGCTGGGGTGGGGTGGGCGGGGGGTTAGAATCTGGAAACACTTAGAGTAATTTTGATAAATCTTCTAAATTCATTTGAAGCCATCGAAGGAAAGGTTACACAGGAAAAAATGTATCTATTCCAGAACTCAAAAATCAGGTTTTTGGGAGGTGGAGGGATAGTTGATGAATAAATGTGATGCTGATTCGTGGCATGGAAGGACATTCTCTTTTACAAAAATTACGTTGAACTACTTTGAGAGAAATAAATGTATAAATAGCTAGAACAGATTTTTGGAGAATGAGGCAATAAATCAAATCCCCATAAATAGTAGTCAGAGTCCTGTACCATAAAAGTGACCTAAAGCAGAGCAGAAAGAAATCACCTTTGGAGATCATAAGACTCTAAAACTGGACAGCTTCAAGAGGGCAACTGGCACATGATTTATAAATGAAAAGGAAAACTGCAGAGGCAGCAGAAAAGTGGGGGAAATGAAAACAAGACTTTTTCACTTCAAATTTCCCTTGGAAATTTTAGTGACTACAGACCACATTAAGTCAACAGGGATTCAGAGGACACAAGAGAGAAAACATAGCCCATTATTTTATTTTTTTTATTTTTTTTTTTTTAAAAGAAACTTTGCTACTGAAACAGTTTCTAATGGGAACTCCTTAATATGGGCCCGATTCAGAGAGAAGCATAGGGCCCAAACCAGCAAGTGGCTCTCTGAAGTCAGAGTACAAAGGTCCGTTAGCAATCATTTATATTAACATGTTATATTATACGACAGCTATATTGGAGGCCTCCACCTAGATCAGGACTACACTGTGCACTGAACACACATAGTAAGAGACTGTCCAGAAGAGCTTATAACCTAACCTAAGTAAATATGACAGAAGCACAGAGGTGAAGTGGTTTGCATTAGATCACACAGCAAGTTGTTGTAGAGCAAGGAATAGAATGTAGGTCTCCAGAGATCCAACCCAGTACCCACAGTGGGGCTGTGTACATAACGGCTTGTCCAAGCAGAATCAAGGCCAGGGATGGTTTTCAAGAATTCTGCAGTCTTCTGTACACTGATTTTTTTTCCCAACATCTTTGAGTCATGGGCGAAGATGGATGTTTTTCTGAAATGTAGCTCAATTTTTTTTCTACCCTGGTTACTAAGAAATAATATTATGCTCTTCTGTGAAGCTGACCGGTATTTGTCAGATCATTTATTCATTCATCTGAAAGGATACAGAGGTTGAAATGGATTTGATGATTAAAAAAAAAAAAAAAAAAAAAAAAAAAGTGTCCACAGACGACTGACTGTACTTCTCTATTGAAGACTCTGCCCTACAAACACTCAGCCTCTGAAACAGAAGTACAGCCCCATGATTACATGTCATATGTCTCCACATTTCACTGAAACCAGTGGAACTGTATGTTCTTTGCATGCACACAGTGGGGCACTGAAGGGTCTAACAACTTGATCTTCCAACATGCTGAGAACGCAGGCTCAGATGCATCACAGCCATTCAGCTTAGTCTTAACTTGAAGCCTATGAGGAGTCCAGTGCATAAATAGTCCCATTGACTTTCAATAGCAGTACTCAGTGCTTTAAGTTAAGCATCTGCTGAAGTGCTTTGCTGGATCTGGGACCAGAGGGCTCAGAACCTGGCAGGACTGAGCCCCACAAAGAGATGAAGTAGAAAAATCTGCCTCTCCCCTACTGGTGTCATTTCCTTTTCACACATTTCAACACAGATGTTCTTTCTTTCGGTTATTTTGTTAGTGGCGGCGTAGACCATAATGCTATGATTTACCGGTTTGGGGAGGGGAGCAAGTATTTAAAATGCATTGTTCTCGTTGCTCCACTGGTATTGTTCTTGGTATTTTCAGTGTGCTTTTTATGAAATGTTTGGTATTGATTTGAAGTTGTGGGCAAATGGTTGCATAATACATGTGGACTGAAGCAATCAGCTTGATATACTTGCCCATATTTTGGCATTTTCTCCTCCAGTTTCTTTGACTGAGGTTGTTCTGCCATTTTATGGTATAAAATAACTGCCTACTCATTCATCTCCATGTCTCCCTCCCAGCTACCCAGCAATATAATCTTCACTTGTTAGAGGAGGTCAAGGAGATACTGTCTTTTTGGAAGCACATCAGGTTAGTGGTATCAGCAGTGGAAGAAATTATGGTTCCAAAAGAAAAAGTTCACCAGTAGCGCAAGGTTCAAATATTGCTTGGGGCAGAGATGGCCCAACTCTTAATGGTCCCCAGCACCCAAGCAGCCAGCTGGTATATCTCATCCAGGTTCCAAGGAAGCAATATATTTGGAGAGGATATTATGAACATTTCATGCTTCAGAGCTAGAGGTAATGCACTCCCAGCATTAATTTAGATAGATGTCTGGTAGATTTGAAATTAAAACTAGATGAACAAATTAAAGTTTGCAATTAACTGAAGAACAAAACTTGGAAACTTAAATCCTTAGAAGCTGTCCCTCCAAAACGGGGTTGAGGCATATTGATGAGTCAAGGAATTAGAGAAAGCTTACACAGTCGCATGTCTATCCTTCTTTTAAAGGAATATGCCCCGCTCATGCTATAGTATCCGAGCATCACACAAACATTAAAAAGGTATGTATCCTCACAACACCCCAGTAAGGAAGGTCGATACTGTTACCCACAGAGAGGGTCACTGTGTAGGAACCAATTACTCACATCAAGGCAGGCCTACAATGGTGAAATTCCATCGTTCTCAGCCTCTCTTCCACTAATAAAACCATCCAAATGGTATGCAGTTCTGAGCTGAGAAACATGTGTCATGACTGCTGGATCCTGATACTGGATCTGTTTATTGAATGATGGCATTCACATTATGCAATGCAAATCATTGCCAGTCATCATTAGATTCCCAAACGTATATTTTACTGAGTAGCAAAGGTTTTCAGAGATTAATATTGTTGTGTGCACTTATACAAACTGCAGAGTCTTAGGCTTTACAGACTCTTGAAAGGGAATGTAATGCTTTGCAAGCTCAGAGGATATGAGCATATGGGCAAGATTCACCAGCCAGACACCCAGGAAAGAATTTTCTGTAGTAACTCGGATCCCTACAGAAAATTCTTTCCTGGGTGTCTGGCTGGTGAATCTTGCCCATATGCTCAGGGTTTAGCTGATTGCCATATTTGGAAGGAATTTTCCTCCAGGGCAGATTGGAAGAGGCCCTGGAGGTTTTTCGCCTTCCTCTGTAGCATGGGGCACAGATCACTTGCTGAAGGATTCTCTGCTCCTTGAAGTCTTTAAACCACGATTTGAGGACTTCAATAGCTCAGACATAGGTGAGAGGTTTTTCGTAGGAGTGGGTGGGTGAGATTGCGTTGTGCAGGAGGTTGGACTAGATGATCATAATGGTCCCTTCTGACCTTGGTATCTATGAATCTAGGTAGGCCAGCTTTTTACAGTGTTGCCAACTCTTGTGATTTTTATCTGAGTGTTCAGAATATTTTGTGTTTTTCTTAAAGCCCAGATCCTGGAGTCTTCATTATGTATGAACCTCACCTTTCATTTAAAAAAGTTACTAGCTCTCATGGTAGCAGAGCAAATGTGGCCCGATTGTAAGCCTGAAGACTCAGAAAGCAGAAGATAAAAAAAAAGTTCATTTTCTTTAAATTATGATTTTTTAAAAAAAAAATTTGCTTTTAAAAAAACTCATTCTTTTGGGGGCCAGCCTAGTTGGGGTTTGCTTTTACATTTCAGAGGTTCATTTCAGTTGAGCACCCAAAAGTTCGGACACTATTTTAAATCCCCAAGTCCTGGACTGGAAATACTGTGAGAACAAACTTTCCAGTGGAATGAAAATACCTAGTCCTTGGGTAGCACTTTTCACCAGTAGATCTCAAGGCACTTTACAAAGGAAGTCAGTGTCACTATCCCCACTTCACAGATGGGGAAATTAAGGCACAGGGAGGCAAGTGACTTGCCCAAGGTCACCCAGCAGGCCAGTGGCAGAGCCAGGAATAGAAGTCAGGTCTCCCAAGTCCCACTCTGGGTGATCTAGCCATTAGGACATGTAGAAAACGTCTCTGATGACAGCTACATTTTAAGGAGACAACATGGACTATCGTAAACAGACTAGGCAGAGAATGGTAATATTTTGTATGCAAGTAAATTACTTATGAATTGATTTTAATTGAGTTTTGTGCAGAACTCTACTGTAAGTTATTATTCCAGTTGTCTGATGAACTATGAGATATAATGCTCTGGGAATACCAAAAAACTTAAGATCACAAACACTTCATTTGCTTGTAAACTGGACTTCAATGATTTATGGGAAATAAACAGTGATTGGATGGTACATGCTGAATGCATTGCTTCACAGCGAATATGCATTCCTTAGTTTAAAACCAATTATTCTTTAAGCAATCTTTTAAATTTCACTTAAGCTCAGACAAGGCACCCCAGTTCTAAGCAGAAACACTGGCACTTTACTGTGTGCCGTGCAATTTCTTGGATTAGTTATGATCACACATTTTATTTTAAGTACAGAAAGAGGCAGAGAGCTCATTGTGAGCCAAGAGAAGAGAAAATAACTTGTCATAGTTAACTCCATTTAATCCCACTCAAATATTAGCTTGGCAAATAAAAATGCCAACCTAGGTGCACACACAGGTTGTGTAGTTAGTAAACAGTTACTTTTCTTGGTAGGATGCCTCTTGAGCTTATCATCTGAGTTAAGAAGGGCTCTTATGTTTATGGTGGGGCATGGTGCTATCTGGCCACAAAGCAATCACTGGGGCATGTGAAATCCTGGAAAGCAATGGGCTATATCATCAACCATTTACAGAAGGAACAAAAGTCCAGCAGTTATCAGGCTAGAACGGCTATTAGCTCCTACGTCAGGAGGAGATATAGCCCTGCTATGAAACAATGACTTGCATGATTGCCATCATTTTTATTTTCTTCAAAACATGCCACTTAATTCAAACAATTTATCCTCCAAAGCCACAAGCTTTGCTCTGCTGCATTTGCAAAGAAGAAAATTAAACCTAAAACCAACAGCTCTGGCCTTTGGCTCACTGTGATTTTCCCTGCAGTAGTCAGAATTTATGAGATGATAGCAACAGGAGCCGTGCAAGAGCTCCTGATGGCACTCAAGTTGCAGCAAAAGATTACAATCTGCAATGATACCCTCATAGGAGAGTTTTAGTTCAGTCACATATGATTCCCATCACAATCAATCAAATTAGAGGAAAAAAGAAAAGGAGTACTTGTGGCACCTTAGAGACTAACAAATTTATTAGAGCATAAGCTTTCGTGAGCTACAGCTCACTTCATCGGATGCATTTGGTGGAAAAAGCAGAGAGATTTTTATTATATATATATATATACACACACACACACACACACACACACACACACAGAGAGAGAGCATGAAACAATGGGTTTATCATACACACTGTAAGGAGAGTGATCACTTAAGATAAGCCATCACCAGCAGCGGGGTGGGGAAGGAGGAAAACCTTTCATGGTGACAAGCAAGGTAGGCTAATTCCAGCAGTTAACAAGAATATCTGAGGAACAATGGGGGGTGGGGTGGGAGGGAGAAATACCATGGGGAAATAGTTTTACTTTGTGTAATGACTCATCCATTCCCAGTCTCTATTCAAGCCGAAGTTAATTGTATCCAGTTTGCAAATTAATTCCAATTCAGCAGTCTCTCCTTGGAGTCTGTTTTTGAAGCTTTTTTGTTGAAGGATAGCCACTCTTAGGTCTGTAATCAAGTGACCAGAGAAATTGAAGTGTTCTCCAACTGGTTTTTGAATGTTATAATTCTTGATGTCTGATTTGTGTCCATTCATTCTTTTACGTAGAGACTGTCCAGTTTGGCCAATGTACATGGCAGAGGGGCATTGCTGGCACATGATGGCATATATCACATTGGTAGATGCGCAGGTGAACGAGCCTCTGATAGTGTGGCTGATGTGATTAGGCCCCATGATGGTATCCCCTGAATAAATATGTGGACAGAGTTGGCAACGGGCTTTGTTGCAAGGATAGGTTCCTGGGTTAGTGGTTCTGTTGTGTGGTGTGTGGTTGCTGGTGAATATTTGCTTCAGATTGGGGGGCTGTCTGTAAGCAAGGACTGGTGTGTCTCCCAAGATCTGAGAGAGCGATGGCTCGTCCTTCAGGATAGGTTGTAGATCCTTGATGATGCGTTGGAGAGGTTTTAGTTGGGGGCTGAAGGTGATGGCTAGTGGCGTTCTGTTGTTTTCTTTGTTGGGCCTGTCCTGTAGTAGGTGACTTCTGGGTACTCTTCTGGCTCTGTCAATCTGTTTCTTCACTTCAGCAGGTGGGTAGTGTAGTTGTAGGAATGCATGATAGAGATCTTGTAGGTGTTTCTCTCTGTCTGAGGGGTTGGAGCAAATGTGGTTATATCGTAGCGCTTGGCTGTAGACAACGGATCGAGTGGTATGATCTGGATGAAAGCTAGAGGCATGTAGGTAGGAATAGCGGTCAGTAGGTTTCTGATATAGGGTGGTGTTTATGTGACCATCGCTTATTAGGACCCCCACTGTTCCTCTGATATTCTTGTTAACTGCTGGAATTAGCCTACCTTGCTTGTCACCATGAAAGGTTTTCCTCCTTTCCCCCCCTGCTGCTGGTGATGGCTTATCTTAAGTGATCACTCTCCTTACAGTGTGTATGATAAACCCATTGTTTCATGTTGTGTGTGTGTGTATATAAAAATCTCTCCTCTGCTTTTTCCACCAAATGCATCCGATGAAGTGAGCTGTAGCTCACGAAAGCTTATGCTCCAATAAATTTGTTAGTCTCTAAGGTGCCACAAGTACTCCTTTTCTTTTTGCGAATACAGACTAACACGGCTGCTACTCTGAAACCTAAAATTAGAGGCTATGTTTGAAAATCTGTGCTTTGGTATAATAGTAACTCATTGATTTTCACTTCTTGTGACACTTGTGTTAATTGGCAAGTTTTATTAAGTTGATGGAACCAAACTAATTTACAGCAGCAGAGAAGTTGGCCCAATCAGTTCAGAATTGCACCCATTGACTGCAGTGCGCAGATCACGGTTCTAACTAAAGTTGTTCCGTGGAAAGAAAAACAGGTTCCATGGTAGCTGGCTTTGCTGATTTTCTTGTGAGCTAATGGCTTTGTGCTAGGCAGCTCAAAAAAGGGCATCGCAAGAGAAACTGCCTGAAACTCTGGCTGCCTACAGCTGCACTCACCTGGAGTGGAGTGATGATCATACAGGAGATTGGGAAGAAAAGCATAAGGGTTTTGTGCTTTTTTTATACTGTATATTCCCTATTTCAGATATGAATGGAAAAGGTCAGAATCTTAATGTGTTCTCTTTTTATATCTTAATTGTATCCCAACTGTGGAAAAGCACTAAAGAAGATTAAAGTGTTAGAGTTGTTCTGGTTTGTCAGCAGTTGAGGGATTAATTGGCAGGAGTAGGATAAATTTCTGCCTAGTTTTATTTAATGTAGCCGCGGGTACTCATGTTGAGAACTTTGATAACTTTCATATGAGTTTGTTACTGCAGGTGATTTGCTAAGTATTGAGGTACCCAGAGCAATGCAGCCATTACGATATGTCTATCTGAAGGGGATGCTTTTAAAAATTAAATGGGGCTCAGAGCCACAAAAATTCCTCATTCATCCCAACCCAACAGCATCTCCTATTCTCTACACATGCAGTTTCCCTCTTCTACACCACTCCTACTCTGGCTACCTTTGCTGGACTCCTTGGATTTTTCTGCTCTCCCCAAACAGACTTTTCCTCCTAATACTAGAAGTCCTCCTCCCGTTAATCTTCCCTTCCCATGCCCCACATCTTGGAAAGCCACTTTGATTGACTAATCACTGCACAAGGCCCCTGCAGAGAACTAGCTTTGAATCCTAAGGACTTTGTTCCTTTAGCGATCCTGATCCTTTTATATTTCTGTCTTCTTGTCTATTCAGTTCTCCTTGCTATATGCACATACTGCAGCAGGATGAGATAGGAATGTGCATACCAGTAATTCAAACAAACTGGCTAGACTGAATGTAAAGTTACCAGTGTCCCTTAAAACTTGTTATATCCCAACACCTACCACCCAACATCTATATCAAGGGAGGAACAGGTGATCACTGATATGGCCCCTGAAGCAGGATGCAAACCATGATATATCCAAGCCAGGGCTCACAGCTCTGTATAGCTCCCTGCCAGGAGTCCAGCTACCCCACCCCGGGGCTCTTGTCTTCCAGCTCCCAGTCGAGAGGCAGGGAGTGGGGATAGCTGCCCAGGTCTTCTCTTCCTTCCTGAGCGGGACAGCAACCTCTGGCCAGGTCACTATTGTGGTTCCCTCTTCCAGGGGGAGCACATCAAGGTTCCAGCTCTCCGCCGCCTTCTGCTTCACAGCGACTGACAGGGGAACCCAGGCCCACCCTCTTCTCCAGGTTCTGGCTCAGGAACCCTCTACACAGTAGCCAAGGTTCATTCCGAGGCACTTCCATAGCTCCTGACCTTCCCCAATCCACTGGGTTTGCCAGACTCTTCCCTCTCAGAAACTAACTTTAGGCAAAGTGTCTCTGCCGCCTCCAAACCCTCCTCTCTATTCCCAGGGAGTAACCACAGCTTTTCCCAGCTGCCCCTTCTGTTGCCAGCCTCCTGGCTTTTGTAGAAGTCCCTCATAGGTGAGCGTCTCTCTAATCAGCTGCCTCCAACCTAAAGTTCCCCTGTTTGCAGCCCAATTAGCTGAGTGGGCCCATCTGGCCTAATTCAGCTCTTGCAGGGCTAGTGTGGGGAGCACACCCCACCACAGGGTGTTCCTCAGGGATCTGATAGTTTTACTTGCTCAATTTCCACAGCAGTAAAACTGAACTGACTAGAAAGTGATTGGGCCCAACTAGTGAATCAGACCTTAGTACCCATAGTGTTTCATAAAGCTGCATTAAGCAGGTTTCCTCGAAAACATTGGGG
Source organism: Dermochelys coriacea (assembly GCF_009764565.3). Lineage (NCBI taxonomy): Eukaryota > Metazoa > Chordata > Testudines > Dermochelyidae > Dermochelys > Dermochelys coriacea. The sequence goes on from NC_050077.1 coordinate 25,325,307, forward strand.
GTAGGGGAAGGAGTAGTAAAAATTAATCCACTTGCCCCCATTCATTTCTAAGGGCTAAAATGGACTCTGCTATTGAAGTTATACCTAACCAATACCCTGCTTATCAAAGCATTCTCATAAACCTGCAAGAGCCCCATTTCACCCCTCTGCATGGCTTGGATCTCCCCGGCAGAACATATGGAGACATAGCCTTCTGTGAAAAAGGGAAACATGCATTTTTAGTGCATATTGATGTTCATTCACATTGGCCTGAGGTGGTGCAGATGTCAAGCGCAAACAAATCAGAGGTGTTATGAAATCTCTGTGCTGCTCATGGGTTGCTGCCAGGGCAGCTAGTTTTGGATTAACAGGTTTTAATTGCCTCTGAGCTCAGACATTGTGTAGTTAGGAACAGGACTACCAAACCTAGCATGTAGTTCTAATGCAGAAAAGGTTAGGAGAGAATTTTAAAAGAGTAGCAGCAAAAAACAGATTCAGAAACATAGCATCTCAGATTTTTGCTTTGCTATACAAACACATCCCACAGCACAGCATCTCTAACTGATGTTTCAAAATGCATCTCTGAAAGTACACCATGTGTTAGTCCTGATGCTTTATTTTACACATGCAAAATACTTAGCTCTTACAAAGCACTTTCCATCAATAGATCTCAAAGCACTTACAAAGGAGCTCAGCTTTATTATTCTCATTTTACAGCGAGGGAAACTGAGAAACAGGGAGGGGAAGCGACTTGCCCAGGGTCACCCAGCAGACCAGTGGCAGAGTCAGGAATAGAACCCCAGGCCTCTTGCACTGAATAATTCCTTGAACTTTTGTTTTGTCAACCGATCACTTGCCAGACTTTGGGAACATACAAAAATGAAGATATAACAACTCATCAATGAGCTCTTGCTTGGCTCTTCTGCATCCAGTGCATTCAAAATGTATGCTTTAAGGGGGTTGGGCAGGGAGACCACCAACAAAGTTTTACACCAACAGTAAAACTGCATTGCCCCACTGATTTGATGCGAAATCCTGGCCCATTGTAGTCAATGGTAAAACTCCCATTGACTTCAGTGGGGCCAGGATTTCACACCAGGCTTGTAGGGGATAAGAGTGCCTCAACCCCACCATTTTCCTTCCTGTTTCCCTGGGGGAATTCAGACATCTGCTTGGGCCCTCCACTGAAATGAAGGATATCCAGGGAGAACATCACATTTAACAGGTCTGCCAGTGTTCTGCAGTGTTGGATCAGGGAAGGTGTGGGTCAGTTCATTATTCAGACAGTGGCATGACAAGGGTTATTTTCAACATGAGAAATTTTCAAACATCCCAAAAGCTGGTTTTATAATTCAGGGTTTACAACTCACCTCTAGTCTAGAGTGCATTTTCATGGTACACATAATAAAACAATCCTCAGCTAGGAGCTTCCAACCCTAACAGACAGGCTCCAAGCAGGAATTACAGCCGGCCACAACTGTCTACATTATCATGAGAAGTAACAGCAAAAAGGAACCCAAACCTATGCTGGCAATCCTGGCATCCTTGCTGCTCATACACACACACTTTCATCCCCCCCTTAACGGCTACTATGGGGACATGACACATCATTGAGGGATTCCTGTGACAGCAGTGTTAAAAATCACACTGAGATATGGCATCACTCCAGAGGAGGTGACATAACAGATCATTAGGGCCTGTCACTAGAGCTCATGACACAACTAGCTGACTGAAGGGCAGCACGTGAGTAGGCTACATTTTGTTATTTTGGGGGTACTTACCTGTAATGGAGAGCTACAGGCCAGCCAGGACTCAGCATCAGAGGTTCATTCACTCTAGCACCCCCTATTTTTAACCAATTTAGTTCTGCAGCAGTCTCCATCTCCCAGCCCAACTCTCCAGCCAAGTCACATTTCAAACTCGGTCCCCTTTCAGGGGAAGGAAAGCCCAACTGAAAATCCAAACAAACAGTTGTTCTGCTCCTCTTGGGCTACGCTGAAGTTCTTCACCCCTACTCCAGAGCCCTGCAGGGTTCTTCTGCGCTCCCTAAACAAAAGCACTGCCTCCTAAGGCTGTCTCCCAGGAGGCACATTTCCTCCTAATAGGTTTCTCCTAGCCCACTGCTCTCCCCAGGGTCTCCCATAGCTTCCCCCATGGTCCTCACTACTTCTTCCAGACCCTACCTCATAGCTACCTGCTCTCTCTATTGCTTCTCACAGCTTCCTTCCCCACCTTTGGGCTCACAAAGCTTTTTATGAGGCCCTGGGTGTTCACCCATACTAACACCTGTCCCCATTAGTCCCATCTCCTCAGGCTGAGGGGCAGGTAATTATGGCACAGGTGAGACTGATTGAACAGGGCTGGCTAACCTAAGGCCTCCTGGTCCTTAAAGGGGCAGACAATCTTGTTACCCTACCTGTTCACTGAGTAGCTTTGCCATGTATCTGGGAAGGCTTATATAAAGACCCACAAAAGGCAAAAAATGCAGAGGGGTAGGGAGGCAAGAGGAATGGGAAGTGGGTGGTGTAAATAAAAGGAGAAGAAGAGGGAAGATACACTAGTGGGATAAAGTCGCTGTGTATATTAGCTTGGGATTAAGCTTGGACATTCAGTCTCTGAGGCACCCAAAGCACACTGAAGCCAATGCAAAGTCATTGGGAGGGATTCTTCCTCCCCACTATGGCCTCCATATCCTGCAGCAGTGATTGAGGGCCATAGAAGCCCTAAAGCAAATAATACTCCTGAGGCAGGTGCTGCATAAGCCAGCACCATGCTGCCCTATAACTTATACACACACAAATAACCACTCCTGCAAGGTCCAGTGTCAGAGTACGTGGTGAGCAGCGCTGGGGGGGCATGTCAGGGCCAGAAGTGTTGTCGTATTGGGATCCAGGAAGTGGGCGGGCTTTGCCCCAGTCTAAGGGGGGGTCCACAGGACCTGGAAAGCCAAATAATTACAGGGGACAACTAATGAACAACAGGGACAGGAGTGCGGTCAAAGGGTCAAATGAAGGGAACTGACAGGGACACCGAGCAGAGAACCCCGAACAGCGTCCACTGCTCCTCGAAGGTGTCAAGGGAGTCAGTGGACGCCGCCCAGAGGGAACTCTGCCCAGAGGCGTGAACGGATGGAGGATCAGAAATAGGCCCCACAGTCACAGGAGACTCCAATCGGCCAACCTCCTCACCCTGGTTTTATAGATGGCCACTTTAGCCAGGGCCAGGAGGAGGTCCCATGACTTGGTGGGGCAACAGACAGGGAGTGCATAGATAAGAAGGTGAGGGGAAAAGTGCAACCAAAATCGTAATATTTGTGAGGAGCCGGAATAGGGGCTGCAGCCTGGCGCACTCCAGGTAGATGTGCGCCAGGGTTTCCCTCACGCCGCAAAAGGGGCAGGTGTCCGGGATTGGGGTGAACCACGCCAAGTACACGCCCATGCTCACGGCCCCGTGAAGGAGCCGCCAACTGATATCCCTGACGGGCCTCGGGACAAAGGTGGAATAGAGGCCGGCCCACCGGGGCTCCTCACCCTCTAGGGGTGGCAGGAGGTCCCGCCACTTTGTGTCAGGGCAGGACGCGAGGGCGAGGACGTGAAGGGTGTGGAGCACGAACGTGTATATATGTTTCCGGTCTGGAAACGGACCGGCTGCAGCTCAGGTAGCCGGCTCGCGGTGAAGGGGCAGGGGGGTTGGTTGGGTCCACGGGGCAGGGGCCCGATGAAAAGGTCCGGAGGGCCTGGCGTGGAGGGTGGGCAGGGCACGCCCCTTAGGGGCAAGCCCTCCCCGGTTGAGGTAAATCCGAGCAGCGGGCGGCAAAGTGGCCCTCACCTCCTGAAGTACGCGCAGGGAAGTACGAGGTCTGGAGAGCCCTATGCGCTGAGTGAGCATCAGGGGATCCAGCCAGTCTCCCCCATTGTAGTCCAGGAGGTCTCGACTCTGGTGACTTCTGCCAGGACCAACCTCCGGTGCACCGAGGGGGACCCTGCCACCTGCACACGGAGCTGCCATACATATTGTGCAAAGCATTATCGTCATTTTGAGCAGCTCCAGGTTACAGAGCTGATCATAGGCAGGCCAAGCAGAGCTGCTATAATTTAGAACAACTCCCTGAACTGCCTAAGATACAGGGAGAGCTGTTATGCTCTCTGTTCAGGCCCAAATCTAAAAGATATGAAATTGTCTTGAAGCCACCTTTGGCCTCACCCCCCTGGGCTGTTAGTGTTCTCAGGCAAGGAAGGACTAGTATGAGAGAGATATATGGAGAGATTCACAGAAATGAGGAGGGTGGAAATAACAGATTGCAAGTAGAACTAGGTGAAATTTTGGGAGCTAAAAGTTTATTCACCAAAAAATGCAGTTTTGAGTCAAGCAAAACTATTTGCAAATTCAGGCCAATTTCAGCAAATAGTGTTAGCTGGAAAAAAATGGAAAAAAAATTTAAAAAATTGTTTTCTTTTGACATTTTTGAAACAAAAAAAAAGTTTCAAAGTGATGTTTTCCTTTGAAATTGAGCTTTTTTTAAAAAAATTGGTAAAAAATACCTGAAAATTAAACAAATTAAAGAAAAAAAAGGGGGAAAATAATCAATGTTTCATTCATCCCTAATTTTGTTTTTGTTTTAGTCACTGAACCAAAAAAATCAATTATTCACTCAGATCTAATTAGAAGAGCCATATCTAAAATGCAAATGGAGGCATGAGGGACTCTGGGTGGGAGAAAAGTTAACTGCTTAACTTGAGAAGGAACAGTATATTGAGCTATTTTAGTCTCACCAATGAGCCAACCAGCCAATTTACTGTGCTTGTATTTGTAGATAAAAAGACCTGATACTAAACCATACTACTCTCTCCCATACACTTTGGAATCTACCCCCCATATTAAATGGTCTTTATTTGTTTGCTTCAAATGGTTTTCAAATTTATTAATTTGCTAAACAGCTGTAGCAAATTCATAGATTTTAAGGCCAGAAGGGACCATTATGATAATCTAGTCTGGCCTTGGGCATAACATAGGCCATCAAATTTTACCCAGGAATTCTTTCATCAAGACCATAAAATCTGCTACAGCATATCTCTTAGACTCCATGTCAAGGCTCCTCAAAATGACACCTGTATAAGTTATGATTCCCTTATCACAAAAAGACAGCTACCACAATGGACAAGCTCAGAAAGGAGCCTAATGATTACCATCAAAGAGAATGATCATCTGACCCTAGGGTGTTTTCTTCAGGTATGCATGGAGGGATGATAGCAAGGCAGTATAAAAAATTGCACTGACACGGCCCTTTCTGCACCAGACAAAACTCCTATTTCCTACAGGGTAAGGAGGATCGGGCCTTAAATTTACACTAACTATTTTTACGTAAAAGAATTGGAGGTTGAATTCATCCGCAATTCCATCAGTTAATTTGCTTAATACTATTACTTATTATTAGTGTTCATACATTAAAATATGGAGCTCTGCTTTCAGTGATTTTATAAACGAATGACAATAAACAATAATTTGATAAAGTTGCTTAGTCTTATTTAGCTTCTTTCTAGCCTTCAAACTTCATAACTAATGCTCCTTTGATGATTATTCTGTTCTATAATTTGACACTGTAGCAGAATATTGCTTTCTCTAACAAGACTATTGATGGACTATGCAGCACATTTCTCTTGCAAGTTGGTACCCAGGGGTTTCCCAGTTTGCTAGATCTTCTCTCCACTTTGCTTCCAACCTAATGGATCGCTTGAAGGATACGATGGGCCATGTTATCAGAGACTTGCAAGGGAAAGTGATGGCCTTACCAGAGGTAATCCAAACCCTTCAGGAGCACGTCAGAAGAGAAAATCACAAGGCCTTACGGGAAAAGAATGAGGATATGATCAAGGCCTTCCAGGAGAGAAACGAGGCCTTTTGGGAAAAGAACATGATCCTCTGGACAAAGAGTATGAATCTCTGGGAAAATGTCAAGACCCTATTAATGGAGGAGCTGGAGCTCTGGGGGGAGGACCTAGACCTGTGGAAAAATGAGCTGGAGCTTTGGAAAAAGGAATTGGACCTCTGGGAGGAGGAACTGGGATTCCTTGAAGAGTAAGAATAGTCATAAGGAGGAGGGAAGAGCCAGTATAAATTACTATATTGGCCCAGAAGCCAGAAATTGTCGTTTTATGTGTGTACAATAACTCCTGTCTTCTTGAGCTAAGAAACCTAATAAAGTATTGACTGAGTTTCAGCATCTCAAGCACCAGAGTGTTTTACATCTAGATTTCTTTGTATTGCATTCATTTCATTTCCTTGTCTCCATTTGGGACCGTCCTGCCCAGCCCCTGAGCTCCTTGCCGGGGAGACTAGCCCCGGCCACTCCCCTGTTGTCCCCCCTCCCCCGCAGTCACGCCACCGTGTGAGCAGCGCTCTGGTCTACTGCTCCTGTTGGGCAGCGCAGCAGCATGGCTGGCTCCGGCATGGTAAAAGGGGCGGGGAGCGGGGGGTTGGATAAGGGGCAGGTAGTCCTGAGGGACAATCAGGGGACAGGGAGGCAGAGGTTCTGGGGAAAGGGGACAGTCAGGGGACGGGGAACAGGGGGAGTTGGATAGGGGGTGGGTCCCGGGGGCAGTTAGGGGCAGGAGGTCCTTGGAGGGGGAAGTCAGGGGTCAAGGAGTGGGGGGGGGTGGATGGGTCGGAGGTTCTGGGGAAGGGTGCAGCCAGGATGGGAAGCAGGGGGAGTTGGATGGAGGTGGGGTCGCAGGGAGCAGTTAGGGGTGGGAGTGTAGATAGAGGTCGTGGCAGTCAGGGGACAAGGGGAGCTGGATAGGGGGTGGGGTCCCAGCGGGAGGTTAGGGGTGGGGGGATCCTGGGAGGAGGCGGTCAGGGGTCAAGGAGCATGGGGGTTGGATGGGTCGGGGGTTCTAAGTGGGAGGGGGAGGACAGGGGGTGGGGGCCAGGCTGTTTGGGGAGGCACAGCATACAGTTGCACAACCCCGATGTGGCCCTCGGGCCAAAAAGTTTGCCCACCCCGAGTTAGATGAACATCTACTTGGTCCTGCCTCAGCACAGAGAGCTGGACTAAATGAACTCGAAGTCCCTTCCAGCCCTCCATTTCTATGATTCTACTTGTACTCCTCCCAACTCCCATCTCCTTGCTTTTTCTTGTGCTCAGAGCCCCAGGGCAGCCAGACACTATCCCAATACCACGACTTGCAGGGACTGGCTCTTGGAGCATTCCCGAAAGCCAAATCACCACATTTTCACTTCCCATGCACCTAGTTAGAGCTGGTCAAATAGGAGGGAAATAATTTGTGCATACTTGTGCAAAGCCATGCATTGAATTCAAATTTCTGCATGGCTAGTGTGGTCAGATTGGACTCCTTAATTGGAGTATTTGGATCACTTACCGGGTGTCTTGGGGAAATGTACATGAATCTTTCCTGTTTTAGTAAGAATGATCGTTCATCTAAACCGTAGGGAAATTTCATCGTTTTGTTACACTTCAGTTATTGAAGCAGAGAGCAAAACCAATATCACGTGACTTCACAATCACACCACATGTACCAAATAATTAAGAAGCTGCAATAAGTCTCTATATTCTGAGATGGAACACGAAGGGTTCTGGATCTTTTAGAACATTCTCATCTTTAGAGTGCATGCACTAATTGCCATAACAGCACTATCCATAACCCTAGAGACTTCAGCAGCATAGAGAAGAAGAGCAGGTCAGTTCAATATAAATAATACTTAATTACAATTCCATGTCAGGAATGGAAGTTTTAGTTTAGAATTCAGGCTGAGAGGTAAAGAAAAGACATTGAAGAGAAGGTCAATTTTCCAGAAAAAAGGGCCTCAAAGCATATTTAGCCTTTTTTCCCCCAAGCTAATCAGGGAAAGGTAGCACCACACAGGGCTGATAGTAGGCAATTGTACAAACGATCTGCTGATCACCCAGTCCATCTTGGGAAAGGCATTTCTGATCTAAGTTTATAGTAGAGTGAACTCTAAAATGAAATCTCTCCACTAAACTTTTGGAATCCCTCTACTTTTTTGAAAGAGCACCAGAAGTGAAGGAGTAGGGGAGATTTCCCTGGACAGACAATATTGAAATAAAACACCTGTGTTTATATATTATTGGTTTTTACAAGTAAAATTCAGATCTGTGAAGAGTTAGCACAACGTATACACACTGCTTCAGTGTCGCTGATCCTGCAACATGTCCCCATTCAATTCAAGGGAGTGCTATCCGGATGGACTGCTGAGTCTCTGCACTACACATTGCAGAATTAGGCCCTTTATCCCCATTTTGTGGGCTTCGGTTAGAGCTAAGTGGTGCATCAACCTGGGCCTGGCCACAGATTTTAAATAACCCAGTATATAGTGGAACACCACATTTAGGCTTACTTGCTAACTTTCTTTTCTAGTGTAGCTTAAATCTATCCTATAAACTTCATAGCTAATGCTGTTTGTTTGATTTCTATTCCTTGACTTCCTACTTTAGTGGTCCTGCAGGAGCTTTTTCCACAGACGCCCACCTGCTCTGCTTCTCACACAGGCTACCACCTAGTGCACTGTACAGAAGCAAATTTGTGCTCAAGAGGTTCCTTGTTTCACCCAATCATCTCCAAATCCAGCAGTGACTGATGGACCAGAGGAAGCAAAAAACAGAACAAGGGTTGAACTATGTCACTTTACAGGTCAGAATAAACAGTGAGACATCTGTCTCACGTAACACAAAGCAGAAGACCAAGAACAGTCTGGCACCCTTTACTAACCTCCACAAGAAGCACCTCAGCAAGAGTCTGAAGGAGGAGAAAAGGGCCTTACAAGAAGAGATCAAGGTCTTCTGGGAGGAGAACAAAGATTTCCATGAAGAAATCAAGGCCTTTCAAGAGGGGAACAAAGCCAAGGCCGTGAAATTGGAGATTAAGGCCTTCCGAGAAAAGAACAAGAACTTCATGGAAGAGATCAAGGCATTTCTGAAGGACAACAAGGCCTTCCAACTGAAAAAGAAAGCTTTCCAGGAACAGCTTAGCACCAGTCAAGAAAAGATTGAAGCCTTCCAGGAGAAGATCAAGATCTCTGAGGAGGAGATTGCGGCCTTTGAGGAAAGGAATGAGGCTTTTCAGGAAACAATCAGGGTCTTCCAGAGAAAAAATAAGGGCTTCCAAGAAAAAAATAAAGGCCCTGCGCGAGAAAAACAAAGCCTTGCAGGAAAAGAATGAAGCTGCCCAGGAGAAGAACAATACTTTCTGGAAGGAATATAAAGTTTTCTGGAAGGACGACAAGATCTTCTGGGAGGAGGATATGGCCATCTCAAGGGATAAAATGGCCGTCTGGGAAGAGTACATGGTTTTCAGGGAGAATGCTCAGGACCTACAAGAGGAAAAAGGAGCTCTTTGGGACATGGTAGAAGTCCTGTGGGATGAGAAATATGCCCTGTGGAAGAAGGTATACTGCCCAGCAGGAGAACAACAACTAGCTGAAGATACAGAGAACAATGCTGATGGTGATCATGGCCCAGCTGTACATACTATGACAAATGCACCAAGGCAGGTCTAGAGGAGTATCTTGCTGCCAAACACTGGGTTCTCATGTGTCCTGAAACACATATATATTTGCCTCTTTGACTCCAGAAGCTTAATAAAGTCCTGATGGAGCTTTAGAAAAAGGGAGCATCAGAGTGTTATTTTACCCTTAGTTATGTTTTTATTGCATTTGTTTCCTTCAGCTGCGTCATAGTTGGTGGGTGAAGTTCCAACAACCAAAATTACTTACTGTCATTCTAAAAACAGTTGAGAATTGGACACACTCAAAGACAACTTCCTTGCAGGTACAGGTTTCTTAATCCCAGTGCATATGGCTGAATTTGTTGGAAATGTTTTCAGGCATCACTTCTTGTTCTCTGTTCATTATTGTCCTGGTCTTAAAAGTTCCAGTCATCCAATCAGGAAACAAAAACAATGTCATTACCACTGTCTTCTATTTTCCAGAAGCCTTCAGAGTAGTAGTTTATATACATAATTAGGCCTTGCATGTTGTATATAGTTAGTAAACATAGTTATTTGGACTGCCCGTCCCTGTGTGGTTCCTTCATATTATGTTTGTTGCATAAAGAGCAAAAGACACAACAAAGACCAATCCTGAAGCACTAATAATGAACAGTGAATCACCAGAGTAATCAGAAAAGGAGTACTTGTGGCACCTTAGAGACTAACAAATTTATTAGAGCATAAGCTTTCGTGAGCTACAGCTCACTTCATCGGATGCATTTGGTGGAAAAAACAGAGGAGAGATTATATACACACACACAGAGAACATGAAACAATGGGTTTATCATACACACTGTAAGGAGAGTGGTCACTTAAGATAAGTCATCACCAACAGTGGGGGGGGGGGAGGGAGGAAAACCTTTCATGGTGACAAGCAGGTAGGCTAATTCCAGCAGTTAACAAGAATATCAGAGGAACAGGGGGGGGGGGGAGAAATACCATGGGGAAATAGTTTTACTTTGTGTAATGACTCATCCATTCCCAGTCTCTATTCAAGCCTAAGTTAATTGTATCCAGTTTGCAAATTAATTCCAATTCAGCAGTCTCTCCTTGGAGTCTGTTTTTGAAGCTTTTTTGTTGAAGAATAGCCACTCTCAGGTCTGTAATCGAGTGACCAGAGAAATTGAAGTGTTCTCCAACTGGTTTTTGAATGTTATAATTCTTGACGTCTGATTTGTGTCCATTCATTCTTTTACGTAGAGACTGTCCAGTTTGGCCAATGTACATGGCAGAGGGGCATTGCTGGCACATGATGGCATATATCACATTGGTAGATGCGCAGGTGAACGAGCCTCTGATAGTGTGGCTGATGTGATTAGGCCCTATGATGGTATCCCCTGAATAGATGTGTGGACAGAGTTGGCAACGGGCTTTGTTGCAAGGATAGGTTCCTGGGTTAGTGGTTCTGTTGTGTGGTGTGTGGTTGCTGGTGAGTATTTGCTTCAGATTGGAGGGCTGTCTGTAAGCAAGGACTGGTCTGTCTCCCAAGATCTGAGAGAGCGATGGCTCGTCCTTCAGGATAGGTTGTAGATCCTTGATGATGCGTTGGAGAGGTTTTAGTTGGGGGCTGAAGGTGATGGCTAGTGACGTTCTGTTATTTTCTTTGTTGGGCCTGTCCTGTAGTAGGTGACTTCTGGGTACTCTTCTGGCTCTGTCAATCTGTTTCTTCACTTCAGCAGGTGGGTAGTGTAGTTGTAGGAATGCATGATAGAGATCTTGTAGGTGTTTGTCTCTGTCTGAGGGGTTGGAGCAAATGCGGTTATATCGTAGCGCTTGGCTGTAGACAATGGATCGAGTGGTATGATCTGGATGAAAGCTAGAGGCATGTAGGTAGGAATAGCGGTCAGTAGGTTTCCGATATAGGGTGGTGTTTATGTGACCATCGCTTATTAGCACTGTAGTGTCCAGGAAGTGGATCTCTTGTGTGGACTGGTCCAGGCTGAGGTTGATGGTGGGATGGAAATTGTTGAAATCATGGTGGAATTCCTCAAGAGCTTCTTTTCCATGGGTCCAGATGATGAAGATGTCATCAATGTAGCGCAAGTAGAGTAGGGGCATTAGGGGACGAGAGCTGAGGAAGCGTTGTTCTAAGTCAGCCATAAAAATGTTGGCATACTGTGGGGCCATGCGGGTACCCATCGCAGTGCCGCTGATTTGAAGGTATACATTGTCACCACATGTGAAATAGTTATGGGTCAGGACAAAGTCACAAAGTTCTGCCACCAGGTTAGCCGTGACAGTATCGGGGATACTGTTCCTGACGGCTTGTAGTCCATCTTTGTGTGGAATGTTGGTGTAGAGGGCTTCTACATCCATAGTGGCTAGGATGGTGTTTTTAGGAAGATCACCAATGGACTGTAGTTTCCTCAGGAAATCGGTGGTGTCTCGAAGATAGCTGGGAGTGCTGGTAACGAAGGGCCTGAGGAGGGAGTCTACATAGCCAGACAATCCTGCTGTCAGGGTGCCAATGCCTGAGATGATGGGGCGTCCAGGATTTCCAGGTTTATGGATCTTGGGTAGAAGATAGAATACCCCAGGTCGGGGCTCCAGGGGTGTGTCTGTGCGGATTTGTTCTTGTGCTTTTTCAGGGAGTTTCTTGAGCAAATGCTCTAGTTTCTTTTGGTAACTCTCAGTGGGATCAGAGGGTAATGGCTTGTAGAAAGTGGTGTTGGAGAGCTGCCAAGTAGCCTCTTGTTCATACTCCGACCTGTTCATGATGACGACAGCACCTCCTTTGTCAGCCTTTTTGATTATGATGTCAGAGTTGTTTCTGAGGCTATGGATGGCACTGTGTTCTGCATGGCTGAGGTTATGGGGTAAGCGATGCTGCTTTTCCACAATTTCAGCTCGTGCACGTCGGCGGAAGCAGTCTATGTAGAAATCCAGGCTGCTGTTTCGACCTTCAGGAGGAGTCCACCCAGAATCCTTCTTTTTGTAGTGTTGGCAGGAAGGTCTCTGTGGGTTAATATGTTGGTCAGAGGTGTGTTGGAAATATTCCTTGAGTCTGAGACGTCGAAAATAGGATTCTAGGTCACCACAGAACTGTATCATGTTCGTGGGGGTGGAGGGGCAAAAGGAGAGGCCCCGAGAAAGGACAGATTCTTCCGCTGGGCTAAGAGTATAGTTGGATAGATTAACAATATTGCTGGGTGGGTTACGGGAACCATTGTTGTGGCCCCTTGTGGCATATAGTAGTTTAGATAGCTTAGTGTCCTTTTTCTTTTGTAGAGAATCAAAGTGTGTTTTGTAAATGGCTTGTCTAGTTTTTGTAAAGTCCCGCCACGAGGAAGTTTGTGTGGAAGGTTGGTTCTTTATGAGAGTATCCAGTTTTGAGAGCTCATTCTTAATCTTTCCCTGTTTGCTGTAGAGGATGTTGATCAGGTGGTTCCGCAGTTTCCTTGAGAGTGTGTGGCACAAGCTGTCAGCATAGTCTGTGTGGTATGTAGATTGTAATGGATTTTTTACCTTCAGTCCTTTTGGTATGATGTCCATCTGTTTGCATTTGGAGAGGAAGATGATGTCTGTCTGTATCTGTGCGAGTTTTTTCATGAAGTTGACAGATTTCCACTCTATACGGCTAATTTCAGTGCCTTGCATAATGACAGGTTTCAGAGTAGCAGCCGTGTTAATCTGTATTTGCAAAAAGAAAAGGAGTACTTGTGGCACCTTAGAGACTAACAAAGGCTTGAATAGAGACTGGGAATGGATGAGTCATTACACAAAGTAAAACTATTTCCCCATGGTATTTCTCCCTCCCACCCCACTCCCCACTGTTCCTCTGATATTCTTGTTAACTGCTGGAATTAGCCTACCTGCTTGTCACCATGAAAGGTTTTCCTCCCTTCCCCCCCCCCCCCCCCGCTGTTGGTGATGACTTATCTTAAGTGATCACTCTCCTTACAGTGTGTATGATAAACCCATTGTTTCATGTTCTGTGTGTGTGTATATAAATCTCTCCTCTTTTTTCCACCAAATGCATCCGATGAAGTGAGCTGTAGCTCACGAAAGCTTATGCTCTAATAAATTTGTTAGTCTCTAAGGTGCCACAAGTACTCCTTTTCTTTTTGCAAATACAGACTAACACGGCTGCTACTCTGAAACCTGTCATTATGCAGAGTAATCAGTTTATGAAGCCAAAATTTGCTCATCCTCACTTTTCAGTGAATTCTGACAAACAACAAATACATTCAAAAAAATTAGAATCAGTTGATTCTGGTTTACAAATTATTTGTGAACAGGAAATGGAGCTAAATTCATTACAAATACTACAACTCAAACATCCTTTCCTTTACACTGTTAGACAGGTAGGAATATGTAGCCAAGGAGATGGAGACTTCAGCGGCCAGTTAGAAACAATCAGTAACCTATACTCAAAATGCAATTTCTATGGAAGCTATTCAGCATATAGTATAGCATTTCCAAGAGGAGTTCTCTAACACAAACAATGCAATGTCTGTGCTATACCCAGGCCTAATAGCAGACTGACTAGTTTGAAAGAGACCTGAAGTCTTTGGATATTGCTGGAGTTGCCTCGTTAAAATCTTTTCAACCATCTTTCCTCCAATAATCACCTCATCCTGAAAGTCTTAGTTTTGGGAATTGATCACATCAACTATTTCTTAACTGTGGGACTAACTCTAACTTAGAAACTGGTACCTTGCTCTCCCTCAAGGAGGGTGTTCATAATAATAGTCCCAACAGTTATCCTGGATTATGCCAGGCAGAAAAGACATCTGCAACTTGCAGGCCAAAGCATGTACTCTCTACAGAACCGTGTTGAGCATCAGCAGCCAAAAGCCAAAAGTCAAGCGCAGAAGACTCTGCAATTGTCTCCCTGGGAACTGTCTTTACTATAAAAGAGCATTGATCAGTCTGAATGCAAGTGATAGTTGAACATCTGTGGTCAATACTGGATTGGGAAGCAGGTATGCATGTAAGGGGACTGTTGGTGGATACACAGCAAATGGCTCTTTATATGGAATTAGAGATAAGGCTGAATGTGAAAAGGCTGTAGGACCTGGCCTCCAGCATGGTAAAAGGAAGTTTAACCAAAGATAGAAGAAGTCACCTTCTGTGTATCTACTGGCAATGAGAAACATTTGCTTTATTTGTAAGACGTTTTGCCAGTTCATTTACGTGCTCAGCACCTCCAACTTGGTGGGGGAGCTGTCTTCTGGAATTTCCAGGCTGGCACATTTTGTTGTGACACTTCATGTCAATTTGTGTCAATCACATCACAATACATTACATCATGTACGGGAACAAAGTTTGACAGAGGTAAACAAACCAGATGAGGCTTAACATGGTCTGGCAGTCTAGTGATTAGAAGATTCTATATAGTCAAAAGTTTAGTTAGATAAATCCCACTGGCAATGACTTTGGAAAAGAAAAGAATGAATACCACTGTAGTGTAGAGGAATTGGGTAGTATCCTTTGCAATTGTTTGAGAGTCCTCTAGCAGGCCTGTCTATCTTCTATTGCAGAAGCCACCAGAACCTAGCAGACTAGCAGTGTATATATGTAGCTAGGCTTCGTATGTTTGTATACAGAAGCTAGTAAACATTGTTATTTGGAATCTCACTCTGTCCAGGTGGTTTCCCCATATTCTTAATCGTGTTAAGAGAGGACAGACTCCTTATGTATTCCCTATATGCAAACAGAAATGAGTTTTTGCTGCCTTAGTCCTTGGTGTATATTTTGGGCTGGATTCTACTAAGCTAGGTAAAGAATAAGGTACTATTCCACATGAATAAGTGTAGCAGAATCTAACTCTTTGTAAATAAGTTGCCCATTAATTAGGAAATAATTGCCTACACTCCTTGGTGGAAGGAAGACAGATGTTACAATTTGGTTGCAGTGTAAGGACCTTACTTAATTTCACACTATGTACCTAATGCTTTTGTGCTGATGAAGGGGAGTACATAGGGTGTGGGAAGCAGAAAAAGCGAGTGTCAACTCTATGGTATGCTTCCTGTGGCACCCCCTCCATGCATCTCACAGATTTGGGGTTGCAGATGACATAGAAGGATCAGTGAGAGACAGAAATGGGGAGCAACAGCTCTCTGTAATATCCCTCCCTTGGGCTCATGTGAACTAACTCTGGTGATTCAACTACTAAAAGGCTTCCATTGTCTGTCCAGAAATAATAGGACCTACTAAGCATGGCTGTGACGTGTGTGGCATAGGGCCTTATTCAACTCCCAGTGAAGTCAACGGAACTCCATTTGAGTTGAATCATCCCAATAATGATTTAGTCATGAGCAAAACAGTCACCTGGGGTGTGTATGTGAGATGTGTGTACTTTGTGCACTGTTGCAATTCATTGCTAGTGTATTGGTGGTCTCTAAATCTCAGAGGGCTTGGAGTGGATGGAGACGAGGAGTTTAGGCAAAAAAGGGGTATGTATGGCTTATGCAAGTCACTAATGAATACAGAAAACTTCTGCAAGAATAAGTTGACTCAGCTCCATTGTTTTCAGTAGCACTCTGCTGATTTACACAATCATGGGTTCTCCATTTTAAACAACCAAAATTCCAGTTTTCTAAATCTACTTTAATAATACCCCTTACTGAGATGATTAGTTATTATAATCTAGTTTAAGCTGTTAGTTAAGTGATCAAAGCTAATATCTTAAAACAAAGAACTGACCACTGAAATATCCCTGTAGTGAATTGTACATCAGGAGAATACAATAGCATAAATTACTTCACAGGTTCTTCCTTGGCATCTCTATGAACTGACTCCGAAGATGCAATTAAGCTAATATATCTTCTCCAGCAAAGCTGTTCTACTAGAAAAATAGCCTTTTTATTCGTTTAACAGGTTCATTCTTTAATCTTCCCCACCTCTTGACCCCAGATCAGATTCACAAAGTCCTAAGTGGGTAGCAGAACAGCTGGATACAGCAGGTGGTGATGTAGCTAATGGGAAATCCTAGGGGTTCATTTTTGATTATTATATACAGATACAGTAATTAGAAATGAAGCAAGTCAACCTGTTCGCATGAAATTCAAATTGAACCAAATGCCACGGGGCTCAAAGAACAAGTATTCTTTGAAGCGTCATCAATGGGTTATCAGCATGTTTGATCTTATGTACCATTATCTAGGGATATTGATTTTAGGCAAACAAAACAATGTCAAAAGGTCAAATCCTGTAAGATGTTGAGCCCCGCTTATGAGATACTGTGTATACTGAACTCCCATGACTGTGTCAACAGTGCTCAGGACCTCATAGGATTGGACCCAAAACCTATAAAAGCCAGATCATCAAATGATAATGTTTATAGAGAGGTCATGTTTATAAACAGTTTAAACTCCAATATATAATTAAACCTGTAAAGAAGATAAGGTTCGATTTGCCTAACCACAACACTTATTCTTGTTTTTACTATAAATGTATCTATGTTTATTATCAAAGAACAGAGATTCTAGTGATGGTAAGAATATTTGAAACAAATGATTACACATAAAACAAAATCATAACACATTTTCTAGATACTAAACATAACTACCAAGTTAACCACCTGTCTAAAGAAGTTCATCTCACCCAAAGTTCTCTCCAGCATTTTTCAGCCACACCTGGTTAAGATGCCTTTTTCATGAAGTAAACTTACTGTCCTTTTACATCCTCAGTGAAGGGTAATTGGTAGTAAAGCAAGCCACTGATGTCCATCTCCAGATAGAGTTTTCCCCATTCCCACCCCACCGTTTCACTCTTTGTGTTAGTGTCTTCCTGGAGTTCTCACAATCCTTCATTTGCATTCACTTTAGACTGGTGATAGGAGACCCACTGTGAAATACAGAATACGTAATTTACATGTAAAACAGCCTACTAGGAAAAACATGTTTTTCATCTTTGCTGGTGACAAGTCCTAGACACAGATCTTATAATTATCCATGTATAACTCCTCACACAACATCTGTACACGTGTTTCACAATGACAGTGATGACCAGGGTGACACCGGCTTTTATTTGAAACCTCAGATTACATTCTTTGGTGAACTGATTGTACATACAAGACTCAGCAGATTCCTATAACGCTATGTACTCTCTCTGTGCCCCTTGCCAGCGGGCAGCAAAAGGTTCCTGGATCACACTGTCCTCTTGTATAACACAGGCCATAAATATCCTCAAAATAATTCCTAGTACAGATCTTTTAGAAAAATATCCAGTCTTGATTGACAATCTACCACAACCCTTGTAAGTTGTTCCAATGGTTAATTACCCTCACTGTTAAAAATCTATACCTTATTTCCAGTTTAAATTTGTCTAGCTTGAATTTCCAGCCATTAGATCACACCATACCTTTCTCTGCTAGATGGAAAAGCCCATTATTGAACATTTGTTCTCCATGTAAGTACTTGTACACTCTAATCAAGTCACCCCTTAGTCTTCTCTTTGTTAAGCTAAATAGATGTTGCTCCTAGAGTCTATCACTATATGTTTTCTAATCCGATGAAGTGAGCTGTAGCTCATGAAAGCTTATGCTCAAATAAATGTGTTAGTCTCTAAAGTGCCACAAGTACTCCTTTTCTTTTTTCTAATCCTTGTGCATTTAAGGCTGTTTGAACCCTCTCCAATTTATCAACATCCTTCTTGAATAGTGGACACCAGAACTGGACACAGCATTCCAACAGTCGTTACACCAGTACCAAATACAGATGCAATATAACCTTGAGAGTCCCCTGTTTATGCATCCAAGGATTGCATGTGTCTTTTTGGCAACAGCGTCAAACCATGTGTTCAGTTCAGCAACTTATCTACCACCACCCCCAAATCTTTTTCAGAGATGCTGCTTCCCTAGATAGAGTCCACCATCCTGTAAGCATGGCTTCAATTCTTTGTTCTCATATGTATACATTTAGCCCTATTAAAAACACATGTTTGCTTGAGCCCGGTATACCAAGCGATCCAGATTGCTCTGAATCAGTGACCAGTCCCTTTTCATTATTTACTACTTCCCCAGTTTGTGTGTCATCTGCAAACTTTAGCAGTGATGATTTTGTTTTCTTTCAGGCCATTAATAAAAATGATAAATTGCATAGGGACTACAACAAATCCCTGAGGAACTCCACTAGAAACACACCTGTTCAATGATAATTCCATGTTTACAATTACATTTTGAGACCTATATCTTTTATTGGACCAACTTCTGTTGGTGGAAGGGACAAGCTTTTGAGCTACACAGAGCTCTTCATCAGGTCAGGTCAGGTCCTGATGAAGAGCTCTGTGTAGTTCAAAAACTTGTCCCTTCCACCAACAGAAGTTGGTCCAATACAAGATATTCCTTCACCCACCTTGATTCTCTCTCTCTCCCCCCCCCCCCCCCCCCGGCCAACCTGCCTACAGCAAAACTGCAAACATTTTGAGAACTAATCATTTAGCCAGTTTTTAACCAATTAAAAAAAACTAGAAAAGTATAAAACTAACATGGCACACATTAATCAAAATGTAATGTGATTTGAAGTCAAATGCATTACAAAGTCTAAGTATATTACAACAACACTATATCTGTATCAGCTAACCTGGTAATTTCATTAAAATCACATCAAGTTCATTTGACATTCCATCATCCATTATGCATGATTTTGACTGACAATGGCATGACTGCATCAGTACATTAAAGGACACTCTTTTAAAAAACAAAGTTAAAACGCTTTGCAAATGAAAAGCGCAGAAGTCTTTCAATAGGGGGATTTATTTATTTATGTTTACATTTACTTTAGGACCCTGTTTAGGCTAGTTTTGCTTTGCTGCATCTCTGTGAGCTAAATATTGTGTGGATGTAGGAGACAGGGATGGGTGTCCTAGGAAATAAGACAGCCTGGAGGTCACACACACAATTCTTTAACTGTATCACAATAAAACAAAAGGGAAACGCAGGCTTAAAAGAGCAAAAAGGATTGCTTCTTTCACAGGGCTGACATCAACCCTGAAATGAGGCTCGTTTCTGCTGTTGTCTCTCCCTCCTATAACCCGAATCTCAGAGAGATGCTTACTTGCCGCTGAAGTACATCTGCACTTTGTTTCAGGCTACACAGCTGGTCAGAACATGGCCCCAGTAACAAACACTTGCTCCCAGGCCAACCTTTATCCCTCTCCCTTCCTGCCCTTGACCCCATCACTTGGCTGTAGCTGGAGTGTTTTTAAATACCTTCCAGAAGCTTCTCTCCTACAGGAGCAAATGAAGCATCTCTTTCCCTTAAGACAATTAACGTGGTTTTGATTTCTAAAAAAAAAACCCCACACAACTGAGTTATTCTATAAATGGCTTCCTTCCCAGAAATCCCCCCACATTCTCTCTCTCTCTCCTTCCACGTGGAGAGACCACACTTCATCTGCATTCCCCACCCCCCTCAACCAGGGCTGATTAACTAATTTACTGTTAATTATTCAATTTTACTTCTCTTCCCCCCATCCCCACCCCTCACCCTCACCCCTGCCCGGCTTCATGTTTTCAGAAACTGCTAGAAGGACAGTTATACCTGGAGTAATCAGTTTCTGTACTACCCAAAAGAGTTTGGCTTCTGTGGATGTGGATAAGGAATATTTCTTGGTTTCATGTTTTCATGTGCATAAAATTCCTTGATCATACTCCAGCTGACTCCCTCGCCATCTCCATTGCAATTCGAGCTGGTCAAAAAATGTTCCAGCCAAATTTTTGTTGGATGGAAAACAGATTGTCGGTGACATGGAAATACACACACATACACAGTGATTTTGAGGAAAATTTGGGGGAATTCATTTTTTCCAATAACCCCCCTCCAAAAAGTCAAAGAAATGTTTCAACTTATTGGGAAAAAATCATTGTTATTTTTATGGGGGTAAATAAACATTTCCTGCTCTGCTGTAATTTCAAACTATGGCCCAGCTGTGAGAACTCCAGGAGCTCACTGTTAAACGACATACGGCAGAGAACGCTAGGGTAAGAAGAGCAACCAGGAGGCAGACAGACCCCTCTCACAGCTGACAATGTTTGTCAATGAGCTAGTCTATAGCCTGGATGCAAAGGAGCTCAGCTGTGCCTCCACACCGGTGAGGAAATTACTAAATGACATGGGATTCATTTATCTCTGATCCCATAATTAAATACCCTGACTATGGTATGATAGAGGCATGGAATAGCACCTGAATTTAAATGGATGAGGAAACGATCGGAGAACCCAGCAGGGTACCTAAAATGTTGAAGCCAAACTCACAACTTGACGCTAAGCATATGGTAGCCCTGTAAGAGTTCTCATGCTCTGGGTAAGACCCAGGGAATTCATCACTTTCATGGAGATGTGTGTCAGCCATTAGGAGCTGATATTAGCATCCATGCTGAAATCCCCAAGGCTGTTAACCCATCAGAATTCCAAAGAAAACCCCAACAGAATCTCAGAGAACTCTGCTGTGAAGTCCCACATTAGTCATGTATACTCCAGCAGAGCCATAGGGCCAGATTCTCAGCATCTGTAACTATCTGTAGCTCTTGAATGGTGCTGTGTTGATTTACACCAGCTGAGAATCCAGCCTGTAACCTTTGGTCCTGCCCCAGAGGACAACAGAGAGACAGGTGTTCAAACACATTTGTCTTCACAGAATTTCAGTCCTGGTTTTCACATATGAAAAATGTACGAAGTTTAAATAGAGAGGTTTATACGGTTCTCTTTGTCGATACAATTTCACACTTCCTTTCTGTGATCTATACTTCTCCATAGTCTAATCTCCTGGATCACTGACATAGAGAACTAGCCTAGAAAGAAACACTTCATTTCAAACACAAACAGTACGGAAACTTGATCAACACAAGATAGGAAAGTCATGGGTGATAGTCTTGCAGGTCCGACAGCCTCTACAGCTTCTAATTAACCAAACCAATTAAAGAGATATGATGCATCCGATGAAGTGAGCTGTAGCTCACGAAAGCTTATGCTCTAATAAATTTGTTCGTCTCTAAGGTGCCACAAGTACTCCTTTTCTTTTTGTGAATACAGACTAACACGGCTGCTACTCTGAAAGAGATATGATGGTACGTCTACTTCAGCAGCTACCACTGTGTCCCATTGTTACCAGCAAACGAATGCCTCTTAAGAAGCAGATGTTGAATGCAATTAGGTTTAACTAATGATGTCACTGTATTCTACCAAGAACTCACCAGTTATCTTTCTCTTTGTACTCATCCACTTAAGCAAGGTCAGACAAAGAATAATGCACAGTAATCATTGGGGGAAAAAGAGGTATTCTGGATATTCTCTGTGCCACTCTTAATCCTGCTAAATACAGGGATGAGTGCTATGGCTGTGGCTATAATGAAATGAAACAATATGTATATTTAAAGTGATTCACAGATACTATGAAGGGTAGGTGCAGCAATTACTTTGGTTAACTCATACACTTTGGCTGACTTAGTAGCACTTTTTGCCAGCAGGCGGAAGGCTTTTTCTCTTCTGTCCCAAAGTCTATAGGGCTGGGAGTGTTGTGGTGAGGAAGTGCTCAACTCCCAGCCCAGGTTTTGCTTTGAATTACCATTGGTCAGTCACTGCAACATTAAATGAGCTGTGAAAGAGTTCAGGAGATCTTACCAAGAAGTACACTTATATGGAGAGAGGAATTTATATAGGAGAAAAAGCCAGAATCTAAAGATACTTTATAAAAGTACAGGATGGACTCCAACTCACCTCAATACCTTGGCCCCTGCATGAGAGATCTAAAACATGGAGAACAGGAAGCAGGACCACAAATGTCAAAACTAATGGGTAATTGGATGGATTTTGAGAATTTACAACCAGATTTTCGAAAGAGCTCAGCTTCTACTTAGGCACTAAATGTTGGGTGCTGAGCTCATTTGAAAATCTGGCCAAAACTATAAACCAGAGGTAAACAAAATGCAGGCATTTCACAGATATTGTGAGTTACATAGTATATGCATTACTATATAGATATAGTATGTCTGCATCTAAAGAAATGTCACATACAAGTTGCTTTATTCAAGATGAAACAAGACAAGTGATATTAGAAGGAAGATAAAGACATACAGACATTACTTAGATTCTCTGCTGATGGGGTACTACAAATCCTATGATGGATAGAGAGATGACACAGTTTCACACAACTTCAAAAGAAGTCATACTTGCTTACACCACAACAGAGTGTGGCTCACAGTCTCTTTGGTAATGACTCTCCTTTCATCTCATGCCTGTCTCAAAGATCTAGTCAATTATGCCTTGCTTCTATTTTTAGACAACACTATTTCCAATCAAAAATGAAAAATGGACAAGAACCCATTTTCACTTGTGAAAAGCTGCTTTTTGCATACCTAGAGGCAGCAAACACTACTGAAGCAAACATGGCAATTTTCAATATTGCCTGGTTCTGGTGCAAATAGGAGAACTTTGCCTCCTTTGTGGGAAATTTTTTTCCCTGGAGCTCTAATTTAAATAAATATTTTCATCAACAGTTTCACAGAGATTAACACTCACAACACCTAATAGAATGTGCCTTTCTATTCCCTCACATACAGTCCGTCTTAAATCCTCCTCAGTACACTGGGCCAAAATCATGCATCCCTGGAGTCACTCCTGGTGACTCAACGAAGTGACACCAGAATAAATTTGGCCCAATCTGCCTATTGTACACTTGCAAATTGAACTATTTGCACTAGTCTACTAATGGGCCCTGCTTTTGACAAGATCACTGAAGGAAATTATCACTCTTATTTCTTTATGCATTAGCTTACAGCTAAATGATTGTTTCAGTAGTGCAAGCCTCATGTTTTATTCAAATTCTAACCAGTGCATTAACTTTGCCGAAGATTACAGTTAAAAATAGACAGTACATGTATTACTTCAGAATATGTTCAACATTATTAACCGCGCCTCTGATTTTGCTCAGATATTAAATGTCTTTGATTGACCCAAAGAGTGAAATTAAAGAAGTGAAAGCCACTAGTATATAACTAGATCCAGGGAAGGTGAGACTGTAAATGGTGACTATAATTTCACTAGCTGATGAGAGAGAGAAAATGTGCAATAGACATTGATTTATTGAGTCAGAGGCAGTTTGTAGTGGGGCAGCTACCCCACTCCTGAGATAAAAGGCTGGGCTGACTGGGGAAGCAGCCACAGCTGGGGCCATGCCCCAATCAGGCCACAACTGGCCCTATAAAAGAGCTGTGTGCCAGGAGTTGTGGAGAGAGAAGGACCTAGGTGCCTGGGAGCAGGGTACCAGAGGTAGAGAAGTGCTGGGGAAAGGCAAGAGGAGCTGGGGAGCTCCAGCCTGGCAACTCCCCAGGCTGCAGGCCTTGTGCAAGGCCTAAAGAAAGGTACTGGGCTGAAGGGAAAGGCAGCAGGTCCAAACTCCCCTTGCCAGTGATGAGTGGTTTATATACTGCAGTCTGCCCCAGTGAGCGGGGGCTAGGTGATGACTGGCAGTAGCCACTGAGGCAAGGTGGGGATAGAAGGTTGGGGTTCCCCTGGGAGGGGAGACCCAGAGTGTGGGGGCACTGCCAGGGGGAAGCACCCCAAGGTAAAGGGGTACTGGGATCTGGGAGGGACATAGTGGCAGGTGAGACACCAGCCAAGAGGAGGCACTCCATATGCTGGAGAGCTAACTCCTGAGATGACCTGCAGGAGGTGCCATGCTGGTGAGTCTTTGCTTCACTACACAGTTCTATTTATTTTGGGTTTATTTTTACTTTTTAAATGCCTAGAAACCATAAGGCAGGCAGACTGGAAGAACCTTGTTGCTTGTGAAGATGGGTCAACAATAGAACTTTACATTCAAAACCCTTCCAATTTCATAGGGTGAGGGGCAAACCCAGATTGGATTTGTCCCTTAGAATGCATTTTTGATTCTGGGACAGATCCAAAATAAGAAGAGGGCCTCTTTTCATTTCTAGTTTGGCTCTAACCAAAGTCTCTAAAGAACAGCCATTTCTGAGAGATTTCAGTCCAAGATGGTAGGAAGTTTGTGAGAACAAATGTTCTCATGCAATTTCTGTTCTTTGAGATGGAGGAAATCTTATGAATTTCTACCATTTAGGGGTCAACTAGTACAAATGCAAGCCTTATCCCTCATTGGGCCTCAGACCTGAAGCTAAATCTAACCTAGACCCAGATATGAACATCTGTATACTTGCCCATCTCTGTTATAACTAAGGCTACGATTATGTCATGGAATCTGTGACTTCCATTGACCTGACATTTTCTGCCCTGGGACTGGAACTCCCAGCCAGCCCCCATGTCCCTGCAACTCCCTGCCCTGGTGAGTACCCCTGTGCTCTCCAGCCACAGCAGGGACTCCTCATATCTGCCCAGCCATGGTGGGGGGACCCTACAGCTGCCCTGAGGGTGAGGGGACTGCATAGCAGCCCAGCCCCACAGGCAGGGGGACCCCAGAGCTTCCATGTACCACAGCAATGGGGGACCTGGGAGCCCCAGCAGCAGTGCGTGCTGAACCAACCTACCCCTTTTGTCAGGGATATTTTTTTTAGTGAAAGTCAGGGACAGGTCATTTTTGTTTATTGCCCATGACCAGTCCAACTTAGCCTTAGTTATAATCAACCATTCACTTGTGCATGGAGAGAAAGATCTTAACTCATTTATTCAATGCTAGCACTTTTTGAAAAAATGGCTATATTTTTAGAGAGAGAGAGAGAGAGAGAGAGAGAGAGAGACACACACACACACACACACACACACACACACACAGAGTTGTACTTTCCATACATAAAATGATTCTGCAAAATGGCCAGGTTTTTTTTTTAAATATAGTCCACTGTGTAGTGACAGACTTTCCCTATAATCCTGTAGACAGTCACAATACAGACACCCTGAGAGACTTTAGAAAGGCTCGCATCAGACAAAGCTATGGTTCATATTGGTTTGTCATTAACTTATACTCTAACTTCTTAATACAGTATTTCCCAAAGACTCTGAATGCTATTGTAAACAAAGTGGTGCTGGGTGCCAATATTTTAACCACTGTTGCCTTCCGAACAGGTCTACTCAACATGAAGGCTGACTTTTATTAATACTGAGGCTGCTTTACACTACTTAGTGTAAAAGAGTATTAAAATTACCCACTGTAAGGCCAAAGTGGACTGAATGGACCTGAATGGTGTAAATGAGATTCAAACCCAGAATGTTTAAAGTAAATCCTTAAATACACACAGATTTAGAGGTGACAGATTCTGTATCCACCTATCCAGTCTCCAGTGTATAAACCTTATCAGCTCTTCAGAAGATAAAGTTTGGCTCATGATTTGTTTATAATCCCTTTGAGCCATCTCTTAGGATAACTGCTTCTCTGTTAAGAGAACAGGAGTACTTGTGGCACCTTAGAGACTAACAAATTTATTTGAGCATAAGCTTTCGTGAGCTACAGCTCACTTCATTGGATGCATTCAGTGGAAAATACAGTGGGGAGATTTATACACACACAGAGAGAACATGAAACAATGGGTATTACCATACACACTGTAAGGAGAGGTTTCAGAGTAGCAGCCGTGTTAGTCTGTATTCGCAAAAAGAAAAGGAGTACTTGTGGCACCTTAGAGACTAACAAATTTATTAGAGCATAAGCTTTCGTGAGCTACAGCTCACTTCAAATGAGCCATTACCAGCAGGAAAGGGGGGGGGGGGGGGGGAAGGAAGAAAACCTTTTGTGGTGATAATCAAGGTGGGCCATTTCCAGCATTTTCCTTTTTTTAATCAATTTCCCTTAACATTCTGGGAATTTAAGAGTTGGAATTAATTAGAGCCATTCCACTATGCATCAAAAGAGTCTCAACCATGCAACATCCTGCATCAGTTTAAAGATGAGAAGTGAAAACCTCACATTTTCTTTTCAGCTTTACAGGGGTCTCTTTCACAGAGTTGATCAACTAAAGTTCTCACTGCAGAATGAAGCATATGCTGATTTTAAAATAAAATGCAGTGTGTGTTACTCAATCTAATCTGCAATGTCACACAAACAGCGCTGATCCATGACTCTCCAATTCACTGTTTGGATAATAGGACAATTACAATGGTATGGAGTAACTCCATATTATATGGATTGCCACTTGTTTAGATTTTGTTTTAACTCCAGTTACTTAAGAATTTTAGGAGTTCAATCTTAGATAATTAGTTCTCCAAGGCTGTACCCAGACATACTCTTTCTGCAACATTCTGTATCACAAAAATCTATTACCAAAAATGTTTGAGTTGGTCATTTTGTCTCACATATCAAGTGATTTGAATACTTCATGGTGAATAAATGCAGGTCATCACACACTGTACCAAGAGTTATTATAAAGGGCACATCTACTCTTGCATGTCACAAAGAAGCAAGGTTACTGTAATTCATTATGAATCACAGCAATCTCTGAACAGAGCCTAGAGTGAAAAATCGGGATGGAGGTGGGAGGCAATAGGTGCGTACATAAGACAAAGCCCCAAATATCAGGATTGTCCCTATAAAATCAGGACATCTGGTCACCCTAACAGAACCCCCAACAAGAAAACCTTTCCCAAACTGAATAATGTCCATACAGAGTTATCCTTTGTTGCCTGTTTGTGCATTTCCTATCTAGAATCTCATTTTGTGTCTGGTTGAGCTTTTTTTTTTTTTTCCCCTCATAGCTCGTCTTAACAACTAGGAGAAGAATATATAACTAATTAAAACTGGGGTTTGCTGAGAAACAAAACCAGTCTTATAAATCCTATGAAGTAGCTGGAGCCTTGAAATTGAAAGTAAAAAGTAAAACTATTTCCCCATGGTATTTCTCCCTCCCACCCCACCCCCCACTGTTCCTCTGATATTCTTGTTAACTGCTGGAATTAGCCTACCTGCTTGTCACCATGAAAGGTTTTCCTCCTTCCCCCCACTGCTGTTAGTGATGGCTTATCTTAAGTGATCACTCTCCTTACAGTGTGTATGATAAACCCATTGTTTCATGTTCTCTGTGTGTGTGTATATAAATCTCTCCTCTGTTTTTTCCACCAAATGCATCCGATGAAGTGAGCTGTAGCTCACGAAAGCTTATGCTCTAATAAATTTGTTAGTCTCTAAGGTGCCACAAGTACTCCTTTTCTTTTTGAAATTGAAAGTTAGTGTCAAATTTATCGCCAGGCTTAGGTCTTGCATTGGCCCTCTGCAGAGGAGTGAATTTCACTCTAGTTGTCCCATTCTCCACTCTCCTACTGACTTGCTGTGTGACATGGTACGAGCTCCCGGCCTCTTGGTATCTTTAAAATGGGGATACTTATGATCCTCCTTTGTAAAGAACTTCTAGCTCATTCTATAAGATGCGCTCTCTATTAGACTGGAACATGAGTGGAGGGGAGAGGCAGGATTTTGTTTCAGAGATGAGTTTTAAATCACAAAATACAATTTGTAAATGCTACAGTTCACCTGTTTGTTCATTTGCTTGTTATGTGAATGTCAGCTGCCAGAATTTTGGATATTTTCAAAATAGACATCGGGATTTTTTTAAAAATTGCCTTAAGTGAATTAAGAGCCTAAATCCTATTTTCTAAAATGACTTCCAAACTTAGGAACCTAAGTCCATTGACTTTCAATGAGCTACTCATTTTTGAAGTAGGACTTAGGCACTTCTGAAAATTTTACCCATAAGCCAGATACTCTGCTGGTATAAGTCAGTATAACTCCATTGAAGTTAATACATCTTGATAATTTACATGAGCTACTGTAAATCAGAATACTTTCATTTATTTCAATAGAGCTATGCTGCTTTACCCAGCTGAGGAACTGGCCTATGCCAAAGAATGGGTCTTGGGATGTGCCCTAGAACTGACAAAGCTTGAGTTAATCTGGATCGGTGATGACTGGAAAGGCCCATAGCCCAGGGCAAACACTCTACCCCTATAAATCCATTTCAGCAGCCTTAGCAGATTTGGAATAATAAGGTGTGGTTTTGTTTTAATTTTAAGATAATTAAGAGTTTTACTGTCTAAAAAGGTCAAGTGCCTGGATGGATGTAGCAAGCATCCTCTGTTTCCCTCTTGCCTCATTGGTGAGAATTCCAGTAATAGCTCCTTTCATGAAGGCAGACATGTAAACAAAATGGTAACTATATTCACAATTAATTGAATTCATTAGGTAGGAAGCAGGGCGTTCATAACAATCTCTTATGCAGATAAGGACAAAATGGTTAGAATCATAGACACTTCAGGTTGGATAAGGCCTCAAGAAGTCATCTAGCCCAACCCCCCTACTCAAAGCAGGGCCAATCCCAACTAGATCATCCCCACCAGGACTTTTTCAAGACAGGCCTTAAAAAACTCTAAAGATGGAGATTCCACCACCTCTCTAGGTAACCCATTCCAGTGCTGCTTCATCCTCCTAGTGAAATAGTTTTTCCTAATATCCAACCTAGACCTCCCCCACTGCAACTTGAGACCATTGCTCCTTGTTCTGTCATCTGCCACCACTGAGAACAGCCAAGCTCCATCCTCTTTGGAACCCCCCCTTCAGGTAGTTGAAGGCTGCTATCAAATTCCCCCTCACTCTTCTCTTCTGCGGACTAAATAACCCCATTCCCTCAGCCTCTCCTCGTAAGTCATGTTCCCCATGTACCCCTAAATCATTTTAGTTGCCCTCTGCTGGACTCTCCCCAATTTATCCACATACTTTCTGTATTGGGGGGCCCAAGACTGGACGCAATACTCCAGATGTGGCCTCACCAATGCTGAATAGAGGGGAATAATCACTTCCGTCAATCTGCTGGCAATGCTCCTACTAATTCAATATGCCCTTAGCTTTCTTGGCAACAAGGATACACAGTTGGCTTGTATCCAGCTTCTCATCCACTGTAATCCCCAGGTCCTTTTCTGCAGAACTGCTGCTGAGCCAGTCAGTGTCCAGCCTATAGCAGCGCATGAGATTCTTCTGTCCTAAGTGCAGGACTCTGCACTCGTCCTTGTTGAACCTCATCAGATTTTTGGCCCAGTCCTCCAATTTGTCTAGGTCACTGTGGATCCTATCCCTACCCTCCAGCGTATCTACCTCTCCACCCAGCTTAGTGTCATCCGCAAACTTGCTGAGTGTGCAATCCATCCCATCATCCAGATCATTAATGAAGATGTTTAACAAAACTGGCCCCAGGACAGAGCCCTGGGGCATTCCGCTTGATACTGGCTGCCAACTAGACATCAAGCCATTGAGCAACACCCATTGAGCCCGACAGTCTAGCCAGATTTCTATCCACCTTATAGTCCATTCATCCAATCCATACTTTAACTTGCTAGCAAGAATACTGTGGGAGACCATATCAAAAGCGTGGCTAAAGACAAGGTATATCACATCCACCGCTTTCCCCTTATCCACAGAGCCAGTTATCTCATCATAGAAGGCAATCAGGTTGGTCAAGCATGACTTGTCCTTGGTGAATCCATGTTGACTGTTCCTGATCATATTCCTCTCCAAGTGCTTCAAAATGGATTCCTTGAGGACCTGCTCCATGATTTTTCCAGGGACTGAGGTGAGGCTGACCCTTCTGTAGCTCTCTGTATTCTCCTTCTTCCCTTTTTTTTTTTTTTGTTTAAAGATAGGCACTATATTTGCCTTTTTCCAATCATCCGGGACCTCCCCCATCACCACAAATTTTCACAGAAAACAGCCAATGGCTCTGCAATCACATCAGCCAACTCAGATGCATTAGATCTGGCCCCATGGACTTGTGCATGTCCAGCTTTTCTAAATAGTCCTTAGCCTGTTCTTTCTCCAATGAGGACTGCTTACCTCCTCCCCATACTGTGTTGCCCAGGACAGCAGTATGGGAGCTGAACTTGTCTGTGAAGACCAAGACAAAAAAAGCATAGAGTACTTCAGCTTTTTCCACATCTGTCAATTGGTTACCTCCCCCATTCAGTAAGGGTCCCGCACTTTCCCTGACCACCTTCTTGTTGCTAACATACCCTTCTTGTTACCCTCACCATCCCTTGCTAGCTGCAACTCCAGTTGTGCTTAGTGGACCTTTAAGTAGCGGTAATGAAATGGCTGATTGTCAAGAGGCAGAAAGAGTTTCTTTGTTGTCAGTTGCTGAAAAAAAAAAAAAAATCTAAGTGCCATATAAAGCCTGAGGCTCTTGCCCCCCCCCCCCCCCCCCAGCAGTCTAGCTTATTGGCAGCAAATTCTTAAGTGTAATGGAATTTGTTGTCTGTTGACCAATGATAAATGCTTCAGATGTTTGTTTGAATAGATGGGCTATAAAGTGGTTTTTATTTCAATCATCTGAACACGAAAAATTCCAAGTAACAGATACTGTAGAACTGAGCAGCAGTAGTTATTGTATGTAGACTTTGGACTGTTCAATACATAAGGTGCACTCTGGAATGGGAGCTCTGCTTCTGACTCCCCAATCTCTCCTCAAGTCCTGTTACAACCAACCATTGCAGCAACACTGTGATCTACAGATGGGCCTCAGGTATCACCCCAGATCCATTCATTAAATCTGATCTGTGCCCAGTTTAATACCTGGGTACAGGGAGCTGTGCAGGGGGACATCCTATCCCAACATAAAGTGGGACTGGCAGGTTCTCTCTTCTTTCCCACATGGGGACACTTTCCTGGATGAAGGAAGACTCTTACCTAAACTGACCTGTGTATAAAACACACCTGAATGTCCACAAAGATAGTCCTTGATAGTCCTTCCAAATGTGTTTCAGCTTATATATGCCAATACAGCAAATGTGTACATATGCAGGTATCTATAGATACAGAAGGAGATCCTAAAGCACAAAGGAAATTTCCCTTTTCTGGTCACAACTTGCAAACAGTTTAGACTGACCTACCGCTGCTAAAAATACAGGTTGAACATCTCTAGTCTCTCACGCTCAGGACCTGACCGGTGCTGAACCAGAGAATTTGCCGAACCACAGGAGGTCAATATTGTAGTGAGCGCGTCTCTCTATTTTTTATCTCACCGAGGCAAATAAACGGAACAACATTTGCAACGCCACCTAGCCAAGGCTTACCAGCGGTCTTCATAAAGCGTTAGTGTTGTTACACAATTTTACTGTATTGGTGCAAGTAGATAAAGCATAAAAAAACAAAATGTGACAAAAATAGATAATACAGGTAAATCTATAATTTACTCACCGAAAACGATGCCTGAATTCCGCTTCCAAAGTGATGTAACAAGAACTGCTAACTCAAAATTATATTTGAGTTATATCTGTGGTCTCTACTGTAGGTATTTCTGGGGTAGATGAAGTGGAGGCAACAGGATTTTAGACTGTAGAGTGCTGCTCACTGCTCCTCTTCGCTACCTTTAACCAATCTTCCAGCTTGGCTTGTCTCATGCACTTTGTTTTTTCTTTAATGAGTTTTTCTCATAACATGTAAAGAGACATGATCTCTTGCTCAGAAATGAAGTGTATTTGCTCCAGTCCTTCTATTAAAATTTGCTGCCAACTGAACGCATCTATCTATAGACATTTTTTTCCTGCAACATCCTCTTCATCTTATTCACCATCACTGGCTTCTTAGTTATCTTTGTTTTGTGCAAATGGTACAGCAGGGAAAATTTCTTCATCCGTCATTTGACCAGCAATTGGTGCATCTTTGTCAGCTTCCATCCAGTCTAGTAAATTTTCCTCTCCCAAACCCTTGGCCAGCTCAAGCACTACAGGGTGGGACATATCACTGGCATTCTCCATTAACTCATGAATAGTTTTCTGGTTTTCAGACACTTGAAATCCAGTGAACTCTGACTCGTCATTGATGTCAGGACTGTCCTCAAACATTAGGCCTGGCCACAATTTGTGCCATGCATTCTTCAGAGTAGATGGAGTTACTCTTTCCCAGGTTCTAGCTAGTGTCCAAATCATATCCTTGAGGTTAAATTCTTTTCTAAATGTTGTCAAACTCTTCCCATCATTAAGCGATACTAGCAATCGGTGCATAAACTTGTTTCTGTGCATACACATCAGGAATCTTAAGATATCCTGATCACAAGGCAGTGAGGTAAAGTTTGGGGGTAAATACAGTCCCACCACATTATCTTTGACAAGCAGCTTGGCTTTAGGGTGAGCGGAACAATTGTTGAGAATCAGCACAATTTGGCACTTCAGATCCAGACCTACCAAGGTGCAATGGGCTCTTGCCTCCGGTACAAAATATTTCTCAATCCATTTGAGACATAGATTAGTCATTATCCATTCCTTTTTGTTGCCATGGTATATCACTGGGAATATTTTCATCCCTTTGAATGCCCTTGGGTCCACGCTTTTTCCAATAACCATGAGCTTGCATTTGTGCATGCCTGCTGTGTTGCTACAACCAAGGACAATTACCCTGTCCTTCGACTCCTTCGTACCAGATGATGGCCCCTTTGCATCAGTAGCCAACATTTTTTAAGGCATACAACGCCAATAGAGAGCAGTTTTACTGGTATTGTATGCTGCTCTGGGGATTATCAAAGTTCCTTCCCCACTCTGAACTCTAAGGTACAGATGTGGGGACCTGCATGAAAAACCCCTTAAGCTTATTTTACCAGCTTAGGTTAAAACTTCCCCAAGGTACAAACTGTTTTACCTTTTGTCCCTGGACCTTATTGCTGCCACCACCAAGCGTCTAATAAATATATAACAGGAAAAGAGCCCACTTGGAAATGTCTTTCCCCCTCCCTCAAATCCTCCCAAACTCTACACCCCATTTCCTGGGGAAGGCTTGATAAAAATCCTCACCAATTTGCATAGGTGAACACAGACCCAAACCCTTGGATCTTAACAATGAAAAAGCAATCAGATTCTTAAAAGAAGAATTTTAATTAAAGAAAAAGTAAAAGAATCACCTCTGTAAAATCAGGATGGTAAATACCTTACAGGGTAATCAGATTCAAAACATAAAGAATCCCTCTAGGCAAAACCTTAAGTTACAAAAAGACACAAAGACAGGAATATACATTCCATTCAGCACAGCTATTTTATCAGCCATTTAAACAAAACAGAATCTAATGCATATCTAACCAGATTGCTTATTAACCCTTTACAGAAGTTCTGACCAGCATTCCTGCTCTGGTCCCAGCAAAAGACAACACAGACAGAGAGACCCCTTTGTTTCCCCCCCACCCCACTCCAGCTTTGAAAGTATCTTGTCTCCTCATTGGTCATTTTGGTCAGGTGCCAGCGAGGTTGTCTTAGCTTCTTAACCCTTTACAGGTGAAAGGGTTTTTCCTCTGGCCAGGAGGGATTAAAGGTGTTTACCCTTCCCTTTATATTTATGACAGGCATAATTTCTCATTTGCAACTAACTGCTAATATCTCAACATACTTAGGGGCAGCTTCTGTATCTGCACTTCTTTCTTCACCCCACACACGATGTAAACTAATGCCATGCATGTTTTTAAAATTTCTGAAGCCCTCCTTGCAAATAGTCACACTTATGCTGCAGCTTAAGTTCTTTGTGGAATATTTTTGCTTGTGCCATCATTATCTCACCTGAAATGCAAACACCTTCATTCCTACAAAGCTTGAACCAATGTACAAGCGCACTATCTGAATCACTGCTTTTCCCTTCCTTTGATGTCTTACGAACACTCATACTTTTTTTTTTTTTACTGTCACTTTCGGCAAAAAATACTTAAGGATTTGATTCTTTTGCTTCTTCAAATCATACACTATAGATGACCCTACATTGTAAAATTCACACAAGGCACGTACCAATGTGCCCTTTTCCAATTTCTGCAGCAATTCCACCTTTTGCTGTATGGATATTGACACATGCTTACGCGTAGCAGCGTTACCAACACTTCCACTGCTCGCTAGTCTCTTAGAAGACACACATTTAGGGGTAAATTAGAGCTAAATAACAGCACAGAACACAGAGCCAGGACTGGCAGGACTTTGCCAGACCACAGGAAACTTGGCCCCACCTATGATAAGTGGACATCCGACTAACTAAAATCATGCCGGACCATGGATGTTGCTGGACCAGACAGTGCCGGCCTAGAGAGGTTAAACTTGTACTAAATTGCAAGTCTCTAGTACAGGATATGTGCTTTCCTATCCAACAGTTAAATACATCTTTGTCCCTTCTTCTCCACTTTTGAATGTTGCTCTGTGCTATGAAATGGCCCCGACCTTCCACCCCAGAGTTGGCTTCACTTAGAACAAACAGGAGAAGCTAATGGAGACAAGTATTAAAATACATCATTTTCTGAATTAAATTCAACATTCACTGATTTTCAGTTAAGTACAAAGAAAGTGGGTGCCCAGTATAGACCCCCCCCAAAAAATTGTAACAAAACTGAAGGTCCTAATCCTGGAAACCAGTGCAACGGCACAGGTGACTAAAGATCAGCATGTGCTGAAGTGTTTACAGAACCAATGCAAAATTTGCAATAGGGATCAAAAGAGCTTGTGATACAAGGGTGAGATTTTCAAAAGCACCTAAGTGAGTTAGGAGCACAAATCCCATTGAAAGTCCTCCTCGCTACCTTGGGCACTTTTAAAAATCCCACCTT